>NC_091017.1:73837162-74174484 GCF_041296385.1 Aphelocoma coerulescens
GCAGTTGAAAAGGAGATCCCCTTTTCTCCTGCATTTCCTCTGCCTTGTGTTTATTTTCAGACCTGATGGCGCTGCTCTTGGTTTCCTCCTTCTCACTGTCAGGTTATGGCTGTAACTTTTCCTTTACTTTGGCTAAAGAAACAAGGGGATGGGGAAGGTGCAAATAATGCACCTTGAATGCTCCATTCAAGTCTTGAGCATTATCCATGAGACATTTGCCTGGAGGGAGAGGAAATAAATATATGAGTATAGCTATTTTGACTGACAGTTTTTTCCCCTCAGAACTGAGAGTAAATTCAGTATTTTGCAAGGTTTCTGAGTTGCCTGGGAGGTTTCCAGGAATGTGGAACACAAACAGATGTGATTGATCTCCCATGACAAAAATTTACATGTATTCAATTTATTCAGCACAGATCAGGATGGGAATCAGCCATGATCAGAATGGATAGGTTGTGCTGATCCTGCATGTCAAACAGATTTGATGTCAGATGAATCAGAAGAAAGAAACCTACTTACAAGAAGGTTGTGTTTCACTGCCTATTTACTCTTCTTCCATGGGCTTTTGTACTTTTTTGCTTGCCTTAACCTGCTTTTCTGTGTTGAATGCTGCAGAAGCAGCACCAAGGGTATGGTTCCAAGCACTTGCACAAAATGCACCACAGAATTAGTCTGAGGAGT
Organism: Aphelocoma coerulescens; assembly: GCF_041296385.1. Classification (NCBI taxonomy): domain Eukaryota; kingdom Metazoa; phylum Chordata; class Aves; order Passeriformes; family Corvidae; genus Aphelocoma; species Aphelocoma coerulescens. The sequence continues at coordinate 73,837,841 of NC_091017.1, forward strand.
CTGGGTGGAGTTTAGGTGCCTTCCCTGTGGAGGTCATCTGTCAAATACAGGCTTGAACAGACAAAGTGACTTTAACTGACCAGTCCAGTTACTGGCTCTGGTGGTGTCATCTTGGCTGTATTATGTATCTGGAGCTTATTTATCAAAATCCATTCTCACTCAGAAAAGTTCACTGAATAAATGAAGCTGTGGATGGGGTAGAACCAGGGGTTTATTAACAAATTCTGGATGCTCTGTTTTGGAGGCATCTGATGCCTGCCTCATCTTCATAGGCTTTCAGTGACCATCTTGTACTCTTTTTTCCTTATTAGTTGAGGTTATGCTTAGGTTGGGCAACAGCTCTTGCTCTCCCCACCATTAAGTGTTAACTCCTGGGTTGTTTGTCTTTAGCCCATCAGATTCTGAGAGTTTTGAGCTACTCCATTATTAGTATAGAGCAAGTGTGCAATTAGGTAACCATCAAGCTCTGAACAAATGTATTCCTTCTGCTCCTCTTTGAAAGTCATTCTTTATGCCAGGCTCCAGTTTGCTTTGTGTCAGCCTGTAGCAGCTTCCAGCCTTTGCCTCTGCACCCTGCTCAGTCTCCTTTTTGTGGAACTAGAACCTCTTCCATGTGCTGTAAGCAAAAAGCTGTCTGGTCTCTAGGGCCTGTCCAACAACAGCTTCCTGCATGCACAAGCAGGCACCCTTGAGCTGCTTCTCTGGACTCCAGTGCAGCCAGTCCTCCTCTTTTTATTAGTGCAAGCAGCAGTCCAGGCTCCTTGCCCAGACATTGCCACTTGACCACAAACCCAGCCAGTCTGCTCTGACCTTGCTTGATTTGCTAGAGGTGTATGCATGCAGGGCTGGAGTTGCTCTTGGCACTTTCCCTTCTCACTGCTGCACTTAATATTTGCAATTACTTCTTAACATTTTAGTGCAAAAGATGTGGTTTTCATTTTGCCTTCTACTGGTACCTTTTTAGTAGGGGTGCAAAGGTCTTCTAAAGAAAATCCAGATTGTAAGTGGATTATAAAGAATGTTGTTCCTCAGCTCCACCTGTCAATGGAAAACATCAGAGTCTCTTTTGAGCCATAGGTTTAAATCCAAGGTGCAGTGCTGGGTGAAGCTGAGCTGTGCTGGAACATGAGCTGATCAACGAGGAACGAAGAGCTTGCAAAGCAAAGTCAGTGTTGCTTTGGAGAGCTGTGCTGGGTCACTGCCTCTGCTGGAGGCTTCTGTGGTGAAGTTGGTAATTTTTGGGGTATTCAGGGAGAAATTGGGGCAGTGACTACAAAAGGGTTTGTTTTAGTGCTTGCTCCGAGCTGTTCTGGCCCCCTCAGCCTTCTGACCTTCTGCAAAGAGGAGTGTGCTGCTTTTGCAGCAAAGGTGGAATCAGAGCAGTTCAATGCAGCATATTGGGTATATTTGTAAAGCATACTAAAATTTAAGGAGCTCAGTGATAGAAAACCTCATGTAAGAAGAGACAAAAGGACAAGTTTTACCCCCAGGTATCTTGGGATGGGCGGCAGTCCATGAACGCGTAGGATCTCACAGAAAACCCTCAGCTGGAGAGCTGGATTTGCTTTTCAACTCCCTTCTCTTACAGGCTTATGCTAACTCAGTATGTCTGTTACAGTGGTACTAGAGGTCCAAAATGGGAAGATTCCACTGTGCAGTGGATTTGGAGCTGTGTTCAGGGGGGTAATTATCACTGTCAGTGTTGTAATTATTTTTCTAGATGTTGATTTCCTGTGCAAATGAAAGACTGCAGAAAAGGCACTAACAAGCAAACCCTACAAAATGACCAAAAAACCCAAACCCAAAGATTTCCTACTTCCAATTCTTCACTGCAAGAAGAACTTGCCTGGATCAATATTGCTTCAGGACTGGGGTCTTAGTGCAGTGCTGCATGGTGGAGCATCACTATTAGTGATGTCAGTTAATGCCCAAATATAGGTCTTTTTTATTGCTTGGGGTTTTATTTTTCTCTGTTTATCCTACAGTAGGATTCAATGCAGTAGTGAGGACTTTGTTGTGCATGTGTTCATCTTACTGAAATGCTTTTTTGAATTTAAATACCTATGTCCTGCTTCTCCCCACATGATTGTCCTCTGTAGGCTCCCAAGCAGTAGAACAGGCAATAAATTAATCTCTGGGTCATGACATAGTAATTTAATTAGGAAGAATAACAAAACTTACAGGGATTGAAATACAGAAAAATGCTTTCGCTCAGTTTTCTGAATGGCTTTCTGTTCAATGTTTATACATTTAATTTTGGTGTGTGTCACATGTCACATTCAATGACAATGAAAAGAGAAAATACTTTTTCAAGGCAATGTTTCCCATTCATAATGTGTGGCCTTTTGTTGGGAAAGAACCTCTGATGCTGCAGTCAGATTGTTGCACCTCCTTTGTACAAAATCTTTGGAGAGAGCTGGAGTGGGAGGGGAAGGTCACTCTGGAAGTGTGGAGATGATTTTTTGGAAGATACCAGGCAGTGGTGATAACAGGGATCCTTCTCTTGCATTGACCTGCTTATCCCATGCTTTGCAAAGCAGCCAGAACATCCATCTGTCTTCCTGAAGGACAGGGCTGTGGTTTCAGGCCAGAGATGAACCTAGAGGGGGTTGTGGTGAGCCTTACGTCGACACAGCACGATGGTGATGGCCAGCAGCTGGAGAAGCAGGAGACAGAGGCCTGCCAAGGGGACCCAGAGGAAGATGAGACAGAAGTACTCCAGATCTTCCTGCATTCTTCTGTCTGCAGGAATGGAGAAGAGGAAAGGTCCACCAGGTGCTCACAGCTGGTGTTACTGCCAGTTCTGGTGGAGCCAAGGGAGCTGCCCAGGGCCCTGCCTGGTGTGCCTAAGGCAGAGAGCTTCCCCTGGGCCTGCAGAGATGTTCTACTCCTGTCAGTGTTTTCTTGGGCACTGGAGGAAGGACACATGGCCAAAAGCTCTTCTGTGTCCTCTGATGAGGCTAAAAGCAGCCCTGGACCCCAAGGTTCTACCCTCTTGCAGCCTGTTTCTGGTGTGCCCAGGCATGGGATGTGCTCACGCTTTTTACATCATCCTTAGCCTTTCCTATGGGGGATGAAACACTGGAATTTAATCCATCCTATCCTGCTAAAGCTGTATGGATTTTCACTCTTCCCCCAACCCAAAATATCTGCAGGATGCCCCTTGTTATCAGTGATGAGAATCCAGCTCTTCCCCTTTCCCTCCCTGCATCCAGGCTACCTGGATCTGATGTCTTCTGGCAGGAATCCTTTTCAGTGATGCCGCACTGGGTGGTGGGTCCTGGTGTGGTGGGTCCTGGTGTGGTGGCTGCTGGTACAGTGGTGGTGACTGTAAGTGAAATGGATGAATTCAGAATGTAGGAAAATACAGTGAAATAACTCTCCTGCCTTTCTTCTCTCCTACCTGGGCACAGCTGTTCCTGTGCACAGCAAAGGGCTCAGCTGTGGGGAACTTTACATAGAGCCCATTTGGATGGGGTGTCCCCCAGGGAGGGTCTCCCAAGAGCCAGTAGGGAGCTGCAGCCTCCTTATTTCTCACTTTCTGACACCATGCTCAGAAAGCCTGAGCTCCTGAGCCTGGCAGTGCTTTTGGGACCTGTGTGTGCTGAGGAAGGAGGGGGTGGTGGTGGTGGACTTTGCTTTAGCCTTCTCCCTTCAGAGCCATGGGTGGCATGGGGAAGTGGGGATGGGGAGGCAATGGTGGGTCTGCCCAGTCATCTGTGCCTTTGGGCAGGAGCAGTCCCAGGAACAGAGGTGGCAAGCAGGGAGCCTCGGGCAGGAGGACCAGTGGGTTGGTCACAGGATGCCTTGGGCAAGCAAGCAGGGAAATGGGGTTTGTGGGAGAGATAGCTGTGAAAAAGGGCGTGGGCAGGAGGTGCTGGGCATTTTGGCAGGGCTGAGTGAGGTTGGGTGAAGGTGTTGCTGACCTGGAAGGAAGGCAGGCTGGCCAGGGCTGAAGAACAGCATCTGGTTGAAATTCATCATGCAGAAATAGTTCCCCTCATCCTGCGGTGTGAAGGACTTCACTACCAACAGATAGACCGTGTTGTGTTTGCTCGCCTCAAAGCGAGGGGATGTTCTCTGATCCCTGCTGAATGTGAGCTGGGAAACAGAACTGATGAAGACGATGAAGTGAAGGGTCCCACTCTTGTCCTGGTGGATCCAGAATGCGCCGCTGTTCCTGTCAGTCTGACACTCCAGCTCCAGCCTCTGTCCCACGCGGAGCTGGGTGATGTCCTTGGGAGACCTGACCTTCATCTCAAGTGACTGGCCATGGATCCCAGGGCAGCCTGCAGGAGAGAAATCCTTGCTGGAACCTCTTGGGAAGACTAAAGGGGTTCTCTGAGGACACCTCCCTCCCTGGCCATGGGCTGGAGGTACAAATGCAGAGGGAAGACCACGCTGTCTGGATGATGTGAAGGTTTTCTTGGAGTCCTTGCTGGGCTGGTGCAAGGAGGGTGCTCAGCAATCATCCACCCGGGCTTTTACGGTGGGTGCTTCCCTTCCAGTGCCTTCTCAGGGACATTACACCCTCCCTGCTTCTCCAAAGTGATAAGCTATACAAGCTCCCTATAAACTCTAACTTATAAACCTCTTTTTTTCTCCCCTTCTCCCTCCCTTCCAAAACCACTCATCTGAGCAGTCTCCCTTCCCAGTGCGGGTGGTGCTGCAGCCACCCCTCCAGCTGCCCTTTGCTGGCTGAGGTGATTCTGCCTCTCCCCCCACAATTACTGAGCACACCTCAAAGCCAGCCTTTCTGGTTTGATTTTTTCCTCCCCTTTAACTAGTTAGTCCTATGTCTTGAATTTGATAGAAGGGTTTTCCTTGCCCATCCCGGTGGAGGGGCTGCACAACCCCGTGTCGGTACTCACAGAGTCCCAGAGCGAGCAGCAGGAGCAGGGCAGGAGGCCTGTCCATCTTCTCCTGGGGTGTCTGCGCTTGGGGCTGGTGCAGCACAGCTGAGATGATCTTTGTCCCTTCACTTGGGAGGCTGTGTCGCTCTTTGGGGAGGATGTGATGTCATCAGGACCCCACCATCAGGACACATTCAGTTCAAGTCCAAAATTTGGGTCCCTTTAACCTCATAATTTCTTAGAAGCGCCTCAAGGATTTTTCCTGGATGACTTTCCTCGAGATCCAGAGTGATGCTGCTCATGGCTGAGGTAGGATCAGGCACCACAGTCTGCTGTTCCCTCCTCACAGATTCTGTGCAGAAGATACACACCAGTCCCATCCTTTGTTGCAGGCCCTCGAATGCTTTTCTTGGCAGGGATTCTGCCTCTTTCTCTTGAGCACATTCATGGAGTCCCGTGTGCATGGCAGAGCCCACAGTGACACAGGTGCTTTATGGTGTAGATCCACGTGTGGTTTGTCTCCAAGCACAGGTTTCTGGCACACAGACGGGTATTTCTCTATTGTTCTTGTTGTTCTTCTTCTTTGTTCAGTTCTTCTTTGCTATTGCCACCTTTTCATGCAAGGTGGTTGGTCTAGGAGCTGGAACCTGTTGAGACTGCCCCTTGCACAAGTGAGTGTTTTGCTTTCTCTTTGTTTTCAAAACTTGTGGTTCTCTTCTTTCACCACAGGGTCTTCTGCTCTTCAAAAAAACCCTTCTATGCTTCACCAGAGAGGGCCCTTGCTGCTGCCTCGAGGTGACCACTTGCACATGGGGATGGGTGATGCTTCCTGGACCTTTACACGCACAGAAAGAAGCATTTCACCAGAGTGCAAGGGGCTGGGCTGATGTTTTTCTTTCTTCTTTACTTTCCTGTTGATTGCTTTTCTTTTTTTATTACACCTTTTCAGAGAAGCTCCTTATTTTCCTTGGTCTGTCAGAAACCAGGTGCTGCTGAGTTTGATGCCCTTCATATTGGGGCTACTACTCAGAGCATGAGATGACCAGGCCATCTTGTCCTGGGGCCTGTCCTTGGAGACGGTGCAGCGCAGCTGAGATGATCTTTGTCACTTGGCTTGGGAGGGTGTGCTGCTCTTTGGGGAGCATGTGATGCCATCAGGACCCTCTTGGGTAAAGTGACAATGCTTGGCATCTGTGGCAAAACGTTGAGGAAAAAAAGAATTTCTGAAGAAATTAGTGTCTAGTCCAGAATTTGTAATTTGCTTATTGTTTTACCTACTTGCGGTTCTTTTGTCTCACCACAGGTTGCTTCCGTCCTGCCCCAAACCCCCTTGAGTGCTCCAGTGGAGAGCCCTTGCTGCTGTCTCTGAGTGACCACTGGCACAGGGGGACGAGTGATGTTTCCTGGAACTTTGCACACACAGGCTTTCCTGTTGATTATCTTTCTGTGTAAGGTTTTTGTCTGGGTTTTTTTTTGTTTGTTTGTTTGTTTTTTAATTAACCCTTTCCCAGGAAGCCTCTTGTTTCCTGGGTCTGTCAGAATCCAGGTGCCCTTGGCTTTGATGCCATTGCTATTTGTGCTGCTACTGAGAGCTGAGTTATGGAAAATGGTTTAGGAACTGTGTTTATATTACTGGGCATCAGAGTGTGTTGGTGAGTGGGGAAAGCTGCTGCTGGGCTGCTGAGATGTGTGAGGGTCACTGGTGCTGTGTGAACTGTGGCCTGCAGAGTGTGGGTTGGAGGATCAGTGTGAGGATGTGTTGAGGGAGGCAGGAGCCATCCCAGAGCCTCCTGAATTTGGCACTGGGCTTGAAAGTGATCAGGTGTGTTCTGAAATAACAAACAACAAAAAACCCCTCTGAAACAAATAAAACCCTCAAAGCAAACAGATCCTGCTTCTATTTCTTCATTTGCTGGAAGAAGATTTCTGTGTGGGGATCAGCAGCAGAGCAGAAGGAGCACATTGCCCTTCTGCCTGGGCTGCAGGAACATGGTGTGATGTGTAATGTGAAAAGTGGATAAAGTGACTGAGAACAGGCAAAACCTATAGTTTTTTAAGGTAAACTTTTAGCTCACTGATTCAGTAAGAGACCACCCAACAATTAAATTGTTCTTAGATCCCAAATTTTGAGGCTTTTCTGTTAATTTTTTCTTCATAGTGTGTGTAGAGCCATGTAGTTGTCACTCAGTATTTGCCCGCTATTGCTCAGATACACTTATCTAGTCCCAAATTATTTTGTATTTCTTTAAAAATTCTTACAAACAAGTAAGTTGGGAAGAACTTTGTTTTTCTCTGATTTTCTCTCCTTCCTATCTTCTTTACAGAGGAGGAGACTATCAAAGGGTTTCTTCCACTCCTTGTTTTGCCAGGTTTTTATCATCCCCGTGACAGGAATTCCAGAGTACCCGCAGACTCTTTATCTCAGGCACTTTCATGGCAGCTTCCTGGGATGTGGGAGTGTTACTGGGCCCATCAGCAAATCCCTGGGAAGATACCTTTAGATCATTTTAGGCTGTGGTAAGCTGGAAGCTGAGGTCTGGCATCCTAAAGCTCAGGATGGTGTATAAATCACTGGCTTTTCTGTTACCCAAGACTTTCTCAAACACTTCTTTATTATCTTCCTGAAGGATTTTAGCTTTTGTGAGACTAGGAACTGAAGAAAGAAAGCAACAATGGTCATGAATCTGACTAGAATAATTTTATTTTTTGTCTCAGTTCTTGAATTTCAAGTGTACTAAGGAAATACTTACATGAAATATAGATCTGAAAAAACAGAATTTACAGTAGTCCATAACATGTCCCCAAAAAATCAACATGTTAAATGTGCTGCTTAACCAAAACAAGTGACAAAGATTTTTTATTTTTATCCCTCAGCCATTTCCCTCAGAAAGAAAGCAAATCCCACCTCCCTTGCTGGGGCCAAACTCCTGCAGAGATAGGTGGGTTGGGGGTAGCAGCAGAACCAGGCTAGTATGAGGTGAACAGTGAACCTTAGCCCCCTGTAAAAACCTCAAAAATAAGGCCCTTTAATCCATATTTAGCTTCTCAGTGTAGTCTTGTATTCCATTACATGAAACAATAAAAAGCCCAGGAGAGAGGGTACCACAACAAGAGGATGTGTTGAGTGAGGATAATCATTTGTAAGGCATCGTGTTGCAAATTCCACCTTTGGCTGCATTTTGGGAGGAAATTGCTCACAGCCTTGAGCAGAGGTCCAGCTCAAGTCCTTATTTCTCATCAGCTTCTCACTGAGGCACATCAGCATCAGGATTGGCCTGGCTGTTGTGCCTGAACCCTGTCACTGGGAAAAGAGACGGCCTCTGGCCTTGGGCATTGACAGGAGAAGCTCAGGGTTTGGAAGGAGCTGTGCTTTCCCCTGCGGTTCACAGGGAAGTGCTGCTGCTTGTCTGTGTGCCTGTGCTCCCAAGATCTTGTCTCTTCAAATCTGGCAGAGTGGGTGAGGTGCAGTCACATTGTGGATAATGTAGGAGGTGGATTTCTGTGCTGACAGCTCCCGGGAGAAGATCCAGAAGCCAGAAGGTGCAGATGCTGATTTGTGTTAGTTTGGGGTCCTGGGTTTTGTGGGGGGCTTCGCGTTTGCAGGTCTGGAGAGAGAAGAGGGTTTGGTTTACTCAGATGGGACAGGAGCAAGAAGGCAATTAAGGCTCCTTGAGCCTTGGGCTGCAGCCAGGGACCTCCAAGAGGAGGCTGCAAAGTGTCCCTAAATCCTCTTTGTGCAAGTGAAAGATCTGCCACCATTTCCAGTAGTGACAGGCACCAGAAGGATATTCTCAACATACACTGATGGTCAATTCTTATATTAATTAAAAAGTAAAGTGGGCTTTTAAAATTTACCTCCGACTTCTGCATTCTCCTGCCCTGTCATTATACCTCTCTCTACATTCAGAAAGGAATGAAGAAAGAAGAGCTCAGCGTTTGCAGGGGTTTTTTTTGAGTTAGACAAGGTGTTATCAATTCAGAGAGAGTTTTTCTTGTTGGAACGTGTTGCCTGCAGAGAAGTTTGAAAGGAGGCTCGCCAGAGAGTCAATGTGCACACAGAATTATAGAAATGAGTAGTCTCCATCGACAGAGAGTTTTATGCTGATCTAATGAGTTGGGGATTTGGCACCCGTTTTCAGGGCAGATTAATTGGTGGTGGAAAATGAATCCTTCTGCTGCCAGCAAGGACTGCAGGCCAGATCCTGGGGTGCTCCTTAATGGAGTGAATTGCACTGTGAACTTCCAAAGAGCTTCCTTTCAATAAGCAGGAGCTGCTCAGAGCAGCAGGAATTTCGTCTCTAAACAAAAACTGAAATGTGCTACAATAGCTAAAGGCACAGCTCTGTCAAGTTAGGGCTGCTGCAGGAGAGCCATCCTGAGGAGGTGATTTCCTGACACCCCTGTCTAATGACCACTGCATCAGGGCAACACTGGAGAGCTCTGCAGGGTGTTTTTCTCCCCACAGAGACAGATCAGCCCTGCACAGAGCTGGCAACAGGGGTTGAGATAAATGAAGAATGCAAACACAGTCCTAAACAAGGCTGCACAAAGAGCTCTTCCTTATCATTTCTCCCCTGGAAAGGCAGGCGAGGATCAGGAGAGTGCTGGGTGTAATAAATATCCTCTGTGAAAATGACAGTCTGTTCCCTTTCACAGACAGGTAAAAAAAAATACAACCTGCCTTTAAAAGAAAAATAAATTTGTAGGGATCCATTTTCTGCTAATGTTGGGGGGAGAAGTTCTTTCTGAATGATTGTATTAATTTGGAGAAGTAAACAATTTCCTTTGTTACTGTGAAACCATGGATGTATAACAAGGACCAGGAATTTATCTGATTTAAAAGATGCTTTAACTGGCAAAGAATGAGGCTTCAGAGGTGTGAACGTGCTGTTCCAAAGTTTCTTGGCAACCCAGCTGTTCCAAGCACCAGCCCAGCCCTGGCTGCCCTTGAGCAGTAGTGGGGATTTCTCGGTGTCTCTCTTGCCACAAGCCCCAGGGTGCACAAGGCTTGCAAAAGTGTAGAAGTGGTTTCCTGCAGAGCAGGAGAGGTGAGAAACCAGCTGCAGGGAGGTCAATCTGCAGAAGCAAAATGTGTGTGGGCAAAGGCATTTCCTCTTCCAAAATGGGGAATTGCAATTCTCATGCTGATCTTGTTTTCCTGGTGACTCAGGGTGAGGGGTGGGCTGGGAGGCAGGAGGGAAAGCATAAAGAAAAGGTTCCTGTGTGCCCTAGAAACTGGGTTACCCCTCAATCTATTGCTGTCTGCACTGGTGTTTCTCAGGAGAGTCATGCCAGGCTACAGCAGCCTCTCTGCTACTGTTCCTTGGTGCCTGTTGGGGAAACAGAGGCAGGAAACCATGGTGCTGTTGGTCCAAAATGGTGCAGAGGGGGATTTGGGATCCAGGAACTCGCATGTAATCCATGGGGACATCTGAATGTGTAGTGATGAAATCACAGAACTCTTTTGGGGATGGGAAGGGATGAAATACAGTCCCCCCTCAGGCTGAAGTTAGGAGTGGTGCATTGGGAGCACAGAAATGTGGATAATTATGAGAACTGGGTGATGCACAAAGTTTTTGGGCTGCCACAAGCACCTCCTGTCTTTCTGTTTCATATCTGCTGCAGGGTTGGAGCTCAGTGATTTGAATTACTTAATAGATGAAAACAAAAAAACCCTCCAAACAAACAAAAAGCCCCAAACAAAACCAAGAACAGAGCACAGGAAAAGCTTCTGTTCTGTTTTTGCCCTTAAGTCATTACTCAGGCCCCTCCCAACCACCTTCTATCAGATGAAGAATTTTTAGGTTGCCTTTTGGCACCAGCCTCCTTTATCTCTTGAGGGTGAGATGTTGCCAAGTTGAACAGAAAAATGCCAATGCCTGTCACTCACCTCTTACACCTGCATCTTCGTCTTCTGGTTCCTAAAAAAAGAGAGAAAATGTTTTAGTTCAAAGGTACTAAGTCCCAGCTCAGGAAAGAACCACTCCGGTGAGGCAGGGCTGGTGTTCCCCAGAAGCTGATATCTTTAAGACTAACAATGGATAAACCAAGCCTATTTTTGAGGAAATCCATGCCAGGGAATGGTGCTGCAGCTCATGTTACCCCAGTAATCCACTTAAATATTCTCGTGAATTCATCTTTAGGGTGGGTAGCAGCAGCAGCGTCAGCCTGGGAACACTGAGGGTGAATTATTTCTATTTGCTGTCTCTGGTCACTTTGGCACATTGCTGAAAATCCCTCAACAGCAATTATTTCTGCAGCAGGTGATGGCAATGAGGCCACATCGCATGCACCTAAGTTAATGATGCTGTTCCCTATCTTAGCCTCTGTGTTGTTCCTTTGGGGTGCATGCAGCAAAATAAAATCTCCAGCCATTAATTTCAGATCAAGGTAAAAATCCATCCTCAGGGGCTTGGTCTGCAGCAGAAATTAACTGTAGCTGAGGTCTTTTCACTGGTCATAATGTAATGAAGTTTCTCATCTGGTTCCAGCTTGAGCTGCTAATGGGACTCTCAGCATTTACTGGAGCATATTTACCCAGTTAGGTCAGAATGTTTCAGGCTCTGGGACTTTAACCTCTGAGACACCCATTTGGTAGAGCCAAGACAGTTGATAGAGTAAGTACTGTCTCTTCCTAATGTATTGTTTTTTCTTGAAGGTCTTTTCCAACATAAATAATTTTATGACTCTATGATTCTAAGTTGATAATTCTTTCTCATCTTAACCCTTCTGATGAGGATTAAAATACAGACACTGATTTTAGCAGTGGTCCTTCTCTTGCATTGACTGTGTTCTGGTTATCTGCTGCCTCCCAAAGCAGCCAGAACATCCATCTATCTCCCTGAGGGACAGGACTGTGGTCTCAGGCCAGAGGTGCATTTGGAGGGGGTTGTGGTGAGCCTTACGTCGACACAGCACGATGGTGATCACCAGGGCGATGAGGAGCAGGAGGCAGGCACCTGCCAAGGGGACCCAGATGAAGATGTGACAGGAGAAATCCAGATCTTCCTGCATACTTCTGTCTGCAGGAATAGAGAGGAGGAAAGGTCCATCAGGTGCTCACAGCCTGTGTTACGGCCAGTTCTGGGATAATCATTCTCCTGGGGACTTGAGGGAGAATATGTGGGCAAAAGTTTTCTCATGTCTCCTGCTGAGGCTAAAAGCAGCCCCAGCCCCCAAGGCTCTACCCTCCCTCCCCTGTTCCTGGTGTGCCCAGGCATGGGACATGCTCATGCTTTTTACATCATCTTTAGCCTTTATTAGGTTGGATGAAATGCTGGAATTTAATCCTTGCATCTGTGATAAAGAAGCTCTGTGGATCTTCTCTCTCCCTCCCTATCCCAAAATGCCTGCAGGATCCCCCTTGGTGTTAGTGGAGCAGAGTCCAGCCCTTCCCCTCTCCCTCCATCCATTCAGGTTACCTGGAGCCAGAGTCTTGGAGTTGGGGTCCTCAGTTATGCCATGCTTGGGGATGGGTCCACGTGTGGTGGGTGCCACTGTCGTGGTGACTATAAGTGAAATGGATTAATTCAGAATGTAGGGAAATACAATAAAACAGGTCTTTCCTGCCCTTCTGCTCTCTTAACCTTGCCAGGGCACAGGTGCTCCTGAATTCAGCTCCAGGAGAGCTTCATGGAGCCTGTTTTGCAGGGGGACTCCCCCAGGAAGGGTCTCCCAAGAGCCAGTAGGGAGCTGCAGCCTCATTATTTCTCACTTTCTGACACCATGCTCAGAAAGCCTGAGCTCCTGAGCCTGGCAGTACTTTTGGGACCTGTGTGTGCTGAGGAAGGAGGGGGTGGTGGACTTTGCTTTAGCCTTCTCCTTTCAGAGCCATGGGTGGCATGGGGAAGTGGGGATGGGGAGGCAATGGTGGGTCTGCCCAGTCATCTGTGCCTTTGGGCAGGAGCAGTCCCAGGAACAGAGGTGGCAAGCAGAGAGCCTCTGGCAGGAGGACCAGTGGGTTGGTCACAGGATGCCTTGGGCAAGCAAGCAGGGAAATGGAGTTTGTGGGAGAGACAGCTGTGAAAAAGGGCGTGGGCAGGAGGTGCTGGGCATTTTGGCAGGGCTGAGTGAGGTTGGGTGAAGGTGTTGCTGACCTGGAAGGAAGGCAGGCTGGCCAGGGCTGAAGAACAGCATCTGGTTGAAATTCATCATGCAGAAATAGTTCCCCTCATCCTGCGGTGTGAAGGACTTCACTACCAACAGATAGACCGTGTTGTGTTTGCTCGCCTCAAAGCGAGGGGATGTTCTCTGATCCCTGCTGAATGTGGTCCGGGAAACAGAACTGATGAAGACGATGAAGTGAAGGGTCCCACTCTTGTCCTGGTGGATCCAGAATGCGCCGCTGTTCCTGTCAGTCTGACACTCCAGCTCCAGCCTCTGTCCCACGCGGAGCTGGGTGATGTCCTTGGGAGACCTGACCTTCATCTCAAGTGACTGGCCATGGATCCCAGGGCAGCCTGCAGGAGAGAAATCCTTGCTGGAACCTCTTGGGAAGACGAAAGGGGTTCTCTGAGGACACCTCCCTCCCTGGCCATGGGCTGAGGTACAAATGCAGAGGGAAGACCACGCTGTCTGGATGATGTGAAGGTTTTCTTGGAGTCCTTGCTGGGCTGGTGCAAGGAGGGTGCTCAGCAATCATCCACCCGGGCTTTTACGGTGGGTGCTTCCCTTCCAGTGCCTTCTCAGGGACATTACGCCCTCCCTGCTTCTCCAAAGTGACTTCCTGAAATCACCTTTTGCAAAGCCCCTTTTTTTCCTCCCTTCTTCCTCATCTGCAGAATCACTCATCTGAGCAGTCTCCCTTCCCTGTGCGGGTGGTGCTGCAGCCACCCCTCCGGCTGCCCTTTGCTGGCTGAGGTGATTCTGCCTCTCCCCCCAAAATTACTGAGCACACCTCAAAGCCAGCCTTTCTGGTTTGATCCCCTCCCCCCTCCTTAACTATTTATCACATTTTATTGGATCCAGTGGAAGGGTTTTCCTTGCCCATCCCGGTGGAGGGGCTGCACAACCCTGTGTCGGTACTCACAGAGTCCCAGAGCGAGCAGCAGGAGCAGGGCAGGAGGCCTGTCCATCTTCTCCTGGGGTGTCTGCGCTTGGGGCTGGTGCAGCACAGCTGAGATGATCTTTGTCCCTTCACTTGGGAGGCTGTGTCGCTCTTTGGGGAGGATGTGATGTCATCCGGACCCTCATGGGTAAGGAGGTGATGCTCAGCATCTGTGGCATAACGAGGAAAAATGTATTTCTGCAGAAATTAGTTTTTAGATCAGAATCTGGGTTCTTTTATCCTTATCAGTTCTTAATGGTGCCTCAAGGATTTTTCCTGGATGACTTCCCTAGAGATCCAGAGTGATGCTGCTCATGACTGAGGTAGCACCAACCACCACAGCCTGCTGTCCCCAGCCCTCTGGGGGTCCACAGCAGCTCTAGCTGCACAGAAGTTACGGATGAGTCCCATGCTTTTGGTGCAGGCTGCACTTCGCTTTTCTTGGCAGGGATTCTGCCTCCCACCCTTGAGCACACTCGAAGGATCCCGTGTGGCTGGCAGAGCCTACACGATTTTGTTACCCGGCGAGGTGCAGGTGTTTCATGGCATAGATTATACATATCATTTATCTCCAAGCACACGTGTTGCTGGCACACAGCTGGGTCCTTCAGGTGCTTGATTGTTCTGTTTGCAATTCTTCTTTGTTTAATTCTTCTTTGTAATTGCAAATCTCTTTGTGCAGGGCACAAAGGTCTGTGAGCAGAAACCTCACAGGAGTGCCCAGTGTCCAGGGTGTGCTTTGCTTTTTGTTTGTTTTAACAGCTCATGGCTCTCTCACCACAGGTGCTTCCTCTCTGCCAAAAAAAACCCCTTGTGTGCCTCAGTGGAGAGGGCCCTTGCTGCTGCCTCCAGGTGATCACTTGCACGTGGGGGTGAGTGATGCTTGCTGGAGCTTTGCACACACAGTAACACAGGTTTCACAGCCTGCAAGGGGCTGGGCTGATTTCTTTCTTTCTTCCTGGCTTTCCTGTTGGTCATTTTTCTATATGCATTTTTTTTCCCTTTACCCTGTTGCAAAGAAAGCCCCTTTTTCCTGGGTCTATCAAAAGTAGGTGCTGCTGGGTTTAATGCTGTTTCTATTGGGGCTCAGAGATGAATATCTGAAAATGGTTTAGGAACTGGGTTTATTTCTCTGGGCTTCAGTGTGTGTTGGTGAGTGAAAAAAGCTCGTGTTAGCCTGCTGAGATGTGTGAAATTCATGCTTTTGTTAGGCTGGGAGACTTATGATGTCTATCTTAAATAGACCAAATAAAAGTAAAATGGAAGTGAATGTGCTGGCCAGTGAGGAGGGGTCAAAATATTTGTCAAATACAGGTTCTCACTCTGCTGTAGAGTGAGCAGGCAATGCATGTCCTCAGAGATGTGGTGATGGATGTGCTGGGAGAACCTGTACAATTAAAGGATCATCCAGGAAGGGCTACTGCCTTTCTTAGTATGGATATCCCACTTCTTTCTTGTCTCTGACAAATAGTAAATTTTATTATGAATTGGTCCAGGGTACCAAACTGGTGCCCAGATATTCCTCTTCTCTGTGTAGAGGTGTCCTTGATCTTGGTCCTCTTTGCTCCCAGATGAAGCTGGTTTCCAGGGAAGGCCACCTTTCTCTCTGCTAATGAATATATCCTTTAAAGGCAAGGCAAAAGCTTCTTGTCAGCTGGGAGATACAGCTGCAAGAGGGCTGTCACACATCGTGTTTTTACTGACTTCTGTGATAAGGTGCTGTGTAGCACACAGCTATTTCTATTTTGCATATCAACAAAGAAGAAAAAATAAAGTTGCAGTAGCAATTACCTGATTAGGAAAATCTCCAGGACATAAGCAGGACCCCCAGGAAAAAGCTCTGATTTAAAATCAACACTTGTATTAATAATTTAGAGTGGTTAATGTAAGTTTAACACTGATGACCAAAATTGGGAGGAGGTGTCTAATCAGATTAATTAGGGAATCCCCTTGCTTTTCATATGCTCTGGTTTGCCTGTTTGTCCTCTAGACAGTATTTTAAAATAGGCTGTCATTGTTTGACTGAGGACCTAAACCAAATCAATGAACACTAGCATTAATAACATGTTTTATTAGTAATTTACTTAGTAATTTCTGTTGTAGTGTCACTGGTATGATATGACTAAGGAAGAAAAAATACTCAGACAACCAGTTAATTCTGCAGAGCATCTTACAAGAGAAATCAGAGACCAGAAGGTTGATTAGAAAGTAGGAGGTCATTTCTTTTTTCACCCAAACCTGCATATAAGTTTAATTTTACTCACAGCTAAGGTTACAGGATGCTGATTGCTGGTGAACTCCAACCTAAGTTGCTTATGACTGACATTTACCTTTATATACTAGGGCCAGCCTAGGTCTGTATTTAACTGATGTCAAATAATTAGTAGAAGACAGGAGCAAGGAGATAAGAGGAAAAATCATGCAGGGATGAGACAGAGTAACAAGGATCCACCTGTTTTTGATCAGGGCTTAGCAGGAGGTGAATTTAGGATTCATTTTCTCTGCTTTCTTACATCCCTTTGACAGAGAAAGAATGGGAAATGAGAGGGACCTGAGACACCAGAGCTGGAGGGCATGCTGAGTTTTCAATATGTTTGATTTCTCAGTCATTTTGTGGAAAGACCTCAGGGACTTTTTCATGGGGCAAGAAGCTTTTCAGTTTCTCAGTGTCAGTCATAGCAGACATTGCCAGGATGTCTCACAGTATTGTGTGCTTGGAGCTCCTCTGGGGACAAGGGAGTCACGCTGCCATAGTCCGTGAACAAAAGAGGAGCACCAAAATGACTGTGCTCCATCAGATCTGTTGTTGTGTTGCCCATGGTGTCCCCTGGTGCTCCAGAAGGACATCCCATTGCCAAGCAGGGAGCCACATTCCTGAGGATGAGCAGGAGCTGTTGCATCCCTGCGAGGGGTCAGTGGTGGTAACTCAGGAGTGACACCAGACTGTCTTTGCCACAGCACTGCTGACTCTTCCTGTTCTTAACCCTTGAAGAATTGCATTGAAACTTTCCATTCCACTTTCATGGGGCGGAATGGAAAGTTTTAATGAAGATTTCAAAATTTAGTCACAAATTACAAGCATTGTTTTTCAAACAGAGGGAAAAATACCATGTTGAGACTCCAGCACACAGCTTTTCCGGTGTGAAGTGAAGCTGTGGTTTATCAGCCACTTGCTGCCCCCCTTTTCTTTGCAAAGCTTCAGCACTTTAAGAGCTTTGCAGATGTCAAGTGCAGCAGTCACCCACCAGGTACTCACACTATTTTTCCATTGTAGCCACGTGTTTCCAGTTTGGTGGCCAATGCTGCCCACTCTTCTGGGTGCTCTCAGTGTGCACGTCACATACCTCAAAATCCAGAATGCAAACCACAAACACTCCTGCACTCTCACCTCTCCTTGGTAGCCCTTTAACTCACCACAGGGCTGGAAATCTCCATAATCTCCAGGCTTGTTGGCACCTCAGCTGAAAGTTTGATAAAGACCTGGATGTGTTGTGAGTTTTCCTTGAAGAGCCTTCCCACAACTTCTCTCTTGATGCTGCAGAGCTCATTTGTGCTGGCATTCAATAAATCAGCAATCTGTGCTGGCTTCTTTTGGGGGCTGGTATCCACATACTCTGCCAGTGCCCCAGCTGCAGTTAACAATGGACAGGCTGGCTTTCTGCCACTCCAATCTAAATATCACTGATTCAGACCAGAATGAAAAAAGACCTAACATTTTTCTAATTGTATCTAGACTTAAGAAAAGGTAAATTATCTGCTTGGCTCCAGTGCATAATTTTTTTTTTGTCTGAACAGTTCAAGTAGGTGAACTGGTCTCATTATCTCAATTCCCACAATCAGATTTCTGTTGGGTTCGAGGCACTGTTTGATTGTTGTCCTCTGAGTTCAGCTCCCTCCCAGGGTCCCATAGCCTTGGTATAATCCCCACAGCTGACTTCTTTTGCCCACACCAAGCCAGAATCTTGCCATGTCTCCTTCTTTGCTCCACACTGACCTTCTTCCCCAAAGATGTTGGGCAGGAAATCCTGGTGGAGATTCCTCAGGGAGTTTTTGGAACCATCTGTGTAGTACAGAAGGACTTTCCCAGAGCAGGGTATTGCTGTGCACCTTTACTGTTAAAATCTTTGAGAGGGAACTAATTTCCATAGCAGGTTACAGCTAATGGAATGGAGGAAGGGCTCCCATTTCTGTTCTCCATCTCTCCTGCTGGCAGAACTGGCAGGATGGAAACCCATGGCTTGTTGGAGACAACTTGCTTCATCCATTTTGTGGTCCTATTAATAGTGTTTGCTGGTGGATACATCTTATTTGTTCTCAGTTTTGCATTTATTTGAAAGAAAACCCAACCCTCTCTGTTGAATTAGACCTGTAGGATGCAACCCTAAGCCACAATACCCTGATCAAAAGGGACAGGGCAGGAGGGATGGTGGCATCAAAAAGCAGCAGCTGGTTTAATGCTCTCCTGCCATCAATGAAACAAACTAGATTTGGTGCTGAGCTTCACTTTTAACAGCCTGATCCCCACCAGTACTGTGAAGAAAAGTGTGTGATTATTCTTTCCATGCCTGTTCTCCTACTGGCACCCCTCCCACCCTGTTTGTGAGTGTTGGACTCAGAGGTCAAATGGCAAATCATGTCTAAAATTCTGCAAACTTTATTTTAATGCACATTAATTTCCTTGCATTTATGTGTTGTAAATACAGAACTGCAGAAGGATTTTAGAGAGACTGGGCAATACAGGGGCAGGAGAAATTTGGAGTGCGTGACTGTGAAGTGCTGTGTGGAAGGAAAACCAGTCCTGACTTGACTACAAAACTTGGGTTAGAACAGGTACTACCGTTGTCCAGCAGGAAAAGCAAATGGATGTCAGCAGGTAGGAAGGAAAGCAGGTATAAAACAGAGAATAGAGCAGAGAACAGCTTTGCCATTGTATGGTCCAATGGTCCAGTCCATGGCCAAAGCATGGTCCATTGCACTGTATAAATCCTGAATGCTGTGTGTTGGTCTGACCCCTCATCTCACACAGGGGACTCAAAAAAGAAGTAGTAGAACAAGAAAAGGTTCAGAGCAGGACAAAATGTAGGATCAGAGGCCTGGGATGGATTTTGTGTGGCAGGCTAGGACTCTTTACCCTGAAAACATGATTTGAGTGGGTATCCACTACAGGTCTCCAGAACTGTGAGAGGCTTGAAAGGAGCAGAGAGGGATTGATTATTCCATGCCTTTTCCAATAGAGAAAGTAAGGGGCATCAGATGATGGTGGGTGAGGCTGAACACAAAAGAAATTCACCCAGGGATGTCCCTGACTATGGATGCAGAGCCTGGACAAATGCTTGGAAGAGAAGTTCATTGTGGGTTACTCAATAGACAGCAACAGGCTCAGGAAATCTATTTAGTTAAAAATAGAATGAATATTAAGGGAGAGTGACACATATGATTTTCTTGTCATTATTCCTTAGTCATCTGCTCTTATCCAGTGTTGGAGACAGGATGGTTGTCTGGATGAACCTTTGCTCTGAACCAAACCACTCATTTTTACATTCTTAAATGTGAGATTTCATTACAATGTGTCATTTTTAGGAAGCCATTTGTTACAAAACTCCACATCCATTTCCTCTGAAACACTATTAATTTTCCAATTATCTCATTCTTTAATGCTGGGCACTTTAATCTTCCTTAACTGTTCGCCCTGCACAAGGACATTTATCCAACAACAGATCCTGTGGTTTCTCACAGGAGAATATTTATCCCTCTTGGAAAAGGGATAATGGCCAGGAAAGATGTTTGACCCTGGTCAACTACCTCAGTTTGTGTTCCAGCTTTGGGAAAGCAAGGAGTGACCCAGCTTTGGGAACCAGGGGAATTTGCAGAGAGGCAGCTTCCTTCCCCTGACATCTCCTTGGGGATGTCACCTTGGGCTCTGCACAGTGGGGTGTGACCCATGTTTGTAATTGTATCAGAATTATCCTGGCTATGGCAGTGATAGGTGTCAGATTAAAATTAAAGGACCTGAGGAAATGCATCTATTTTGTAATGGCTGTTCCACCACTGCTCTGACTCATTTCCTTCTGCATCCAGATGACTTGAGACATGTATTTTAATAACAGGAATGTCATTTACAGCTCATTGCCCAGGGCAGGAATGTACAATCCCAGCCCCCAGGAATATTTTGTGTCAATTTTGTTTTTTAAGCAGACGATAGGAAATATCCCAATTTGAATTTTGCATTCAGTGTTGGTGTTAAGGCATAATGTTTTGAAGCCCCATAGCTGAGTGTCAGTGCAGCCCAGCACCTCTCCCTAAGACATCAGTCAGTGAGTTTACCTCGTGCTTGTGCTGGATGATTGCACTTGGACTTTGTTGAAGAATGGCAGCAGTTCTTCTGTGACCCTGCCTGTAAGCCAGGAGCCCCCAGAGCTCAACATCTCCTCCCTGGTGTGCCTGAAGAAGGGTCATATATTGTTAGGACAAGGGGAAATGGCCTCAGGTTGAGCCAAGGGAGGTTCACTTTGATATTAGGAAAAATTTCTTCATTGAAGGAGTGGCTAAGAATTGGAACAGGCTGCCCAGGGCAGTGGTGGAGTCACCATCAGTGGTAGTGCTCTAAAAACAAGCAGACATTGCACTTTGGCATTGAGGTATTTGGTCTAAGGTTGGACTTGATGATCTTGGAGGTCAAATGATTCTCTGATTCTATGTTACGATGGGACTCAGCTGTGGTGCTGCCATGGGCTGTGCTGCCACGTGGAAGAGCAGCACTCACCCAGCTCCTCCGAGGATGCTGTGCCTGTTCCCAGAGGCAGCTGCCCAACATCAGAGTTTTGTGCTGCATTTCATGCTGCCTGCACAGCCCACAGCCCTGGCTCTCCGTGCTGGGAGGGTGCAGCAGGATGTGTGGTGGGTGAGATCACATGTGTATCTCTGGGGACAGATATGTCTCTTAAGCCACAGCCCTCATCCCTGCTCAGCCTTGCGGGGAGGGAGGGTGGCTGCACACCAGATTTTGGTGCCCACCCTCCTGGCTGGATGTTTTAACCACCAGCAGAGAAGAGGAGTAGAAAACCCAGTGTGGCTTGCAGCTGGGGCAGGGTAAGGCTGGCTCTGAGCTCGCAGCGTGGAGGAAGGGGTGGGACGGGGCAAGGGCTGGCAGCAGCACGATGCCTGTGGTGGTTCTCACCAGCTTGTGGGCTCAGCATAGAGTCACAGAATTTTTTAGGTTGGAGAAGATCTTCAAAATCATCGAGTCCAACCCTTAACCCAGCACTGCCAAGGCCACCACTAAAGCGTGTCCCCAAGTGGCACATCTGCATGTCTTTTAAACCCCTCCAGGGATGGCGACTCCACCACTGCCCTGGGCAGCCTGTGCCAGTGCCTGACAACCCTTTCCATGAAGAAATTTTTCCTAGTCTCTCATCTAAACCTCACTTGGCACAACTTCAGGCCATTTCCTTTTGTCATCACTTTTCTTTGGAGGTGTCCATTGCTCCCAATGCTCTACAGAGGGCAATCTGGAATTTTCTGGCATTTCCCAGCAAAGCTCAAGCCCTTGAAAAACTCAATATTGCAAAACTTCTCCAAATTTCTGCAGGATTGAGTTTTCTGCTGCCTGATGCAGAGGCTCAGCCCAGGGCAAGACAGAATTTAGCCCTGACTCATTGGTGGAGCCTAAAAGCCAAGAGGACGAACTCAGAGGTGCCTGTGTCAACCTGTCTGCCTGAGAGTCCCCACCAATGCAAGGAGCTTTTGGGAGAGGATGGAGAGGGCTTTGCCAGCTGAACAAATTTCCTTTTCACATTGACTTCCAGCTGAGTGATTAATCTCAGGGGTTTGGGGGTTTTGTGTTAAATGAACTAAATAATTTTGCTGTGTGAGATCCCTGTTGCAGCCGCACTTAGGCATGCTGTACCTGGCTGAGAAAACATTCTGAGCTGATGTCATCACTGGGATTTTTTTTGGAGTGTTTCATACATTTTAATGTTTTAATTTATTTTATTTATTATTATTTATTATTTTATTTTAATGTTTTAATTTATTAACTAGATCAGGAAGTGTAAATAGCAATAATGATACTCTCTCTCTTAAAAATGTGATGCAGCCCCCTTTCATGCACATGTGTAGCTTAAAGTCTGAATGAGAAGTTGAATTTAATAGAAAACCACAGATGCCTAAGGGAGGAATGTTAAGGCTCCTGTCATCTTGCAAACATTTAAAGCTTGGGTGAGTTTTGCTTCAGGTGTAAGAACCACTGGTGTATGAACTCAAATTAACCTTTCTCATAGCAAAGCAGTAGAGGAGTAAAATAAATACCTTATATAAATTTATTTTTGACTTGGTCCAATATGTGTTCCACTTAAATGAATGCTGGAATAACAAATATTTGTTTTTAATCCCACAGAAGTTGCAGATCTCACCCTGAATGCACTCACTATGGATTTATTGATAGCAAAAGTATTGGTTATTTCAGCAAATAATACATAATTTCATAACTGGAAATTATATTAAAATATAATTAGAATAATATTGAAAAAAACCAATTTCTGGTTTATATAAACCAGAAATTTAACACATTGCTGTTTTTGGCTTATTGAACGAAATGCAGTGAAGTCTATTGCAATAAGGGCAAGAAGTATTTATGCTGCTTGGAGGTAGTTTCTTTTTCCCTAGTGGATTTTTTTGGGATTTCCTTGCAGCTTCTGGGACACATCTGATTTTATACAGTGAGAGAAAAAGACATTTAGAAATTCCTGTTTGACAGATCTGATCTGAATGCTTAGAAGTCCTGCTGTGAATCCATTTCTCCTGCCAGGAGAACATATTTAATAAGTAGCTACAGTGCATGGAACTGTTCTGGGTGAGGATAAATCTGAAGGAATTTAAACAGCACCCGTGGGTAATGTACCTCCTTTCTTTTTTGCACAGATTTCAAGTCTAATCATTTAATAGAGGTGTTATTCAGCCTTTCTCCATTATTACGCCTTGCTCAGCAGTTTATGACTGAAAAACTATTTTTTTCTGTATTAGGAGCTTTAAACTCAGAGATAACTTTACTCTCTTGTCAATAGCTTGCTTTCAATTCAACGTTTTCAATTGCACCTGATTTGATTTACTTTTTTGTAAAAAAACCCACAGACCATCTGCATAAAAATGGCAGGGCATCTTAAAAGAATAAAGAAAAATGGCAGAGCATTTTAAAAGAATAAAGAAAAATGGAGCACTTTCAATATTAGATTAACAACTGAGATATTCTGTAAAGACTGGCAATTTTTAAAAATGCATTTACAGAACTTTAACAAAACCATGAAGACTATTTACTGCAATGCCTGAAATACCTGTGGTTTTGCTCTGTATCTACGTCCTTTGAATATTTTAATGTTTTTGAGGTCTGCACTCTTTGTTGAGAAAATATCTGGATTTTTTTTTTTCTAGTATAGAATGTGTATTCTATATATTCTTTATATACAGTCTATATATTCTATATAGAATATATGTGGGATGTGTTCTATACAGAATATATATTATATATATTCTATAAAATATAAGAGAAATAATAATAATAATAATAACAACAGCAACAGATTATTGCAATGTGATTTTTGATTTCTTTTACAATTCCTTGCCCAGCATAGTTGAAGTTTTGTTCTTGAACCCATACATCTGCAAAACCCTCCTTGTCCTATGCAAAAGCCTTTTGCCTTTGTCCAACTTTTGTAATCTTTTGTCATTTAAGCCGAAATCCTTCATTTACTGCTGAAGTGCAGTTTTGTGGTTATATATAAAATCTCATTATTTTGCCTTCTAGGCTTGGATGTTCCTTGCTGCAGGAAGGATGATGACAGTGGAAGACAGGAGAAGGCTGATCCATCCTTGAAGGAATCAAGGAATAAATTCAGGACCCTCATGTGCCAGCATATCGTGGCTGAAGTGACACTGTGATGGACAGTGCTGTCACCTGTACCTCTCTCTCCATGGATCCAGAGATCATGCTTCTAGCAGAGAGGCACAGAAACATTTTCCCACTAATTTTCAAGTTGGAAACGACACGCCACAACTTATCATGGCATCTGTGATCCTTGGCTGGCATCGTCATTGTGCTGTCAGCATAGAAGTTGCAGATATCAGGGGACTGGGATAATTTTCTCAGCATCTTTTTATTAGTGTTTCTGTTTCTTGCTTATTTATGCTTTGGGAAAAAAGCCTATGAAATGGGAGGTGATTTTTTTCCATCAGCTCTCACAGTTGTGAAACCTGCTGCTGAAATCTCTGCCAGGTTTACTGTCTAAAATGTTCTATTGATGATTATAGAAATTTCTAGTATTTTTTCATAATTTCTACCGGCAAACTGCCCAAACCTGTGTTTCAACAGGCTAGACAACATCTTTGGCTGTTGCCGTCCTCTCCTGTTTTCACTGCACACAGGTGTTCTGGAGTCTGGGTGGTTTTTGGTTTGGGTTTTTTTTTCCAAATTACAAAGGAAAAGCATAGGAATTGGGGAATTCAGACATTGAGCAAATTCTTTGCTGTGGGTGGGCAGGGAGCTGAGGGATAAATCCCTATCCTTTGTGCTTGTGATATTGGAGTTGGGCTAAGTGGCTGAACTCTACCAAGACACGATGGTGCTGTCTCAGGGAGGGGTTCAGTGAAGGTCAGACTCTGTGAGGATGTCCTGAGTGTGGAGAAGGAGGAAGAGCAGTGGACTGGGCAGGGTTATCCCTGAGGCCACTCACCTTCCTGTGGGAGAGGAGAATTGCTCTGTGCAGTCTGTATTTGCTGCCCAGCCCCAGCCCTGGCTGCTTGGCCATGGGAGATCATCTCCTGTGCTGGCTGGGAGGTGGGAGAGCTGAACAAGGTATGGACATTAAGGTCAGGACACCTCAAGTGTGGGAAAGGGAGCTGGGATGTCAAAAGCAGCTGCAGGCAGAGGTAAAACCCCTGTTTTTTAAAGAATAAACCTTTGCCCGTGGGAAGTTTCGAAGGGGTTTTCTTACAGCTGTCCTGAAAAATGTACATATCATAAAAACCATCTGCTGCTGGGGCAAAGCTCTGCTCATTACTTGCAGGGTAGGAAAATGATGGATTTAGTTCATTGGAGCTCTCACAGAGGATAAATTGTGGTGTATGGGAATCAGAGATGCTCAGAATCCCCTCCCTGCAGCACCTGTGGTGGGATAGGGGGTTGTGCTGGTGCCCCCACAGTCATAAGCTGGGTGGCCTGAGAGCTTGGGTGAGTGTCACAGCCTGGAAAAGCTGGCTCAGCACGATCCACTGCCGGCTCTATCACTGCATCATTTAGGGGAAGCACCCACAGCTGGGCTTGAGACCAAGCACTCTGAAAAAATCAGTATTAGAGTGGAAAGTGGCAGCTCCCTGCGGCTGGGAGGGGAGGGAGGGGAAGGCCAGAGCGATGCTGCTCTGCCACTGTGATGCTTTGCACCCACAAACTTGTCCCAAGACTGTGCTAGCCCCAACACTGAGGACTCTAGACCACCTTCCCTTTGTCCTCACTGTAGCTGGCACAGTTCTAGTGCCTGTGGTTGAGCAGATGTGGGGCTGGGGGTGCATCTGAGGGTGAGTGCTCGCTGTTTGTGCTCAGCAGGATGCCGAATTTCCAGCCTCAGCTCTGCCATGGAGCCCTGGGCAGAAGCTGAGCCTTGGTACCATCCCTGGGGAGACCTTCCCTGCTCCTGGCATCACTGAGGGCTCAGCACACAGGGGTGTCACTTGGGGCTCAGCACACAGGGGTGTCACTGATGGCTCAGCACATGGGGATATCACTTGGGGCTCAGCACATAGGGATATCACTTGGGGCTCAGCACACCCAGGCATTGCTCAGGGCAGTTCCTGCTGGCCATGCTGTGCTGCTGGGCTCAGGGCCAGCCCCTGGGGGCCTCTGTTTGCTCTCAGAGGTGGTGTTGACTTTCAGGCTGTGCCAGGTGTTTGGCCTTGTGTGCATGGCTTTGTCTGGCTTTCCTCTCCCACTCCTGGCTGTTTGCAGTCTCCCATGGGAGAAGACATCCTCCCGGATCTGCTCCCCCCTGCAGCTTTTGCTCTGCTTTAACTCTTTCTTGGTTGGAGGCCATGGTTCCTTGTTCACCATGCAACTGTGTTCCTCACTGAGCAGGACCAAAAGACATCAGACTGCAGAACAAAATAACTGAGTGATATATTCACTTTTGTATTGAACAAACCTGCACAGGGTCTTTACAAGCTGCCTCTGCCCCATCCTTGCTGGTTGCTCTCAAAGTGTTCGTTACCAAAGTTTTATCAACCAGTATTAACAGGAGCAAAAACAAAAGCACACCTTTGTGCTGTCTTACAGATGAACACAGAGCCAAGGAGCTCACAGCTCTCCAGCCCATCTGAATGCCTTTGGTACAGCAGCCCTCTTCCCCCTGTGCAGTCCCAGCCGTGGCATTCTCCCTGCTCAGTGTCCTTTGAGAAGTGCTCAGGATGCTGCAGAATCCAGCCTGGTCCTTCTGCCAGCTGTTGCGTCGAGGAAAAATATTAAAGTTGTGGTCTGTCACAGGAAAGAAATGTCTGTTTTGTGGTACAAGCCCACTTCTGTTCCCTGCAATGTCATTCCTGGGTCCTGTCCAGGTAGTGCTCAGCATTGTGCAGGGGGGGGTCTGTGGTTTCTCCCTGCCTGTCCGAGGCAGGGGGCCGGTGGGATTTACTGGGATTTACTGCCTGTGGATGCGAAGCCACAGCCTCCGCCGCAGACCTGGGAAGAGACAGTGTCCATCAGTCCCAGAACCCTCCCAGGTCACCATCCTGCTCCTGGGCTGTCCCAGGGCCTGGCACCCCTCAGGATGCTGGCAGGATACTCACGGTAGAGGCGGTGGGCAGTGGGGACCAGGCCCAGCAGGAGGAGCAGGACACCAGTGGCCAGTGGGATCCAGACCAGGGGACTGCAGGGACCTGGAGAGAGGAGAGGACTCAGCACCTGGCACCACCCTGCCCTGGCAGCTTTGGGGGATGGAGTGTGGGGTGGAGAAGGGAGAAAAGCAAGGCAGGTACTCAGAGGGGCAGTGGAGGATGTGACCATCCCCCTGGGGTATCCTTTGAAGGATGCATTACAGAATCACAGGATAAGTAAGGCTGGAAAGGACCACAGTGGGTCATCTGGTCCAACCTCCCTGCTCAAGGAGGGTCATCCCAGAGCACGTGGCACAGGACTGTGTTCAGATGGCCTTTGTATGTTTTCAGTAAGGGAGACTCCACAGCCCCTCTGGTCAGCCTGTTTCAGTGCTCAATCACCCTCACAGTATAAAAAGCATTGCAGGGAGCTTAGCTCTTGAGGTCACAATAACCTAAACTGAAATACATCCTGGCCCCTAAACCCGTGTATATCCCAGGGAATCCCTCCTACAGGCAAAAGTCAGTTCTGTCCAGAGCAGTGGGTCTATCTGCCCCCAGACACCCACTCCTGCAGGGTGACATTGTGGTTTCCCCCACCCCAGGACAAACTCCTTCTGAGCCCTGGAGGCCCCAAGAGCCCAGCAAAACCCCTTTTCCCAGGCAGCCTGAGCTGAGCCAGTGCCATACCTTTCCTGCTGGCAGCTTTGCTTTTGGTTATCCACGGCACAAGTTTTTTGGAGACTGGTGTCTGTGTGGTCTTTGGAGGCAGAGGCAAAGCATCAACTGGGGATAAGGAGAAAAAGAGGGTGGTCAGTGTGGTTCTGAGTGCAGCAGAGATCTCCAACAGCAGGCAAGAAGGGCTGGAAAGTTTGGCCCTTAGAACAAACCCCATCCACTGAACCCTGCAAAGGGCTGTGTCACTCCGAGGGGTGGGAGCTTGACCTGAGCCTCTCGGGGGCCACAGAAGTTACCAAGAGCTTTTAAAAGTGTTAATAAACCAATTTACCAGGTAAAGAAGGGGAGAAGGCTAAGGCAGGGAAAACCCCCAAACTTGCTGGAGTGACATTTGCTGCCAAGCATCATCTCATCAGCATTGCACAAAATCATGGCTAGCAAGAGATTTCAGTAGCACTGGGAGGTTTTAAGGGATCCCTGGATCTTTTCCTTATTCAGATTGCTCTAATCTTTGCTCAGCATTTGATTATTTTTCTTTCTGATAAAATGAGGGCAGGATTTATTATGGTGTACTGAGTAACAGTGGAGGACATTCATTTCTCAGTAAAGTTGGCCAGGAAAATATCCCAGTAATGTCATTAAATAGCTGCGTGTCTGACTGCTCAAACCACACTCATGCAAAATTTTAGGTGAGTCAAAATGACTTTTTATTCTGTTTCTACCCAGAATATAAATTCCTAGAGAAATTACCATTCTTTTACATGAAAAGATGAGACATCAGGGCCCTGGGATTTATCTGGACAACCTCTCCCTTACATTATAATAGGCTTAAAGAAAAGAAACTTACAGGCATTTTTTTTTTATCATGAGAACTAAAAGGAAAAAAAGAAAATATCCAGCAAAGCCTGAGTCCTCCCAGAGCACCTGCTGCTGTTTACTTTTTAATTGATGTCCTTGATCAAGCTGAATTTCAAGCCTGTTTTTCACGCTTTGCACAGAGATATGAGCCCAGTTGTTAAAAAACAATTCTCCTTTATCTTAAGCCAGCTTTTTTCTGAGCCTGCAAGGATCCAAAAGGGATTTCTCATCCATTTCAAGGTACAGAGTATATTTGCAAAAAAAACCAGGAAAATAGGGACACTGGGTCTGCTTTAGAGTCGGAAGCTGTAGCAGCATTTTGGTTAAATAAGTTGTTTGTATTTTAGCTAAATAAGTTATTTGTCTCCCTAAAAGTCTGCAAAAATAAAGGCTGAATCCTACTTCAAACACGTTAATTGTTCTGCATCAACTCCAGCTCTGTGCTCAAAGGGAAAATGGGCTGAAAAGAGTTTCTCTATGACCCAGATGTCTGCAAAGCCTCTCTACCCCAATGCCACCTGCAGAAAACTCTGGTTTCTGTTTGGAGCTCCTCGGGGATAGTGGGTTGCGAGCTTTGAGGAATAAATCCCATGTCAGTATTTCTTGTGAAGGATGGTCTTGAAAGCTGCTGTCAGACCCACCCCAGAGATGTGAGGGGTGATGGTCTCTGGCCTCGATGCTGCTCTTGTCACTTGGAGTGAGAGTAAGGAAGAATTATGGCATGGAAGGACCTGTGAGCTGAGCAGGGCACACATCCAGCCTCTCATCCAAAGTACAGCAGGGCATGAGAAAAACACAGGGCATGGCAATATCAGGTGCTCCCATGGAAATCCTAAAGCACTAGGACCACTGCTGTGCTCAAGGCATGCCCACAGCAGAGCAACTGCTATCACTGACCATCACACGCAGCTGGCCTAAGATTTAGCTATTTTCTGTATTTTCTGCTTTGCCCTGTCTCATAGATCTCTTCAGAAAAACCCCAGAGCCACAACCTTGCATCTCAAAATTGGGAAGAAGCTACCAACACTCATCACCCCTTACCCAGGGGACCTTATCACAGCCTGCTGGGGGCACATTTTGGAACCCCTGGGGTGCTGCTTACCCACACTGAGCCGTGTCCCGCTGCCCAGGAGGAGCTGGGAGGACTGGGAGACGGAGCAGTAGTAGGTGCCGTTGTCCGAGGGATGGAGGTGGCTGATGTGCAGGCTGTAGGAGCTCTGGGACCTCTCCTCATGGACTCTAAATTTGTCCTGGCTCATGTTTGTGCCATATGTGGCTTTGCCCAGGGTGTTGGAAAATACCAAGAACTCGAAATGTTGCCTCTCCTGGCTCCAGCGGTACCAGTACACCCCAGTATGCTCCTTCTTCAGCTCACAGAGGATTGCGGTTTTATTGTTAGTTTGGGTTAAAATATGCTCTGGAGTTTGGGTTAAAAGTAGATTTGCATAAAAACCTAAGGAAAAAAGAGACAGGAATATATAGTTATTATTTTAATTTCATTATTTTTCTTCCATGCTAAGTACAGATTTTCTTTATGGACTTAATAAAATCACGTAGACACACAGATGAGGCGGGTCACACAAGCAAGAAACAGGAGCATTTTTATCAGGATGCTCTCATATTCCCTCAGACGCCTTTTGGGTTCCTCAGCTATTTTTTGGTCAAGCCAAATTATACAGATAGAGTTTTCTCTGTAAACACTCATCTAGGGAGATGGCAGGGAAGGGGATGGAGGGATGGTTTTGAGGGTGTCCTCAGGGCTGTATGTGCAGGGAAGAGCATCCCTGCCTGCTCCTGTGGATGCCCCTCTCCGCCCTCCTTACCTTTCTCATTTTTCAGACATTTCACCTCTCTTTCAAGACATTTTTTTTGCACCTCTTAACTGATTTGCCAGGTTCTTCTTCTAACAGATGCAACACTGAAAACATCTCAGGGACAGAAAAAGAGACCAAAAGATGTGCAAAACATCTCAAAATGAGCCAATTTTATATTAGCTTTCAGACAATAATATTTTTCAAAGGAATTTTGAGACATGGGGAAGGAGAGGGAGTGAGGGGCAGCGGTTGGGTTCAAAGCTTTGGTTTGGCATCGCATCGCCCTGTTTGGGCTTTGCAGCTTCTGTGGAAATTATCTAAGCCTTGTTTGGCCCAGGCAGATGTGAGGGGTGTCTGTGTGAGCGAGGATGTGTCCTTGTGGAAAGGATAACAGGTAACTTGTGATCCTTTCTGTTCAGCAAACAGTCCTGCAAATCTGCAGATGGTCCGAGACCGAGTGAAAAACAGCCCTCTGAAGATAAAGAGGCTCCCGCTTCCCCCGTCTCTTTCCCAGGCATGTTTTAAAGCTGTGCAAAAAGCTCAATAATACATGTTTCTTGTCCTTTTTTTTTACCTTAAAATGTTCCTTTTCTTTCAAAATCCCCAAGTTGCTTAGAGCGGTTTTTGCAGCCTTGTGCAGCCCTGCAAATCCAGTGGGGTGGGGATGGGCTGGCTTGACCCAAGAACACCTAAAGCAATTGGTGTGGCATGAGGTCCTGATGTCTCCCATGTTCCCAATGGGACAGGCAGAGGGGAGGGCTCTGGTGACTGACAGGGGTCCAGAGCCTTCCTCTGTCCCCCCTCCAATGACCCCATCACTGCCAGTGCTGCAGAGCATTAACATTGCAATGCCAAAACTCAAGTGTTGCACAGTAGCTGCAGCATTTCGCCACATTCTCTGGCTCTGTGATAATGTCAATGTCTCCTTACTACTAAAATACATAATTTTCAGGTTTTAGAGCATAATTATCTTAAAGTTTGCTCTGTCAAATACCCATGTGTTTTTTTAGGGGATGAAATGTATGTGTCTATGGCACAAGGGGGCTTCAGGGTCTCCTTGAGTGCCCTGAGGTCTGGCTCTGCTGGGCATGGGAAGCATAACTCTCCATGAAAAACTTTTCCTTGAGCTGTTGGAGACACTGTTAGATAAGTCAGAAAGGATGAGAAGGGATCCTGAAAAATCTCAGCTCAGTGCCAGTGGTCAAGCCAGGGGTGGGCTGGGATGGAAACAGAGCAGAAAAACTCATCCTCAGTCATACTTTCAACCCCAAAACCTCCAGTTCTCTTTCCTGGTGTATATTCAAGGGGGGCACAGGGAATCATGGTGCTTGGCCAGACCAGCCTGCAGCGCCTTAGAAATGGTCCCTTTTCCTTTTGCAGGTGCAAAGCAAACTCTCACTTACTGAAGTTTTCTCAGCGGGCTGCCGTACAGATCTATAGGATATCAGTACTTGTAAGGCAGAATGGTTCAATAACACACCAGTTCCAGCTGTGGCCCTTGGAAAGTACTCAGTCTTTGGATGATTTAGAAAATTTGATGGGGTGTTTATCATCTTCGTGTTACACAGGCAGCATAGAGAGGAGCTACTTTAACTTCTCCATCAGCAGCTTCCTACAGTCCATCTGCACTGAGGGTGCAGTAAAAACTCTGTGGTGTCCATACCATTACCTACTGAAATATGAATGGAATACAGAATGGAATAGAACAGAATAGAATAGACTATTTCAGTTGGAAGGGGCCCATAGCAACCAACTGGTGCCACTTCCTGACCAGTTCAGGGCTGACCAAAAGCTAAAGCATGTTATTAAAAGCATGATCCCAAATTATTGGAAATAGGTAATATCCTGTAGATCTATACTATGATGATATATTTAACCTTCCATCATCCAGATGCTGTGCAATGCATCCCACTGCTGGAGTGGTGTGGAGGAGAGGCTGCAGCACTATTTTAGGTGCCCTCAACCCTTAAGAGATGTGTCCCTCTTACCTGGGATCTGGAGGCAGATGCAGAGATGGAGCCACGGCCGGGCCATGGTGGCAGACTCCGTGATGGAGGGGTTTTGTGCCAGCTCCCCCTTTCCACTCAGTGTCACCTCTTGGTGGCAGGGCTGGCTTCACCTCAGGAAGTCCTTGCCCCTCTCTGTGCAGATCTGTCACCAGCAGCTGCCAAAGAGCCTCTGCCACAGCAGCACGTGGAGCCTCAGCCTGGCAGCTTCTTCTGCGCTGAGCCCCAAACCCAAGAGTGCATCAGGGACAGAGCCCTATGCTCCTTTCCAGCACTTCACAGGGCACCCTTAAATCCCCTCAAGAAAAATAAAACCAAGAAAAGTCACTGAATTTTTAATTATGATTTCTTCATATTTCACCATCAAGTTATTCCTCCTTCTTTTAATCTACTTCTATCCTATCAAAAAATTACAAATGTAGGACCATGGCCTTAAAGATAAAAGCAGGAAAGAATTAATTTCGGCTGTTTCTTTCCCTGTTGAAATAAAAAATCTTTCAAAACAAGGAAAAGATGCGATGGGGTTGTTTTCTTCAGCAGAATTTATAGCAGGAGGTGTTTTTCTCTGGAAAATGCTGAACACTAGACCAACCCAACATAAAGCAGAGACATGAGGCATCACAGAAAACTTTGAAGTCAAGAGCAAGAAACCGCAACAAATTTGTGGCCAAAAAACCGCAAAAATGAGGAAATTCTGCTGGGGCTTCCCACCTTGCAGCATGTGCTGCTTTGGTAGCTGTGACAGCACAGGGCTCATAGGCAGAAATATTTAAATGATGAAATATCAGAATGACTTTGAAATGTCTGTGAGGAAGAGGTTTGAAGCACTTGGGGTTTAGGATTCAAAGACAAGTACACGACGTGAAATTACAGAGATGAACTGGTGTCAGCAGCCTTCAATATTTTCAAGTTTGGGAAAAAAATAGAAATTATTTATTATTTTTATTTATTTGCTGCCCTCTTTGCTTCCAAATGAGATTCAGTTTTCTTTTATGGCACCCTCATGCAGATACTTGCAGTCCTTACAATGCCCCAGCATCTCCCCAGCAAGGGTAATCTCATGTGGGGGCACTGAGAAACCTCCCTCAGGGTTGAGCTGGCAGATGAATAGGAAAAAACAATATTGAATCTTGTAGACTGTAGAGTTTTGGTCCATTTTGTACCAGATTTTTCCATGCTGCTGTAACACATCCTCTCCCCATTTCTGTTTAAATTAATTTCCTGCTTGAAGCAGGCTGCTAGCTGTAAAACCCTTGCCACAAAGGCCTCATCTGCTAAAATCTAGGGTGGGCTGAATCGCTTCTTAACTCTTTCCTGGCAGGAGAAGGCAATTTTTGTGTTTTCAAACCCATTTCAGTGCTTTTAAGCTCTTGTTTTCAGAGCTGAGCCCTCAATGTGGGGTGCAGCTACACTTGCCTCTGCCATCCTCACCTCCTGCCTTTTTGTTTCACATCACTCCTGACTTGGGCCTCCCCAAAATGAGGTGAAACACTTCTATTTTTTTGAGGTGGGGGGGCAAGGAATGCTTGACATGAGAAATGCCACTGCAAGTGTATTTTCCCTTTGTCCCTGTGGTGAAGCCTGTGAGCTGAGCCCAACATCCCCAGCTGCTGCAATGGCTGTGTCCCTCTTTTCCCACTGCTGCTGTCACCTGGAACAACTTCTGGCTTCCTGTGCAGGACAAGAATTTGTCCCAGAGGTGACTTTTGCCATCATTACAGCCTTGGATGTGCGGATGTTACACTGGGATGATTCCCCAGGACATTATAGCAGCTTTAGAGGAAGAAAAAGGAATATGTGCAGTGTAAAAGCATAATGTACTGGAACATGGATTAAATGTAATTTTTTTTAAACTGCTGTTTATACACAGTGGAGCTGTTTACCAGTGGCCAAGCTGTTCTCAGGACTGGCTGTTGCTCCTAAGAGAAAACATTTTGGAGGAGGGATACCTTTGTCTGGCAGCATATCGCCGACAAAAATCAAAGCACTGTGTGAACGTGCAGGAGACAGCTGCTGTTTATAACATCCCCACATTGTTTGGGGCTGATGTCCTGGGAAGAAAAAAGGGGAGGAAAGAAGACTGCAAGATGAACTTCTCTGTTCACACAAGCAAGATTTGTTGGTGACCTTGCTGGGGAACAGCAGCTCCTAATCACGAGTGTTTGGCTCATGGCTGAGCCACGCTGGGGGGAATCGCTGAATTTTGGTATATTTGTACTATTTGGCTGCACAGTTTCTAGGGGAATTTTATTCTTTTTCTGAAATTAAAGACAACTATCCTTGTTCCCAGCCCAGCCAACTCCCTACGAGCCCATCCTAGTGGGAAACAGCCCCTCCTCTTTTTTCCAGCCTGCATCCTGCCCACCTCACCACACTGAGATTCACTTCTACTGCTTTCACCAGCTTTTCTGCATTTTTTACTCTTTCTTTTCCCCTTGTGATGAGTTTCCTACAGCAAAGTTTGGAGAGCTGGAGCAAAGCATTAGGGTAGAAGAACAGGGTTTACAGCCAAGAAGCAGGACCTGGCTGAGGTTTCATCTCTGTTAAACTCCCATGTTGCAGAGGAGGTAATTGCAGCTGGGCTGTAAATGCCAGGCTAGAGAAAACAGCCACCATAAAAACAGGGGACAATTCATTCTCTCTGTGCTTTTGAGGCTAAAAGGACTGATTTTGGGGGTCAGGGAAGGCTGCTCCGGCTCAAGCCTAGTCCAACACAGCCAGTACTCCAGTATGTAGAAGTAAGGGCTGCTCTGGGGCTAAAGGGGTGCAGGATAGAAACTCCCCGGGGCTCAAGCAGCCATGTGTGAACATTTTTTTTCCTTTTTAATTCTTTTAATGGTTTTATTCCAGTGGAGGGTTTAGCTTCTGGAGTATTTCATTGGAGGTAAAAGCAGTAATGAAAATGATAGCATTTTCACTGAGTAAGATGATTAGTACCCTTTTCTGAGTGTACAAAAAAAAAACAAACCCACAAGTGGGTCAAATTTTCTGAACTGCTCCAAGCTATAATGTAGTTTGTAGGGTGAGGTTGGGGGGGGTTCATCTGCTTTTGCAGGTGCAGATTTACATCTGTAATTCAGCTGATGCAATATCATGGTGGAGGCTCCTGACATGTCTTGGGTAACCCCAAGGTCCACGTCAGTGTATGATGAGCTGGGTTGTGGCATGGAAAAATGCTGCTTTTAAAGACCACATGCCAAAATGGATAAAAAGGATGAATTGTGTGAATCTTCCTGTCATTTCATCCCTCCCTGGCAAACAGATCTGTGCGTTGGGGGTGGTTTGGCAGGACCGTGTTTGTTACAGGTGTCAGGTGCAAGCCCCATGGGTAATCTTCACCCAGACCCCAGGTGCTAATGGGGTGTGCAGTAAATGAGGCGGCCATGGGGGGATTTGGAAGGATGGACGATCAGAGGACAGGCTCCAGCTCTCCCTCTTCAGGACACTTGGTGCAAACAGAAGTTTAGTGTGAACCATGACTAATTCTGGACCTCCCCAAACAGATAAGGGGCAGTGCAGGTGCTGCAATGTGATCTCAGCTTCCCTAATCAGTGTTGAAGAGGATAAGGAAAGACAAGGAAAGTGTCCTTGGGAAGGCAGCACACGGAGGAGGAAAAGCCACCGAGGAAGTAAACACAGGTTTCATCAGCCCCAAACAACGACCTGCCATGGCTATAAAAATCACCGGGCTGAGACTTCGTGACCACCTTTACCTGAAAGGTGCCGGATCTGCTGGTCCTCTGCAGAGACTGTCTTCAAGCTCCTGAGACTGCCAGAACATTCAGCCAAGGATTGGTGAGATCTTATTATTGGGGTCCTACTCCGTCTCTCCTTTGCTTCACCCGCTCCCGCATCCCTTCCCCGTTCCCTCCCTGGGAGCCGGTGGCTTGCGGCAGCTGCCGGCTCGGCCGTGGCCTCCCCTTCCCACCTTCCTTCCTCTTCCCTTGTGCCCAGGTTCGGTATCCCCCCGGGGGGCTTTTGGGAGGGGCAGGTCACGGGGCTGCAGCCTTGCTCTCTGGAGGGGTTGGCACTACTGGTGTGTTATGGTAGTTTTGCTCTGAGACAGAGCTCGCTCAGATCTTGTCCCCTTCACTATGATGAGCGACATTGTTAGCAGTTGGAAGCTGGAGCAGTTTGTGCTCCAGAAGTGTCTCCCCCCAGTTTGGTCGCCAGGGTCCTTCCAGGGGCCAGATGCGTACCAGCAGCTGTGCCAGCAGTGGGAGAGCTGGTCAGAGGAGAACAAAAAGCCCAAACCCACAAATAAGTGTAAGAAGCGAGCGGCTTTGCAGGGTTTGCTAATGGTAGGCAGGGAGTTGTCCAGATTGCTGAAGGAGGCTCTTGAGAATGTGCAGACCTTGGAGCAGGCCAAGCAGGAGCTCAAAGTGCAGGTGGACAACCTGCAAGCAGAGGTGCAGGGTTTGTGCGGGGACTCTCTGCGGAGCGCGGTGGAGATCACCCGGCTGGAAAGCAAGCTGGGCTATGAGAAGCTGAAAACGGAGGAGCTGAAGAAGGAGGTTGGCAAGTGGATCGGGGAGACCCACGACGCGCAGAGCGCGGTGCGGGCCGTCCTGCAGGACGTCCAGCGGGATCGGGGCACTGGCCCTGATCATAAGGTATGCCATGCCAAGATCCAGGAGCTGGAGGCAGAGCTGGGGGTGTCAAGGGGCATTGTGGCTGCCATCAAAGGCAAGAGGATCCCGATTGGGAATGGTGAGGGGGAGGACTCCCTGGACCCGCACCCACCCCACTATGATTATGAGGATGATGTGTGGGGTGCTAACAGCCCCACCAGGCCGTCCCCCTATGCTCCTCTGCGGGAGGAGGTGTGCCAGCTGCAAGTAGGGGAGGTAGAGGCTTCCAAAGATAAAAAGGCCCCCCACGATGAGCCAGTCAGCCACGCCCCACTCCAGCCCATAGACACCAACAGGACTGTGCTCTGTTTTACCCCTGAGCAGCTCAAGACGGTGGGGAAGATGCTGGGGCCATTGACAAAGGAGACAGCAATTAACTGGCTGTCCAGGGTCCAGCGTCTGCCCAAGTGCCAGAGTGGCAACTTTGTGAGTGACCTGATAGACATTGTGAGAAAGTGCATGAAACCAGATGATTTTGCAGCACTGCCGGGGGATGTGCAGATGGGCAATGTACAGGATATTGGGGATGTCCAGCTGGCTGTGCTGAAGGTGTTCTTCCCAGAGGTCAACCCCTTAGTGCTGTTCCACCAGGAGAAGCAAAACCCTGAGGAGAGGCCCGATGCCTATGTTAACCGTAAAAAGATGCTCTACCAGATAGCAGGGCTGCCAGGCTCAAAGGAGTCCCCCCTTGATTTTGACAGGCCTGAATTCAAGGAGCCATTGGTGGTGGGGCTAACACCCCCCCTGCGGGTGATTGCTGGTGGGGATGCAGCCAAAAGGCCTCTGCTGGAGCTGGAGCAGATCCTGACCCAGAATTTTGAGCTGCAAAAGCAGGCATTCCCAGGGTACATGCTGGGGGGGAAGAAAGGGAAAACCTCAGCCATGTCTTTCCAAAATGCAGGGATGAGAAAAATGCAAGGAGACAACCGAAAAGATCCTGATGGTAAGGGGGGGTTGGGGAAGGAGAACCAGCAAGGGCTGAGGTTTCAGAAGCCCAACCCCTGGCGGGCTGAGCTGAGGAAGCGCTTGATAAAATACGAGAAACAGGAGGACATTGATGGCTTGCCGGATGGGGAGCTCTTCCAAAAGCTGGTCCTGCATGAGGCCAAAAAGCACAGCAGCTCCCACCCGATTGACCCGGGGTCTATGGCTCAGCAATAGGGCTGCCAGGCACCCACATCGCCCCTTTTTGTGGCACCGATTAAGACCGATTTTTGGGGGCGCCTGATAGTTGATACAACTATTGGAGGAGGGGTGCTTGGACAAGTGATGTTAATTGATACTGGTGCCTCTTATTCAATTCTGGATATGGCCCCCAGCAGAGCCGGGATCTTTCAAACCTCTGAAATTATTGAACTGACAGGGCCGAATGGCCAGAAATCCTCAGTGCCATTCACAGGGCCCATACCCTTTGAAATTGGGGCTGCCAAAGGGTCTGAAAAATTTGGTAAAATGGAAATGAAAGGAAAGCCAGGAATTTTAGCCATCTCTGCACTGACAAAGATGCAAGTGGTGGTGGACCTGGCAAACCAAGCATTGTTACACTGCCCACAAATTGATTTGCCCGTCATCCCGGCAAGCCACAGGGTAATGTCAGTGAAAGCCCCTGAGATCCTGGTCCACCCTGAGTGGGAGCCCCGGGTGAAACGGGTCACAGAGCAGTTCCCCCAGGTCTGGGCAAGGAGCAAGCTGGACTGTGGGCAGATTGATGCTGTTGTGGCAATCAAAGGGCCGGATCCGCCTCCTCAGCTTCAGCCGTGGTACCCGGCTGAGGCTGAGGACAGCTTGTGGGACACAGTCAAAACCTTGCTGGACAAGGGCGTGCTGGTGGAGCAGCAGAGCATCAGCAATTCCCCAGTGTGGCCCCTGAGGAAAGCTGATGGGAAAATGTGGAAGCTGACGGTTGATTTCAGCATCCTGAACCAAGTCACACCAATGCAGACCTCCACAGTGGTCAAGTATCCCAACATCTTGGCAGCCATCTCCCGGGGGTCCGAGTGGTTCTCAGTGCTGAGCCTGACCAGCCCATCATTTGCCATCCCCTTGCACCCCGAGTCCTGGCACAAGTTTGCTTTCACGATTCGAGGACGGCAATTTGCTTTCACCAGAGTCCCTCCGGGTTTCCACAATGCCCCTGCCATCTGCCATGCCCACGTGGTGAGGATGTGGGAGCAGCTCAGCCACAGGGAGAGCGTGCTGTCCTGTGCTGGTGATGTCCTCATCCACACCCAGACAAAGGAGAAGAACCTGGAGGTGCTAGCAGAGGTGCTGGGGGCTGTCCAGAAGACAGGCTTCAGGATCAGCCCCACAAAGGCCCAGCTGTGCTGGAAGGAGGTCTCCTTTGTGGGGGTGACCCTGGGGGAGGAAGGGCGCTCACTGGAAAAGCAGAGGGTTGAGCTAATACAGAAGATGTCAGCACCATCTGATGTCTCCACTCTGAGGTCCTTCCTGGCTCTCCTGAGGTTGTGCCGTGAGTTCATTGAGGGCTATGCAGAGAAAGCAGCCCCCCTTTGCCACCTCCTGAAAAAGAACACCCCCTGGGAATGGGGGCCAGAGCAGGATGAGGCAGTGAAGACCTTAAAGGAGAGTGTGGCACAAGCCCCCATGCTGGCACATCCTCTGGGGGACAGACCCTATGTTCTGCAGCTGGCCAGCACAGGGAGGGGGCTGCAGGCCACGCTGGGCCAGCAACACAGTGC
Organism: Aphelocoma coerulescens; assembly: GCF_041296385.1. Classification (NCBI taxonomy): domain Eukaryota; kingdom Metazoa; phylum Chordata; class Aves; order Passeriformes; family Corvidae; genus Aphelocoma; species Aphelocoma coerulescens. The sequence continues at coordinate 73,877,278 of NC_091017.1, forward strand.
CAACCTGCTCCCTGTTGCCCACGCCTCGCGTCTGCTGACGCCAGTTGAGCAACAATTCAGTGACTATGAGAGGGAGGCTTTAACCTTAACCTGGGCCCTGCAGCACTGGGAGTACCTGGTGGGGTCAGCCCCAGTGCTGTTGAGGACCTCCTGCACCCCGGTGAGGTACCTCTTGTTGGGAAAGGGGGATGAAGGTCCCCTGCGCTGCCCCAGGATGGCCAACTGGGCGTTGGCATTGACCAACAAGGAGGTCCCCGGGGACCCCTCACCTGGTGTCTACAGGGTGGTAATCAGTGGAGAGAGGGATGGGGAGGAGCAGGGAGTCTCCCTTACTGACCCCAAGCTGGGGCGGGCACCCCTGTTTGAGAGCAGCCTCAGCCTGGAGGAGGCCAAGGAGAGAGGCTACGTGGTGTGGTTCGTAGATGGGTCCAACTACCACGAGGAAGGGGTGCCCTACACGGGCTATGCTGCTGTCAACCGGGGCACCGGGGAGGTGGTGAAGGGGAAGTGCCTGCCGCACTCCATCCAGGCTGCCGAGCTGGTGGCCGTGATGGCTGCCCTGGAAAACACGCCGGCAGACCAGCCACTGGCCATATTTTCAGACTCGGGTTGGGTGGTGCGTGTGGCGCTGGAGTGGCTGCCCCTCTGGAGGGAGAGGGACATGCAGTCTGCTGATGGCAAGCCCGTCACCTATGCCAAAAAGCTGCTGTACCTTGCCAGGCTGGCAGAGCAGAGGGCGTGCCCAGCCCAGATCATTAAGGTCAAGGCCCACAAGAAGGGAACAGAGGAAGCCAAGTGGAACAAGGAGGCAGATGCCAAGGCCAAGCTAGGTGCAAAGGAAGGGCTGATGTGGAAGGCCAGCAAGAATGAGAATGGCCCAGTGTTGGTGGCTCCCAGCAGGCAGTGGGAGAGTGTGGATCTGGTGGGCTTGCAGGCACAGGACCCCAGGCTCTGGGAGTTAGCGCGGGGCGGGGAGTACAAAGGGTGCAAGGTGTGGAAGGATGTCTCGGGGCTGCTCCTGGCGCGGAGGGAAGGGGCAGATTTCCCAGTCTGGGTGGTGCCTGAACTGGTCCGGACAGAGCTGGTGGCCCTGGCTCATGAGCAGGGGCATCTGGGGACAGACAAGACCATGGTGAGGCTGCAGGGTGCTGGGTGGTGGCCCGAAATGAGAGAGGATGTGGAGAAGTATGTCAGCAACTGCCTGACATGTGCAGCCAACAATCCCGATGCCAAAACAGCCAAAGCTGTCCTGGGCCACCAGAGGGTTTCTGGGCCATGGAGCAAGTTGCATATGGAGTTTATTGGCCCTCTGCCCCAAACAGCCCAAGGCAACAAGTACTGCCTAGTGGTCAGTGATAACTTCACCAAGTGGGTGGAAGCATTCCCAGCTAGAAACAACACACCCAGTGCAACTGCAAAGATCCTAGTAGAGCACATCTTCTCACGGTGGGGCATCCCAAAGGAGATCCACTCAGACCATGGCCAACACTTCATCGGGGAAGTCACAAAAGGGGTGTGCAAGGCCCTGGGAATCAAGCAAAAGCTTCACATCATGGGGCATTTCCAGAAGCCCAACTCAGCAGAGGGTCCCAACCAACCACTGAAGACAGCACTGAGGAAGCTCGTGAGCCAGCAAAGGAAAGACTGGGATCATAAGCTCCCACTGACCTTGCTGGCATTACGGAGTGCCCTGGCATCTCAAACACCTCCCCCGAAATTTCATCCTGCAAGAGACCCGAAGATTCTGGAACACTGGTGGCAAGGAGGGGAGCCCCCGGATGAAATGCAGCCCCGCGTGCTGATGGACAGGTGGGTCCAGGACATGCTGAGGACGGTGTCAGCCACCTATCACCAACTCGCCTCAGTGCAGGAGACCAACATCCCCAAGATGGTTAAGCAGCTGGGAGTGCTACTGCGCCCCGTGGAGTGGAACACGGGGGACCTGGTAATATACCGAAGGGTTAGCGAGAAGAACCAGGAGCTGGAGCCCCAGTGGATGGGGCCTGTTAGGGTTGTGAACAAGGCCAGCCCCTCTGTGTACCAGGTAGAAATCAGAAAGGGGGCGAAAAGGGAGGAAAAATGGTTCCATTCTTCACAATTAAAAGCATGGAAGGGAAACTAACGGGGCTGGAGAGCCCGCCTTGCTTATGTTTTGCAGATAAAGGAAAATGGAAGACGATTGTGACCAGCGGGAAGGGCGAACTTCGTGGCATCACCAGCCCTGTTTGTGCTGCGGGGAAAATGCTTTCAAATTTGTGATTGCAGGATTTACTTTGCTTTCTGGTATGTGCATAGTGCTGAGCACCCTATGTGTCCAACCAACTCATCAGCACCCTGGACACAATGTCATTCATTCTCACTTAGAAAGGCACCTTGACACACAGGCCACAGCCCAGAACAGGGTTAGGAGGCACACAAAAGTTGGGACTGATTGGCCCTGGTCCCAAGCTTACGTAAAACATACGGGAATCATGGGATTAAATTCTAACAAAGGCTTAAATTTGACAACAGTGGTTATGCATGGGGCAGAGGTGTACTTGGAAAATGAGTGGGGCTGGGATAGCACAAACAGACTTCCACAGCTGCTGGGGAAAGTGGGACAGCAAATAAAGGTGGGGTGCAGGGTAATTAATGGATCCACTCACCAGCGAGTAAATCAAATCTCTGTCACTGAAGTAAAAACTAAGAAGAACCAGAAAAAGATCTGTGCTGTGGAAAAATTTGACTGCTGGTACAATTTTACTTTGGTCCAGCCAGTCTTTGTGGTCTGCCTGTGGGCACACAATAGCATGGGGCTGTCCTTTAAATTCAAGATCAGCACCACAGCACCCTCCTTTGCTGCCATTAAGATCTCAAAGTGCCATTTTTTGGCGTGGCATGCAGCCCCTTATGTTGAAATTGGCAGCCAGGTAAAATTAGAAATTAAATACTCCCAAGAAGGTGTAACTGACCCAATGCAAATTGATGGCACCACCGTGACTGTCACAGCCCCTAATGGCCACAAGAGGATCATTCCATTGAGCTGTCTCCGTGAGAGCAAAACACTTGATAGATCCGAATTAGATGCGGAGGCTTCATGGTATAATCAGGATTATGGACGCTGCCCACACCTGATCATAACCCTCCAGGTGTGGTGTCGAGGAAACCTGAGCGTAGAAATGTCCCCCGAGCTTGGAGGAAAGTGGTGGATAGGAGGCCCTGAAGGATTTAAAAAAGAATTTGCCATCACTGCTGTCTTGCCCCCTTTTGTTTCCAAAATAGGTCCTTATGTAGTGAAGCAAAATCACATCCAGGAGCTCCTGACAGGGCCTGTCCGGTCACTAAAGAAGGTGGTGCTGTCTCTGTCCACTGTTAATATTTCCTCTGTCAGACCACACTGTGCCCCCTTCCTGTCTACTCTCCACACTGGCTGGCTGGCATGGCTCCACAGCCGCTCCATGCAGGGCACCCGGGCCAGGAGAGACCTGCTGGCCACAGCGCTGGGAGGAGGAGGTGCCGGGCTGGGAGTCCTCAACAGTATGAATGCTGAGGTCTTGGCAAACAAGCTGGAGACTGTCACCTCAGGTGTGCAGGGCCTCCTCAAGCCCCTGAATTCATCCCTGTCCAGCCTTGGGATGGGGCAGTGGCTTGTGTCAGAAGTGCTGCCCACCTGGGAGCAAATAAGTGAGAAAGACCATCAGGTGCTGTTGCGAGCCCTGGGCATCGAACAAAGTAACGTCTCTCTTGCTCTTAGCTGCATCCAGGCCCAGATGTGGGTGCAGAGTGTCATTGCAGGTATCCTGAGAGACGGTGACAACGGCGTCCTGCCCACCGAGATCCGAAAGATCGTGTGGGACGCAGCCACAGAGAAGGAGCGGCGGCTCCAAGCCTGGTGGAGGCTTGTCAACTTCACCCACGACCAGGCCCTTAACACAGTCATTGCCCACGTCCTCACTGTGGCAGAGGCTCGCATCGAAAAGGTCTACCCCATCGTGGCCCTGGGGGTAAACACAAACGGGTCTGTGGTCTACCCCCTGGACCACCGCATGTGGGCCAGGGTGTCTGATGGGAAGTGGCAGACGGTAGATTTGGAAGCCTGCATTTTGGAGAGGGGGCTGGGATTCATATGCGAAGATGATGCCCTTAAGGCGAGTGATGTGTGTTTTGACACCAAAGAAGGGGTGTGTCACTTTGAGATCAACCCCCAGAGCAGTAACAAAACCGTGTTAGTGTATGTAGGGAAAGGCTGTGTGTGCTTCAGAACGACATGTAAATATGTGCAAATTAATGAAGCTTATAACCAGACCGTGTTTAACAACTCAAATATGTGTGCTTGCAATGTAGCTACTATTAGAGGCTGTGATTTTGTGTATAAACCACCTGTCTTTACTAGCCAGTTGCTAATTAGAAACTATACCCTGTATCGTAGTATAACCCCAACCCCCATTGGTATGGATTTATCACTTGTAAAAGAGATGTTAGAGCATGCAAATTTACAGCAGCTGCTAGAAAATGCCAAGGCTGAAGCTAAAAAGATCCTAATAACCGTTCACCATGATGGCAAAGTTATAAAACAGGTAATGGAACGAATTAAGAGGGTGGGAGAACACCACTGGTGGGAAGTTTTTTTCGGCTGGTCCCCCACGGCCGCTGGCATTTTCAACGCGCTGCTGCACCCCGTTGTAGTTATACTGCTAATGCAAATCTGTGTGTGCTTTGCCATGGTAGCCACTTGTTACTGGATGAGGCAGGTGAAGCTCTGCATTGACAACCAGGTGAAAGGACTGGGGCTGGCCAAGCGCCTCCTGCCATAGTCAAGGGCAAGACTGGGTTGGCCTCTGTGTTTGCCACCAAGAAGATCTTTTGGCTCCGCTGTTGGCTGCAACCCAGTAGGCGTTGAGCGGTGGGGACACACGCCATACCAGACCTTGATGAGAGGGATGGCCTTCTCTGTTACCAGAGGGCCATCCAGGAGGGGAGGACAGGCCAAGCAGCCTGCAGGTGGCTTGAGTCACAGAATGGTTGAGGTTGGAAGGGACCTCTTGAGCAGTTTCATTTAGTCCAAACCCACCTGCTCAAGTGGGGTCAGCTAGAGCAGATTGCCCAGTGCTGTGTTCAGCTGGGCTTTGACCATCTCCACAGATGGAGACTTCACAACCTCTCTGGGCAAACCTGTTTCACTGTTTGATCACCCTCATAGTAAAGAAGCAAGAGTTAGCATAAGTAACTTGTTTTTGAATCTCCCATCCCTAAATGCTAATGTTAAGAAGCTGCTCTTGTGTGATTTAAGAGTCCTTAAGCCAAGGAGATGGGGGTAAGGAAAGCCAAGGACAGTGTCTTTGGAAAGAAACACCCGAACCTGGAAAAGCACCCACTGAAGACAGCACGGGTGTGAACAGCCTCAAAGACTTGAGGAAAGATGGTAAAAGATGAGCAGAACAGAAGACCCTGAAATCATCATGGACTTTAAGGAGCTGAATCCACATGGACCTTTGCAGCACCACTCCCAGGTTCCCAAGACTCCCAGCACGTCTGGCCAGCGGATTGGTGAGATCTTGTTCTCGGAGCCTGGACACCACTGCTTTGCTTTGCTTCTCTTAGTTGTGCATGTACTCAATAAACCTGTCTGTTAGAGAATGGGCCTCGATGTTCAATCGCCGCCTCTCTCTCTACCCAGGCTTGTAGCTACAAGCTACACTGGTAAAGTGAAATCCTGGTAAAAAGGAAAGATGTGGTGTTTTTTTCTCTTTTATAGGCCCAGACCCCTCACTTGCTTTTTGTCTGCAGAATGTTCACACAAACACAAAGATTTCTGCCTTGGGCTGCAGAATGGGGCGCTGAGCTGGTGCACAAACCCATTCCCCTCTCTCACTCTGCCTCTCCCCACCTGCATATCTCCCCTGCCTCTGAATGCAGAAAGAGCCTCAAAATACACATAGGGGGTCTCAAATAATTTAAAAACATTGTCAGTTTCAAAAACTAGATGAAACACCTCATTTCCAGCCCATGTTCAATTTCTTCTCAGATGTGCTGCACTCTCTGAGAATGGGGCAGGGGGCGGGGGTTACACAGACAAAAAGCTCTTTACAATTCAGGTTGAAATAGATAGATGAAGTCCTTTAACCTAGCAGAAACTGAGTAAAAATGGAGAAATTAATTTAAAACTCACTTTTCACAATCATCAGGCTGAGAAGTGCAAAGAACTGTCGTGTTGCTGCAGCACAGGTGCTTTAAAGAAATGCAAAACTTTGATAAAGACACTTCATCTTAAAAATACACATTATAACTGAGCTCATGAAAATATAAATAAACAAATCATGATCTAAACCCACAGAAATCCATTATTCCCTTGCTAAGAACCACAAATACACCCCCTTCACCCTTGGGATGGGAGGTTGAACTCTCCCTCCAGCCCTCCCACCTGGCTGGGAAAGGCCCAGTACCTGGTGCTGCTCCCTTCAGTTTCCCCATCACAAAGCCTCACGGAAAACACATGATTATTTTGATTAAAGCACCTTTCTTACTTGCTAGCAGCTCACATGCTTCACGAGAATTAATTTGTCAGTGAATATTACACTTTTATACAAAGCCTTTATCCCTTAAACCTGTTTTGGGACTCTGTAGCAGAGAAAGAAAACACAGAATATTCACATTATCCACTCTTCAGTCCCAACTATGCACCGTGAGTGTGGCCCAGTAGGGATTAGCCCTGGGATGATGGTATAGCCATAGGGAAATGGGTTCTTACACCTACACATAGGTTTTAGCTGAGCACAGACCCCTGCACGTGCGTCCTCTGCAGCTGCACCGAGCTGCTCCCTCTGCACAGCTGGCTCACATGTACATGTGGGTTTGGAAAGTTTACAAAACCATGAATTTCCCCCCATTTACTGTCATTTGTTTATCACCACAAACCAGGGAGGGCTGTTTTCACAGTAGCAGCTCTATTGCTGTGGCTGTGACACACTTGGTGTTGCAGCTTAGGGGCAGGACCTCAGGGTTTGTCCGCTTTTCCAGCAGTTTCAGTAGATCCCAGAAAAGACTCTGCCCAAACTTGCCTGCTCTTCTGAGTCAAATGGGTGACACAACTGGATTTATTCCCTGGTTTATTTATTTATTATTTTGTCCCTATCCTCTCTGCTTTGGGACAGAGGGGACTCTGTGCAGTGCATGCAAGATGTGGCCTGTGGAAGCCCCCAACCTGTCCACTATGCTCTGGCTTCCCTCAGCTCCAACTAGGCAGATCAGAGGCAGTTTTCAGCTCTAGCCCAGCCTGGCTGCCTCTACTTCAGGCTGTGAGCAGGTCACTAGGCCCACTGACCTGGCCCCATGGCAGTAATTCAGATTAAATTCTGAAAAATAAGGGTTAAGGTGCTATTGAGAAGCAGTTTTTACTCAACCTGAACAAGTGATGTACAAAGAACCCTTAGTGGAACCCCAGACCTGCTGGGGTCCTCTGAAGAGTCTAAAAAATGCTCATAAGGGACAGAAAAGTACCAGACACATAATTTAACCCAAGGTAAGTGCTGATCTCTGGATATATCTCACAAGACTGCAGAGATACTTCTCTTATTTCTCCTGTGTACTTGGCGTGATGGATATTTGCTGCTGCTGCAGAGGATCCTGCTGGTTTTGGAAGGTGCCCTGCAGTCATCCAGAGGTGCCACAGCAGATCCTCACTCCATTTGAGCAGACAAGGAGTCTCCATCTCCTCCAAAGCACAGGTGAATGGCTGTGTGGAGATACCTGATCATGGCTGCACAGGGTCACTTCCAGAGTCAGCCCTGGGGTAAGGACCTAACAGCTACCCCGAACCTAAACATCCCACATGGGCTCAAGTCAAATGGAGAAGGAATTTGCACTTGGGTCTTTCCCTGGCTAAGCTGGTACCTGAGCGTGTTGCTCAGAAAAAGCTCAGACTTTGATTCCCCATCCCCAAAGAGATTAACAGCATTGTATGTTCACAAAATCATTCAACAGAGCTTGGAGCTTTTAGCAGGGTTCTGCCTCTGAAGCTCTAAAGACCATCAAGGTTCATTTCATACCTCCCTGGGCAGGGCCAGCTGGGCAGATTCCTCTGTCAGAGCTGCCTCTCAAATCCATCATCAGCATTTTGACAAAAGTAACTCTCCAGTGTAAACTTTGTTTTTCAGACTGAAGGCTTGGCCATGGCGCTTCTTTTTCTGGTCTTTCCTCTCTCTCTTCCCTCTTTCCCACGTCCAGCTTTTGCCCCTTCCTGCACCAGGTGCTTTCCAACTTCCTTAACACCAGTTTTCTTGCTTCTTGAAAGTGACTGTCACTCCAGATCATCCTTCAGGAGTGAGAAAGCAGGGACAGCGATAAAAGTGCAGTGATATGACCTGGCTGATCACAGTTTGTTACATATGGGCATGATGGAAGAAATGAGCTTTAGGCAGAGGAATGAGGAAGAGCATCAGGACTGAGAGGCACAATGAGGAGAATTGGTTTGAGAGCTAAAATGCTGGGTAGCTCATCTGGGATGTGGGACAGATTCTGGTTTGTGTTGATTTTTTTTCTCTTTCATAGAGTCTCAGAGAAATTCTGTGATGTGCCAGCACTCAGCATGAAGGGAGATGCTTGATTTATTCCTCACAACAACCTCAGGAAGTGATCAGATATGTATCAGCCTCGCTGAGAAGGGTCATGAATAACGCAGCAGGGAGTCAGTTTACTCTTAGGAACGGTGAAATGACTGAAGATGTATCCTGCAGAGGGAATTCTTGAGGGTTCATACATCTTCTTAAAAATAAAACATAGTTGAAACAAATTCCAATTTTGACAGATATCTCTCGTTAGTGTGACTGTTGAATTTGGCAAGGCTAACACAAAACTGGAATTAAGAATTAGGCCTTCTACAGAATGGCACAATCAAAATGCCCTCGTTCCTCCAGCTGCTTTCAGCATCTTCACCAGTGGATGGGAGTCACAGTTACCTGGAAAGAGAATAGAAAGACATGAAATTATTTGGAAAAGTGCAGGCTAGAAGATAAAGGGGAAAAATATCCCTCTTAAAAACCCTCGTGTTATCCTTGCTCTTCATGAGCAAATGTTGCAGTAAGGCTACGAAGGTGCCTGCTTGCCTATGTTTGCCTAAGCAAATGTATCAGAATGTCTATAAAACACTGCCAAAACAAAAAAGAAAGAAACAAAGGTTCATTTGTTTTAACAGCACACCCACCAATGAACAAGAAAGCATCACCACAACAGCAGTGGTTTGTGTGTCCTCACTTCCTTCACGCTTGATCAGAACCCTCATTGGTAATCTTAACCCAGTTAGCTGCCAGAGCAGTAAAATCATAATGAAAGGTGATGTAGCTGTGAGATGAGCACTGGAGAGCGGATGAGGCCACACAGCGAGGCAGAGGTGGACACCAGCTAGGGAGGGCTGTCTCAGCCTCCTTTCCTTCTCCAGCTGGTGCTTCTCGCTGCTTCGAGCACAGAGTGGAGAGATGAAAGGCAGGCTGTGCACGGGTGTGCATCCCCCTGCTTGCAGCTGCAGGGCAGGCAGGGGGGGGCTCTGCTGGGGCTGGGTGACAAAACACCTCCACCGCAGGCACAGCGCCGGGGTCGGCACCCGGCACCCCCGAACGTGTGCGGTCGATTTCTTCACTTGTTGAGCTAGAAAAAAAAAAGAGGAGATCAAAAAGAGCTGTAAACAAACCAAAAGGCAGGCAGTGAGGCAGCTGGCATCACCTTCTCCATCTGATGTGAGTGGGATTTTCCTGAAAGCAGAGCCACTTCCATAAAATCCCCTCATTTTAAGGGCAATTCTAAGGAAATGAGTCTATCTCCTTGTTGAGGCTGAGAGTACAGACAGTCTCAGAGAATGACATGGAATAACTGAGCAGGGAAGAGACATGCATCCCGAGAAGTTTTCAAAAAATATCACAGAAGGGTAAGTGCTTGAACAGACACAAATGCCAGCAATGCCAGCTGCTGGCCATTCACAGAGGGTGCCAAAATCCAGACTTTATTTAAATCTGATGGGATCTGATGCTGTTTTGCAGGATACAACTCTGCTATCATGAGTTGATTTCACCTCAGCTTCCCAGGTATCCTCCTCCACCCTGAACATGACAGTGTGGAGCAGAGAAGGAGCTCCTGTGTGAAGAAACTGCTGATGCACACTCCAATTTGAGCACTACACACAATACAGGTGAAAAAAGGTGCCTTCCCAAGGGGCCCAGAGGTCTCTGCATCATGGGCACCACTGACATGGTGCCCAGATCACTGTCATGAGCTACTGGGCCCAGGGACCTCTGTGCCTGCACAGATGTTGCTGCTGAAGGCGAGCCCAGGTGCTGCCTGAGAGAAACCTACGAGAGCCAAGTGCATCCAACACGGTGCCCTGACATGGACTTGCACCACCAAAACTTCTCTTCGCCTCTAAGAAGTGGGCAAAAGAGCCAAATCTTGCAAGCTGCTGAGAAGTCTCACATTTCAGTGGTCACACACCACTTTGCCCAGACTGAGTGACTCACTTGTCCAGACAGAAATGCAGTTTCCTGGCATTGCTGCGACGTGGGGAGTGCAAGGCAAGAGAGGGAGCATTGCTGGGGTGAAGGTGAGCAAGGCAGAGTGATTTGTCATATTTTTTTTAGGCACAGCAGTTGGCTATGCCCCCAGCATAAGAAGGATGTGGACCTGCTGGAGTGAGTCCAGAGGAGGCCAGGAAGATGTTCAGAGGGCTGGAGCACCACTGCTATGGAGAGAGCTGGGGTTGTTCAGCCTGGAGAAGAGAAGGCTCTAGGGAGATCTTCTAGCACCTTCCATCACCTAAAGAAGCTACATATGTAGACTGACATAATGTAGTTACAAAAGAAACATTTTGAGGGAAAAACTTCACTATATGCAAGAGGTATCACAGCCAGTATATTTCTCACACATCATGGTATTATTGATAACTGTGGTTCAGTCTGTGGAGCTTGAATTCATAATGCAGATGGTTTGGAAACATCTAGCACTTAGCTTTGGGGGAAACGACTTCATTTCAACTGTTTTTTAAGTTAGTGCTCAGAACACTGCTGGGAACTGTTTCATTCTTAGTTCTAAGAAATCCTACTTTACTTTAAAGGTTGGCTCTTTTAATCTCCCCTCTCCCGCACAAACAGATTTTCAGTTTTCTCCACAGCTCTCACAGAGAAAAAACCCACCATGTACCACTTTTTCACAATCCCCCCACTGAGAATCTGGTTTTATTTCAAACTTTCATATCTCAAGTACAGAAACAGCAAAGACCTGAGCCTATCAATGGAAGAAGAAAAGGTCTGTGACCTGACGATCTATGGTTTTGCCAGGTGTTGTTAAGTATCAATTCTGCAGTGAAGCCCAACTGTGAGACAAGTGGCACCCAGCACACTCTGCAAGGTGGGCTGCCTCAGGTGTTCAGGGCTTGTGGATATGTCAGTCACTTGTGGAAACTTTGATTTATACTTATGCCCACACTCAGTGTTCCACCCTGGGGCAGAAGTGACTGACAGCACACTCCTAGGAGCAAAGCTGGGCAGGCAGTTTGCTGCAGCCCTCTGAAATCAAAGCAGAATTTTCCTAAATTCAAAGGAATCAATGCCTAAACCCTCATTTTGACAGGAAAAAAAAAAAAACAACTGGTGGAAATAACACTTCTTTGCTTTCACCTGTAAATCGAGCTCTGAAAGGGAGATAAAGAACACTTGGTGCTCCTCTTCTAAAGCTGTCCCACAGATTTATGGCACTGCACTTATTTATAATTTCCTATTCATTGGGGGTTTTTGTGACTATTTTTGTGACACCTGTTTTAGGGTATAATCAAGAACTGTTACAGGATTGAAAAGATACCATGCTTGGCTGCTCATCACCTTGCTCTGAAAATAGAAGCAGGATGGGAAACAGGTACAGCTGGAGAGACACCAGCAGATCTGGAGGGCTCTGACCTCCTCCCTCAGGCCATTTCCACCACTGGATGTCCCGAAGAACCAGCAGCTACAACATGTTATGGTTGAAAAAGCTGCAGCTGGAAGAGCTCATCTGGCGCCACACTCATGGCAAATTGTAAATCACAGGAGAAGCTTGTGGAAAGGCTGGAAAGAGAATAAAAATCTCCCAGGCCTCACCCTGGTGCTTTCCTCTTGGTATTCTGACAGATACACACAGCTACTAAGCACAGTGTCAGCGTCCGTGTTGAGGGATGGCAGTGCTGGCCAAGAGCTCCGTGCTGAAAAATGCCCTTAATTTAATTAAGCTGTAATAGTTCTCTGACTTGCTCAAACAACTGTTTTACCCTGTGATCTGATTCCACAGATAAATGGTACATTTGAGATGCAGCTCAAGGCGTATTTGGGTGATTTGTAGTGATTTTGGTTGATTGTCCCTCAGTCTTTATGGAAACATGCTTGGGCAAGTTATCAGGTCGGATGTGACAAGGACGTGGCTCAGAAGCCAATATGTGGGGTTAACTTGGCAGGTGTTGGGGCTCCTGGTGTGCCTTGCTGAAACCACAGCCCAAGTTCAGGGCACACAAGGTGATTCAGTGGTTCTCCCTTTCTTTGATGAGAACCTTCGACCGTGGAAACCACTTGTTGCTCACTTCACTCTGAGATGTTCTGTTTCAGTTGTGGCCTTTTTCAGGCAGACCTTGAACTAGGATCTCAGTACAGATTTTTCACATATTGCAGCCAGTCATGAAACCAGAGTATAAAAAGTCATAAAGGCGAAAACAAACTATAAAATAGTGGCACTGTTTTGGACATTCATGGCAGTCTTCATAGGGCAGTGAATGTGACAGCTGCATTCAGAGATGAGTATCTGGACTCCACTGTGTTCATTGAACAAGTAATTCCACTGCTTGCAGGCATTTCCTGTTATTCCTGCTCCCTCAGAAGGGTGGTCCCACCTCCCTCAAATATTTGCTGCCCTTATGGAGAGTTTCAACAGATCTGTTTGCCTGTGAGGGAGACCAGCAGACACAGAGACACAAGGATGTCCAAGGAATGATGATCTTCAGGAGAAAGGAAGGAAAGTAGCAGCAGCAATCTGTTTCAGGGGCACAACATGGGCAGGAGAAATCTGCCAGGACCTCCTTCTGCACCATTTGTAGCTGAAACAAGAGGCCTTGGAAGAGTGACTTAATCCAGGTGACCTGGTGAAGCAGGGACATAGCCAAAATTGAAATGCAGCAGTCCTCCATTTAAACTCGGTTTTAAACAGCAGCTTTAACCTCAGTTTTGTGTTCTGCTACATGTACAGTTTTACCTTGTCGTTTAGATAGGGAGCAGCTCTTTCACAATGCCACGTGGCACACAAGTTTTCCAAACAAGGAGACAGATCTAATTTAGTGCTTCTGGGCCTTCAGAGAGGAATGCTTGTACCTGCCCAGGACACTGCTGTCTCCAAGGGGTCTCCAGGAAGATCTGAAAGACTTTCTGCTCAGATGTGACAAAGATCTGTGGCTCCATTTGTTTCTCAAATCAGAATTGTAATGCTCTGGTAGCTTTAATGGGAGGAACAGATGAGCAAAATTAGATTTCATTACTGACATTTGTCTCTAAGAAGTGAAAAATGATGTATTTAAGTAAAGAGTAAATAACATCATCAATCTCTGTGCTTAGTACTTTAAATGTAGACAACTACTGGCACAAATGTGAAAAGCTAGGAACAAGGAGATCAGGAAACACATGAACAATAACCATTATTTATGACCATAGAAAATTGGTTATTGCTTAGCTAAATTGGAGCTGTAAGTCACTTCTGCTAGATGAGAATCTGCTATGTCTCATTTGCAACATTTACATCATAGATTCATCATTTTTAATGGAAATATGGCAAGAACACTTCATCTGGGATCTTATCTTTGATGTTTGACACCAAGAACCTTTATTTAGAGCTATTCTACACAGTTTCTGCAACCACTTTCCAGTGGGTGGGCGAGCAGAGTACGGAGCTCATGTACACATTTGGGAATGATCACTGAACAAACCAAAACCATTTCCTTGTTCTGCCAACTCATGCCTTTTCAGTACTTTCAGAGATGTCAATCTCCTCCTCCTGACTTCCAAAAGTGCAACTCTTTTTTCAAAAGCGACTCGATTGGCACTTAATCCCCTTCAATTATTATGTTCATGGTGTGCAAGTGGAGTACTACATCATGGCCTTTCCATCTGCTGGGAAGTTTTCTAAGTTTTTTTAGACTGACTTCCTAAGAAAAGGAGGTCAATGTGACCATATGGAGCAAGGGTGCCCTAGTAATAAATGACACTGGCCAGATTTGCACAGCACACTGTGACAGAGTACCAGAAATCCAGTGGAAAGGCCAGATCTGAGTGGGAAAAGAGAACCACTGAAGAAAGCAGAGGCATTATCTGTCTCAAATAAAGATCAGAAGAGATTAGGAAAGGACAAGAACCCTATGTACACTTAGAATGTTAAACTGAATCCCCATGGACCTCAGGTTCAGGTTCCTGGGACTTCTGACCAGTGAATTGCTACTGGCACCTACATGTCCCTGCTCAGCTTTGTTTAGTTAAATTGTCTGTTAGAAGATGGACTAAACTATTTGACAGCTCAGGTTCTGACTACCCAGATTTATAATTTAGCAGTAGCAGGAAAAATCTAGAGCCAAGATTGCAATCAACCCCAAACTACAAATTAAAAAAAAAAAAGAAAGAAGAAGCAGACTACATTATTTTTCAGGGCTTTTCAACCTACCTCTTATACTCACAAAACTAAAATTAAGAGAAATCAGACAGAATTCAAGGTTTTGAGGGCCCTGGTCCCTATCCCACAGCACAACAGCCCACAACAGAAAGCTTCAGTTGGGCAGATTTACTGAGCACAGCAGCTCAGCACAGGTGGCTCTTCAAACAGACTCACCCCGGGGGGAAGCACAGTTGGTGTGGTGCAAACCAACAGTGTGATGGCTTTCAGATCCCACATCAAGGCTTACAGAAGCTTTCCTGTGACCTGAAGACAACGAAAAAGACACTAAACAGTCTCTTATGAAATTGCTTTTAAATGATCAGTTTTCAGAACTTCACTGTATTGACTCAGTCCAGCAGCTTTTGGTGTGACGTCACACAGGCTTCAGGTCCTCTGCACAACCTGTGCTCCCAACACTGCAGGCAGACTTTGCAATTCTCCTCTTTCTCTTGCCTTTCCCTGCCTATCCCAGACCCTGCAGAGACTGACGTTTCTACTGTCTGTGGCTTACTGAAGGTCTCACTCATGAGTCCTGGGAGCAGCACAAGAGCTTGAAACCACTATGGAATCATAAAATCATAGAATGGTTTGGGTTGGAAGGGACCTTTATAGGTCATCTGTTCCAATGCCCTGCTCTAGATCAGTTTGCTCAAAGCCCCAGTTCAACCTGGCCTTGGGCACTTCCAGGGATGGGGCATCCACCCTTTCTCTTGGCAGCTTGTGCCAGGGCCTCACCATCCTCACAGGGAATAATTTTCTTCATAATATCCAGTCTAAACTTGCCCTCTTGTTTAAAGCCATTCCCTCTTGACCTGTCACTCCAGGTCCTTGTCCAAAGTCCCTCTCCAGCTCTCTTGTAGCTCCTTTAGGCACTGGAAGGTGCTGGAAGGTCTCCTGCAGCCTTCTCCTCTCCAGGCTGAACACACCCAGCTCTCCCAGCCTGACTCCATAGCAGAGGGGCTCCAGCCCTCTGAGCATCTCTATGGCCTCCTCTGGGCTTTTTTCAGCAGACTCATGTCCTTATGTTGGGGACCCCAGAGCTGGATGCACTATTTGAGGTGAGGTCTCACCAGAACAGAGCAGAGAGGCAGAATCCCCTCCCTTCACCTTCCCACACTGCTGGTGATGCAGCTCAGGACACATTTGGCTTTCTGGGCTGCCTGTGCAAATGGTTAGGTCATGTCCAGCCTCTCATCCACCAGTATCTCCAAGTCCTTCTTGGCATGGCTGCTCTCATTCCTTAAAAGTCAGGATTGCAATGAGAAAAATCTACCAGACAATGTATACCTTGCAACCATTTCCATGTTTAATGGACTCATTTTCCACTTAGAACTGGTAACCAAAAAAGCAAACCAAACTGAAACCCCAACAGCAAATAACATCTGGAATCATTTTGTTAAACTGTAGATAGGCCTATAGCAGTTTCCTACACTCCTATTTTTGGGGATTCTAATTTTGTTCACTAAGCAAACATTTAAAATCGTATCAGTTCTACATCAGTTTTTTGTGGGTTTATTATTATTGTGCCTTCACATAAAAATTTTTAATGGCCAGACTTGATGATCTTAGAAGTCTTTTCAACCTTAGCAATTCTATAAAATGTCTTATCAAAATGATTAATATGTAAGCAATTTTGATATCTAGCCTAATTGAACAGAACTCTCTAAGGAGTACATCTGAAATCACCACAAAATCCATTCTGCACCTGACAACTGGCAGCCTTCTCCTGGGTAAAAGGGAAAGTACAAGAGCTACCATCTATCCCATAAATATCTTAAGCCAAATGTGAGATGAATGCTGATGAATCTTGAAAGCAACACAATTGATGCAGACCTGGCACTTTTCAGGATTTAGGTCCTCTTTGCCTTGTCAAAGGGAATATTTAAGTTCAGGCCACTTCCTTCTAGATTGAGCACTGCAGATGCTGTGCCAAAATAGGTGCTGCTACCCCCAGAGAGCAAAATAAGTGGGAAAACTGCAAAGGTTTAAGGACCTTCCCTGGGGTTGTCAATGAAGATGGAACTATGAGAACTCTAGGACAGAATCTCAGTTTAAGTGGACAGTACACCTTAAAACCAGTAAACCCAAAACCTAAAAACCCCATAAACTTACTAAAATCACTTAACAGCAGACAACAAGGCTCATGAAAAAGTCTGAAAGTACAAACTACAGAGGAATAGTAACAGAAGACTTATTGACTTTCTTCATCTGGTGCTTACTTCCTTTCATGTGAGAATGGAGTTATGGAATGGACTCACTCTGGAAGTAAGAGTGGTATTACAGACAGGGCACAGGTCATAACCAGCCCCAGCTGCTGACGAAAAGGAACCTGTAGGTTAGAGACTGCAAAAGAGGAGTTGGAAAGTAAAAGGCCTTTCGACTCCGGCGGGGGTAGAAAGTTGCAGTCCAAAACCAATGTGGTTGATAAGAGCAAAACTCTGTTTATTAGCAATCCAGAGGCACTTATATAGAATACCAGCTTGTCAACTCTTAAGTGGCTTAAAACTTATCAAAGCACATTTCTACTTCTACCTAATTGGACTTACATTGGCAAGCTTCTACAGTTATGTTATGATTTAAAGAATTCAGAGTTCACCTCCCTTCTGTCCTGGTTAGCACATCTTATCAGGACAGCTGCATCGTTTCAAAACTCCCTCTTTGTCTCCCAGGCCTTTTCTCACACAAGAATTTTCTTATGGAGAGCCTTTCTCACACAGGCCTTTTGCTTGCAGGCTCATTGCTTGTATAGTTCTTTTATTGATCCCAATAATTCTATCAATGATCCATGTCTTGCAACAAAGAGGGGCAAAACTCAAAGTACACTATGATCCCATCCCATACAAGGGTCCTGATATAATGACATAAACAGCATTTATAGATAATAGGAGGCTCTGCTGCAGTTTTACACGAGAATTGATGAATTTTACACCAGTATTTATGAAGGTAGCTGGTAAGGTGTACAGTTGCTATGTAACCATGGCTTAAACATTATCACAGAGTATTTCTGATGTCTCTAGCAATGCAAGATAATTCCAGTAAACTGTTGTCAAGTGCTGCTGAGAATAAACCATTCTGGAAAATTAAATATTATTATAGATACTTGACCCAAAGCAAGCACCAACAGGTACCAATCTTGTCAGTCCAGATTTAATCAAAATAAGGTCAGTTTAAGCTTTATGTGAGACAGTATCACCCCCAGGAGTGCAGCCCCAACAAGGAATGCCAGACTGGATATCAAAATGCTGCTGACTGGCATGGTGTGCCATCAGTTCCCAATACAGGAATTAACTTCCTAATAAAAACTTTATTTTTATGACATGCAATGGGCCAGGTGGCTCATCCTTTAGAGATTCTGTATGCCGTGGTGTAAGGCATCCAAAAATTTCGATATTCTACTGTTACTGATTTATGCAGCTTAACCCCTTCAAGCAGAGGAGTGTAAGATGGACACAATAACTTGAGTGGATTCACACAAGAAAATCCAATTACTTGGTTCTGACCATTAGATAAAAGCCCTTCTTGCACACAAAATACATGAATTGCCAGTGTTTGTAGCAGAAAAGGCATTTTCAGAGGAAAATTGCACCAGTTTGCTCAAGTGTACTAAACTGTAAAAAGAGCTACCTAGAGCAGTTTTTAGATAGAATGATAGATGGAACAGTATTCTCTCTTAAAAAACTCCCACCCAGTTAAAAAAAAGGCCAATTGCACTGCAGCTAGGCACAAGTCTAGGAAATGTTACTATCATGGGCAGTATCCACTCTGCTTCAATTTGCACAGCTTCTCACTGGAAAACATATATTTGTTTCAAAGACAGACTTCTTTATATGAGTTAAGGACCATACTTTATGTGTATTTTCCTTGAATTAGCAGTGAACTGCACAGCCTTCTGGGCAGACAAAACCCAACCAAGTGCAGACTACAAAAAAACCCCTAAAAACTTTATAATGTAAAATATAAAATGAGGTTTAGTTCACCTGTTTTTTTTTCTGACCACTGTAATGAAAATATTGGATTATAGGGAGTAAAAGTCTGGTTGGCCAAGTAACATCTATTGTGCCTTCTGGAGCCATCCTGAATCTTGCTGTGTCCTTGTCCTCAATATTTTACAGTAGCTGATGAATTGCACTGAAATATATTCTAGGGACAGCTTCAAATATTGCTCTTCTTTGTTATTGCAAGATCCATTTTCATTCCTCAATATTGTAAAAAAGCTGACAGGTGTTAAGATTCTTTCTTCTTTGTAAATTCATCACATCTTATTTCTCTTTTCATATTATTGTCTTTTCCTCATTAAGTCAATTTCCCACCTCTTAACGATGTAGTTCCTCTGTTTGGGCTCAGCCTTTGTCAATATAAAGTTATGCTGCTACAGCTGAGTCAGCAGCGATGAATGCAGAGCTACAATAACCTCTTATCTCAGTCTAACCCTTGTAGTGCTGTTAAACCCAGTAATTCCTTTGCCCCAAGAGAGAAATACCCTCAAAAATAAAGACACAGGATTCAAAACGTTTATCTCCGTTTTGGAACCTTAATGATTTGCTCTGCTCTGGTTTTCTGCCTGGTCACAGGATGATTAACGCATTTGACATAAAACAGGCAGGGCTCCCAAGCAATATCTTGGCTGGGGAAGGCAGAGCAGCACCATGAGCATGGCAATGTCACCTGCTGTAATGCAGCTCCTGGCACTCCCCTGCTGTTACATTGACAAATAGCACAGGAGCTCAGCTCCAGCTCTGCCAGTGTCACACAGCCAAGCACAGCCCAGCCTCGCCTGCTTCTCTGAGCCCAAACAAGGCCAGAACATCCTGATCCACAAACACAGGCAGCAGCTGCTGCTGAGGTGGGTTGGAAGCACAGCAACTTCAGAAGTGCTGCGTAACCACTTTAAAAAACCCTGATCTGGTATAATTTCAGCTTCAAACCACATGAAAAAATGTACAAATATGCATAGCCTGTTTCTTTTTATTTCTGTCTAGTTACTGCACTTTTAGGCATATATATGTGTGTGTGTATATACATGTAATGTTGGGCAGTGTATTCATAGATGGTATTCTGAGAAGATGCATGGAGGCAAGCTCAGGAATAAACAGATGTGTCTCTCACTTAAATCCCAACCAGTGAGTTGCAAATGGTCTTCAGTTTGGTCTGGGACACTGCAGGCTCCTTCCCAAGGCCACCATGCACATCCTCAGCTGCTAAATGACATGTCCCAGCTCACTCCCAGAGAGAGGTCACAAACAAGTCTGACCTTTCTCCTTCTAACTCTGCCTCACGGCTATTTGTCACACAAAAATTGACAGAGCATGGGGAGATCGATGCTCCCCCTGCCCGTGTGCAACCAGTTCTATAAATATGAAGCTGAACTTGAGGTCTTTAGCTTTCAGATTCAGAAGATGTGTTTCCTGGGAAATAAGAAAAACTTCTTTAAAAGGCTACCTGACAGTTTGTAACCATGACATCAGAAACTTTTCAGAGAATCAATCAAAAGCTGTGGCCTTGCAGAACTGCAAGACTGACCTTGTCATTTATATGCCTCCAAAATATTCAATGGGGCTGATGTTGTGAATTTGGAGTGGCTCAACTTTCAGACATTAGGAAATAGTTCACCACAGAGCGGGGCAACTACTGTTTGTCACAAAGGTACTGCTCCTTAATAAAAAGATATTGATAAAAATGTTTAACAAAGACAAGACAAGATTTTAGTTGGTTGTTTTTTGGTTTTTTTTTAATAAAAGATACAAGCATTCATACCACATGATGAAGTCAACCAGTAATTTTCAGTGTTGTTTTCCCTTTATTTTTAGTCTAAACAGTTTGTCAGCAGCCAAACTTTGGAGGGAAAACCACATTTCTGGGCTGGACACACGAATCCAGCCCACATCTCCTATTTACCATGAACCAGTGGCAGTATCTTCTCATGTGATTCTTGGTAGGTCTTATGGTCTGCCCTTGCCACAGATTCCTCAGCTGTATTTTGGAACCTGTGACACCTGGCAGTGCCACGGACATGCTGTGAGAGCTCATGGCTTGTGAAGTTCACTGACATACCATAGCCACAGCAAACATTAACAGCAGTTTAAGTATCTAAAAGAATGCACAAGAGAAGCAGAACACCTGAGGAGTTTCTGGAAATCAGAGTATGAATCTGATCCTACTGGAATGGCAAGAAGAGCTTGGCAAGTGATTTTAGCACAAGACATTTAGCCTTAGGTGCCCACAAGGTCCCATTAAAAGAAGTACAAAGATCCCTCAAAGATTCAATTCCATGCTCATGGGAAGTGTGGAGCACTGCAAAAATTCCCTCTGGCTTCTGGGGTGAGAAATCTCACTGAGCAGGTTGGTACCTCTGCAGTTATGGCCCTGTTTTCAGTTTCACAACACACCATCTGCCACACCTGTTCCCTTTGCTTTGCCCCATCACCCTTCCCAAGCACTACAGAAACACTTCTTTTCAGAGGGAACTGGGCTGTGAAAAGCACCTGTCAAAGCTCATTAGACAGAATGGGAAATGAGTGTTCAGGCACCATGCAGGCATGAAGGGAAAATCCAGCAATAAAACTGGCAACATCTTCCTGTTCTGTCACACTTCGCTTGTGGGTCCAGAAAGTAAATGTGCAATACAGCCTAGACTTCCATGAATGTACTACCTAAAAGCTGTTCTTTAAATAGCAGATATTTGTGCCAAGAGAAACAAAATATTATTGTTGGATTGTCAAGGCCAAAGAAAGCAGACGCTGTAGGCTACTGCTACCCACAGTGACATGACTCTTTCATCTACTAACTCTCAGCAGTCATACAATATTTATTCTGATTACTTTAGCTCTTATGATGATTCAAGAACTTAAAGTCTAGGGCACAGAATCGGTGCCAAAAAGATTTTATCAATCAAAATGCCTGCAAAGTGCTAAAAAAGCAAAACACATGCACAAAAAAGTCTCTCTGTATTCCTTCTTGGGTTTGTAACACTATTCATTTATAGTAGTCATCTGAGATACTTGGGCATTTTAATAAAGGGCTGCTTTACAATCAGACTTAAATTCCAAACATGCTCCAGAGGCTATGGAGCCCTAAAGAAGAAAGACAGAGGTGGGAGGAGGTGAGAAAGAAGTAGGCTGGAAAGCTGGCTTATGCCTCTGCACAGAGACAGGGGACAAGACTAGATCAACACCCCTAAATATAAATTCTCACATGGAGGTACATTTGTATTTAGGCTTTTAAGTTTGAAATCTGGCTTTTATTTCTGTGCATCTCTGAATCCTGCAATGGTAGCACAGGAGAAATAAGTTACTTACTGCAAAGGGATGGGTTAAAACTTAACTCTTATGAATGTAACTTTGATGGGACCTTTCAGTATTATCCTAAACAGCAGAACCAGCATAAACAGCATCACTTAAAATGACTGGTTTCAGGGTGTGAACAATCTTTTCTCGAATTCCCTGGTTTCATCAGAAAACAGGTGTTTCAAACCATGTGCTTTTGTGAGCAACTCCTTTGAGCAAACACAGTCAGTGTATTTGCTGCACCGCTGTTCACTCTGAGTCAATGTTCACCTTAAGTCACACTTGGAGTTCTGCTTCATCATTTCACTTTTTATGATACCACTTTAAAAGCTTGAGATAGAGGTTTATAAGGTAATAATTTTATTCAAAACTAATGTTTTAGTGAGTTGGTCTCATTCTTACAAATTCTCCAGCATAAGACAAGCCATGGATCACTGAAAATTTATTAATTACCAAAAACCACTCAAACTTTACAAAGACTGGTGTATGAAGTGTTCCCTAAACACATCCACTTTTGCTCTCATAAAAATGACTTCTCATTCTTATCTCCAATGAGACTTAAAAACGGCATGAATAAATAGAAAGAAACTGTTAATAAAGTAGAATAAATCATAACAATAAGTGCAAGCTTGAAACCCAGCATACTATTTATTGGTGTAGTCTTCTGACTTGTGCATTCTGAGAGAAGCCACAGCAGCTAATACATCAGACAAAGTAAAATTAAAAGCAGTCTGAGATAACAGTGAATAACAGTGAAGACAGAGAACAACTTCATTGCTTCAGTGTTCAGACACGGATATTAGGGCATTGAGAAGGCAATGGGAACTTCAGGCTCTCTTACCAAAAAACCTGAAGCACTTTAAATAAATTAGAAGAATAAAAATAATTGAGGTGGATTTTGGAAATCTGAAACCAAACAAGTTGCCTAATAATAATGAATCAAACTCTTACTGTGCGAATTGAAATATAATTTACTTACTGCTTCTCTATTTTCCATTGTGATCTTAGAATCACACCCAGCTTTTTTAAAAATTATTTTTTTTCCTCATTGGCACAGCAATTCCATAAAGCCACTGATGTGAGAAGGCTTAAGGACATTTTAAGAGTATTATACTTGCATATTTTACTACTTGAGAGAAGTTTGCAAATGTCTTTCCAACTTTAAACCTTCGTTGTCTGTTTTCTTATTTTTGTGGCATTAATTGTAGAAGAATCTTTGTAGAATTCTATGTAGGAAAGACAGGGAAAAAAGCATTCCCTGGGGGTAATATAAACGTGGTAGGAAAAATGGTAACATTAATTAAAATATCAAAAACCAGGTAATTTTAAAAACTCTGTTCACCCCAGGATTTTCTACCACTTGATTAAAAAGGAAACGCTCCCAGCTTTAGCCTATTATTAACTTTTCTTTCCCAATTCTTCAGGGCAAAGAAGACAGAAAGTAGAATAATGGAGTAAAGAAAATGTCTAGGCTAGACAAACCCCTTAAGGCAAAGGCATAAAGTTTCACGTTCAAGGTATTAAACCCACAAAATGATGCAGCCAAATTGCACCTTCAAATGCCAGCAGCGAACACGGCATTTTAATGAGGAGTAGGCATTTTAATGAGGAATCAGGTACAGCAACTGCAGTTCCTCAAGAGCAAACACTGACTCACACCTTTTCTCAGTTTATGAGCCCTCTCACACGGCTGTCTCCGAGGCACATCCTCACAAGCCATGGGGTTACACACCTCACCAGGACCACCTGCCAGCCCCACTGTAAGTGTGCATGCTCAAGCCTGTCCCAGCGGCACAGCAGAACAGGTTAATTTGCATCACGTGCACCACATTAATTGGTTTCACTCTGCAAGCAGGAAAGGCAGGCGCCTGCACGCAGTCATTTGGCTCAGCTGAATGGTTGCAGCTCTACATGATGTTCAAACTCTATTGCTTGTGGTCAGGCCATCATATTCCTGCTCCATAAGGGGAGGAAAGATGAACAAAAGCTTGGATGATGAGAATATCAGGTGTCTCAAACGGCAGGCAAAGAGCAGCACTGAAATCCAGTCCCTTTTGGCTGTGGGGCAGCAGCAAGCACAGTCACTGTACAGACAACAAACTTAGAAATTACACTCAGATAGCCACACAAATTCAACTTAGAAAGGGCAGACAAAGGTAACAGCCTTTAAATCCCCTATCGAATACACTGGGCTGTGGTATTACAGCACTGTATTCCTACATGAGGAAGGGAGGCTCAACCAGTGAGATTTCCATTTCTGCAGTTAGGTGAAAGACTTTTCCCCGAGGAAACAATATTATAGTAGCATTAAATTTTCATTTTCTCAGTGAGTTTACTCACAGGATATATTTTGAGTGATTTTTGTTTTGTTTTCAAAGCTCAGGGGAATGTAAAAAAATGAAACACCAAACTGGATTCTGCTTGGAAATAAATGCTGTTAATGCTGGCACTGCATGTTTCCATGAACTAGTTTCATCACTCAAAGCCTAAGAATTTTTCCCCACAGAATACTGTAACAAAAGTTAAGTTACAAGCTTTTATATGTCCTTGAACACTCCATTATCACTAATCTTGCTACAACACATGGCTATGCTTGTCCTCTGCTTCCTCCTTCCTATCACACCCACAAGAGCTGGGCCAGCCTGTCAATGCTGCAGCAGACTGAAATCAGCTATTCTGCTTTTATCAGAAAAAAAGCTGCACTTATTTAAAGTGTCAAATAATTTTTACTGCAACAAATAGCTCAGGATTTCAGAAAACAAGTATTTGTTTCAATTTCTGTGAGCATGGTTTGAAACACACCATCAAAACTTGACTAGGGTGCAACAGAAAGCTGATTCAGTCTATGCTGAGTGGTTGATTCCTTCCAAAGAAGAATCCTTAGGATAATAGACTCTTCCCTTTCCACGCTGTCCTGTTTTAGTCCTCCTTGTGCCTTAAGAGCACAGTAAGAAATATACCTCCCAACCCTCACTTTGCAGCCTCTCTGGGGCAGGTTAAGACAAGGCACTTGTCCTTCTGCCCAGCTCTTTTCTGACATCTCCCATGTGATTGTGAGAGAGCAGTTCGTGCAATGGTAGTTTTCAGCCTGCTCCCAGTGCTGTTTAAGATGGGTTTGTGGAATATTGGGTGAGAAACATGATCAGTAAATTGGTACCCAAACTCTTTCTCCTCTCCAGTAAGTGAATAAGATGTGCTGAAGGAGGGAAAGGGGGAAATTAAGAATTTATAACATATGAGAGCTATTTACTGAGTCTCAGAAAAGGATGCATGGTTGTAACTACAGATTAACTACATTCCTACAGGTCCTACGTTCCTACAAGGGCTTTTATCTTGTTACCACTGAGTCAAAAGAAACTCCTTACACTAGAACAAACAAAAACCTCAAGGGGAGCATGTGTGAGTTGTGTGATAAACTTATAAAGAGTTGTGCCATTGAGTCTTTCCAAAGCTGAACGTTACTGCTGATTTTGCATTGAAGAAAAGGATACCCTCTGTTCTCACAGATCATCAGACCAGAAAGTACCCATAATATGCAGTTCCATAGCTTGTTTGGCACAGGTATGAACTGGCAAACACAACCAACAATCCTTGCTGTGTCTGGCTCATGGCAAAACCTGTACCAGCTCTGCACTAAAAATAACGGTGTGAGCTACCTCTAAACACTGAGGATTTAAAAAACACTGCCCTCGGACTCTTAAAACCCCTTGAAATTTTCAGGACATCAAAATACTTCTGAAGTTGTTAATGTAACAAAGCACATCTTGGAGTTCAGAAACATGGCAATTCAATTTGGGAAATATGTGAGAAAACCAGAGTTGAAACCTAAACATAGTAAGACCATATTGCAACTTTCCCCAAGTATATTCCTTTGAAGAGCATGCATACTTTCCTCCAGAAAGCTGACTGCTTAAAATAGCTGTCAGCTTTCTAAAGGGAGTGATTAATTCCACTGGAGTTATTTCTGCTTCCAAGAGTACTACTAAATTTAACTGACAATGGGGAAAACTGCTGCTAATGGATGCTTCACATATTTTAAATAAAGCCCACAGTTATGCATTGCTAAGTGTGTGGGGTTTTTTTGTTTTTTAACTTGATTTTCATTATACAACTGATCAGTCAGTACTTATAAAGCACTGACCAAAGCCATTCAATGGCTGCTAGTAACTAGCTTGTAACTGCCTTGTAATTGCCTCACAACTAGTAACACCTGTCTAGTAATTCCTAGTAACTCCTAGAGATAGTAAGCCCCTAGTAACTGCTCAGTAACTACAATAAGAGCCTCTCAGTAACTACTAGGACAAGTCTAACAACACTGCAATAACTGTGTGATAACCACCAGTAACATCTTAGTACCTAAGAACTGCTAGTAACGACTCTGTAACTCCCTATTATCTGCCTAACCATTACTAAATTACTAATTACTGCCTTGTAGCTGCCTAGTAAATCATAGTTACTGCCTAGTGTCTGCCTAACAGCTGCTAGTAGCTACTTAATACCTGCCTAATAATTACTAGTAACTGCCTAGTAAATACTAGGCCTAATACCAGCCCTTCTCTTCATCACCCCATTGATCTACCCCTCTTCAGGGCCCAATTACCCTCAGCCCCCATTCTTTCCATCCCCAGGAGCTGAGTAATTCCCCCCCAGTTGTCCCTGCTGTTGCCCCAAAACAGGGGCTTCATACAGATCAGGGCATCCCCTCACCCTGTGAGGGGTCACATTGGGTGGTTAAAGCTGGATTGCACTAACAGGATGAGCCTGAGGAGATCCTGCTTGGCACAGGGATTTTTCCCCTCTTTTTTTTCCTCTCTAATTCGTGATTTGTCTGAGCTCTGCTCACAACAGTCCAAAGCTGCTGCCATTACATTTGATAAAATCGTACTTTGGGTAATTTTTAGAGGGCAGCAGAGGGTGCTGTTAGTTCTCCTGTTGGGAGGACAGGGCTACTCACCCCTCCAGCCCCAAATCCAGACAGCCCCAAAGCACAGAATAATCTCCTGCTGAGGGGCCAGCCTTCCTCCATGCTCCCAAATTGGCATTTTTCTCCAGCTGGCTTTGAAATTCAGTGTTTTTTCACGGGGCTCAAAGTAGGTTCACTGCTCTAAATACAGATAGAAAAAGAAGGAATCCCTGATATCCTGCACCTACTTTGAAAAGATAGATTCTTTGATATAATTATACTGTTTGTTCTGTTATTCTATTCTATTCTGTATTATTTGTTATCTGGGAACCAGAAACAGTGCTTAGTGTGATTAATGACTCAGCTCAATATGGCCACACTCCAAGTCATGTGAGTTTGAGAGGGAAAAAACCAATCAGCACTGATTTTGAGGTGCTAAAGTCCTTCTGGCACTTTCTAAAAGATGCCTACAGCCAAGGGAGTAACTCGTGAATAACAGATGAGACCAGAGCATTCTGACATCACCTTTCACACATGTAGAGCATTGCAGCTAAAATTGTAATTGCTTGTAGGAGTTAATTGCCTGTAGTGACTTTTCAAGGCTGCTCAGTGTGGGCTGGGAGGCTCGTGCTGATGGCTCTGGGACAGCTCTGGCCTTCCTTAGGAGGAGTGGAGGTGTCTGGCTGTTTGTGGAAGATACTGCTCATAATCACATGAACAGCCAGATCACCCTGAATTTATGGAGCTGTGGATTGATACTGTTTGTGCTTGGCACACGCGGGCAGGCTGTAAGACAGGGTATTTGTTATGATACCAGACTTCATTTGCAGGCAAGGAACATTGCCAGAGGCTTTTAGCAAAAGGTGCTGAGCAGTTCTGTGTCTTGAAGAGCCCAGTGGTACTTCCCACTGCCTTGGAAATGTAAAGGATTTATTTTACTGCCACAGGATGTACAGGATTTACTCTCTTTATTTCTCTGCGTCTCACTTTTGCTGTTAATCAGGCAGATTTTTCTATGTAGCACAGAGATGTGGGAAGAGGTTTGTAATCATTCTTATCTGCACAGTTCTTAGAGATGGAGGAGGAAAGAGCATCAGGTTTCCTTGGGGTGGAGGGTGAGATTATCAGCAACCAGCCCAGGGAAGTCCTACTAAATGATAAAAAAGTGCTGAATGGCAATCTGGGCTGGGTTCAGCTTTCACAGTGAGGTTCACTCTTATATATGATGGCCTTTTCTTGTATCTCTCTGAACTTGCACTGGAGCAGAGAGTAAAGCCAGGACCTTGCTGCTTGTGACTTTAGTCTCTCTGGTGGACCCTTCTTTTCCACTCAGGTGGCTCAGATACTCTTCCTCAGCTGAGCACTGGAGGTGGGGACAGCTCTCAGCTGCTGTTTCAAAGAGGTTTAGTGCATCCAGGATGGTGAGAGGATCTGAGATGTCCTGCTTGTTCCTGCAGCTTGTGCTGAACTGCTGGTGTCCTTCCAGCTCCTTTCACACTGCTCTGTACATGCGCTGCCACTGGCATTTGGGAAGTGAATTCCTCTTTTCCTGGCGGTGACAGGATGCTGGGAATGTCAAGGCACGTGTTTCTCTGTTATCCCTGCCTCTAAACACCCTGTCCATGTCTTTGAGGGTAAAAATAAAGCAGCTTTATTTGATTTCTGGAAAAAGCCAGACGACAGTGCAGGGGTCAGAAAGAGACATCCCAGCCCTCCCCATCCCACTGTCTCAGCTGTTGCTTCCTGAGAGACAGAAGCATGTGGTCGCTAAAAATACCCTGCAAAGAGAATACACTCTCCCTCAAAGGGAGAGGATAAATTAAGCCGAGTTGTAATATATACAACTTCTTGTGGTTGGGAAAAACTTTTCCCAACGTTTTGGAGAGGGTTTTCCTAATGAAGCAGAAATCCCAGCCCTGTCCCATCCCTGCATAGGTCGGCGATATTGTGCAGAGGATCTCCAGCTCCTGCCTCTCCTGCTCCCACCTCCTTGTCCTCCTATGGGAATCGATGTGGTCAGGGGTGGGGGGAGACCAGCCCTCCTCTTATAAGCGTGGCCTTGCAGCACGTCCAAGTTGATAGGAGTGACGGAAGATTTGGCTTGCTCCAAGATACCCACCTCCCAAGCCTTGGGGTCCCTGGGATGACCAAAGGAGGAATGGAGTCAGTGGAAGTGTTCACAACTGAAGGCAAAGGCAGGGGTTTGAAAGCCCAGAAGGAATTCTTGCCTGGGGATGTCATCTTTGCAGAGCCAGCCTATGCAGCCGTGGTTTTTGACAGGTAAGAGAAAAGCGCTTGTAAAACTCAGAACGAAAGTAATCTTGCTGCAAAATTTCATCCGACTGGTTGTATAAAAGTTCGGAGGTGTCTGGATGACATCAGAGAAGGGATCGGAGGGAAGTCAGAAGCACTTCTCTAAAGACACATTCACAGCTTGTAGTGAATGTCCTTCCTGGGGCTCAGATCAGCTTTTTCACTTTTAGTATGGTGCAGTTTGTTTCCAGGGTGTGACCTTGCGAGGCGCTTGGTAACCTTTTAGAAGTGCAGTGAAAGTTGCATGTATTCAGTGCCTCACAAAACCAGCCCCATGCTACACTGCAGTGAACTGCTGGGAGTTAGTGTAATTCAGGTGCACAGGAATCTCAGACTGACTTTGCTGAAGTCTCTGATGGGTAATACATGATAAAAGTGAGTTCCATTGTGCCATCCCCAGCTGCACTTGCAACTTCATCACCTGCTGTCCTCAAGCTAGGAGTTGGTGGGGATCAGCAAGTGACACTGTTTGTGTTATAGAGATTTAGTATTTACAGCTGGCTGAGCTAACTGGAGACAAGTGTCTGCTTTTGCTCTTTCAAGAGACTGGTTTTAAATTTATGTTCACACTGATGTAGCCACACACTGAGTTCTGGTGCAAGGTTATTTTTCTTTTCTGCTGCTTGTTTTAATCACAACATTCACTCAACCTGCGCTGCTGGTGTGGCTGGTAGGTGCCCACTTCTGCCCTTTGAATCAGTGGGATTCACTTAAATAACCTGGAAGAGAAAAGATGCAAAGAACCGACTTCTATGTTGATCTCCTTTGGGCTAAATCTAAATTAAAGCCTCCGACACAAACGGAATTTGTTCAGCATTATAGCATGCTAACTGAGAATAGAATGTGGCCTGAATTTTTAAACTGAGGACTTAGATGGCAGCTGAAGGTTTCATTCTGAGCGTAGGAAAGTTGTAAGTGTTATTCAATGGCATCATGGTGAGTCCTGAGACTGAATTTTTAGCCCCAAACAGCCAGAAACTTTAATAAATACCCTGTACACTGAACAGGGCTGTGAGCAATTCTGCTTGGTTGAGTTTTCTCTGATTAAATCAGCTCTGTTAGCGAAGTCTGGGACACAAGTAGAGGTCATGCTGCTGTTTTAACACTGGTCATCTTGCAGCTGAAGCTGATCAGTGCCACTGTGTGATCTGACAGTAGCAGAGAATTGGGTATTAAATGGAGAGACCAAGACATAAGTTTTTTGTGTGTCTTTCACTGTTTCCTTGTCCTTTAACTGTCAGTGGGTGAACATGATTATGAATCTTTGCCATAGCAAGAATGACACCTTTAGTTTTTATTTTAATATGTCATTGCAGGAGCTCACATTAAAAATGTCATTTTTCACTTTAAATGTTGAGTTCTTGAAGTCTTCACCCTGAGCTCAATTACAAGAGTCGGTGACAAAATCATTTCTCCTTGATGTGTCCTTTTAGATCTCGTACTTCAGTTTCACTCATGTCACTAGCTGGAATTTTGTGGTGATTTTCTTCCGAAGTGCCTATGGACAATTATTTCTCTCATATGCCTTATTAAAAATACTTTTTTTTCTTAAACCACTGAAAACATTTAGTCTTTTGATGGTGGGTTAAAAACATTTTTTTCTTCTATGTGAAATGTTGCACCATGCATAGAGCAGAGCTGCCCATGCTGAAGAGCTACAGCTTCGCTGCTTTTTCAAATGTCACTTATGTAACATGAGATAAGGGCAGAAGTGATCACTGCATCAGCTCTTAGACTGCAGACTGTGTTTTAGGCTGAGGTTTCCAACAGAAAACCTCAGATGGGGGAGATGTGTTTCCCTGCTTCCCTCCCTTCCTCCCCATGCTGGGCTTGTTTAGCTCCCAGAGGGCAGGTCTAGAGGTTGAGCAGCAAGGAGTCAAGGTAAACACAGCCCTTCTCTGCAACTGCTGTGCAATAATAATGGATTCTTACCCTCCTGTGACACATTTCACCCCAAAGCACTGGGTATAGGTCAGTGGTGAAATGCAGTCCCAAAATCTCAGAAAGAGAAGAAATGCTTGTTGATTAGTGCTTGGCGTGGCATATCCTGGCCCTGAGATGTAATGGAAACACACATTTTTCTTGTGGAAATCCCCCTGATGCTTTTCTTACACACCCAGGGCTCTGGTTTTAAAGTTACCTCCTACTGCTGTCCCAGGGTATTCAATTGCATCAAGCCTCATTGAATTTATTTCTGTCAAAGAAGGGTTGCCTGCATCCTAGTATTCTTTATTCCTGCAAGAATAAATCCACACTTGGCCATGGCAGCTGATTTTACCCTGAAAGAACTGCTGTTGTCTCTGCATGGATGAAGAGTTCAGGGAAGAGGCATGTGCTTTTCCTTGTCCTCAAACACACATGTATAGGTCCTAAAATTGGTGTAGAGTCTACACTATTAAAAAGGGCCTCAGCCTGCACAGGCAAACCCAAAATCCAGAGTCCCTCATCCTAATTTGATTCAGTATCTCCCTTGTCTTGCTGAAAGCACTGTGTATGTGTACTATGGAAAAGGGATTTGATTATGAACGATTGCTGGGTTTAAGTGTTTGGCTCAGGTCCTACCAAATATGTGACCCTATTTTCCAGAGATCTCAGCTTTCTTTGTGCATAAAGACCACACAGAAGCACCAGAGTGCAGAGCTGGTCTCTACTTTGCAGCCCTTTGAAGAACTCAGTCCTTTGGGAAGTCTGTTCCCAGTCTGTGGATGTTGACCCCCTGATTTTGCTGTTGAAAGCTATATGGAAGGCAGTCGTAGTGCAGAGGTCAGTGATCTTCTGTGTGGCTGCATAGAATGTCCAGGCAAAGCAAAGGTCTTTTTGAGATTAGCAGGAGCAGCCCTGCAGAGATACAACACAGTTGTGCTCTCTAAAACACAACTTGAAATGGAAATCAGGCTGGGATATCAGCCACAGTTTACCTGGCCAATAACCAGGTGGTCAAGTTTAAAGTCAGCAACAAGTTACACGTGGGAGCTTTGACAAGCTGCCAGGCAAATAAAATGTGATATCTGTACTTACTGCCCAGAAAGTCAGACTCAGGGTTGCTGTCACTGCTGGTTACCTCTTCCACTGCTGGAAGCTTCTTGGAGAGGCTCTTCCAGGGCAACTGGATATCACATCACAGACTTCAGCCTGACTTAAATATGTAGATAGAGATAGATACACAGAGAGATGCGAGGAGCTGTTGAAGCAATTTGGACCTGAGGTTGTCACCCCACTGCACTTTATAGATATCTGTCTTCCAGTAGGAGGCTGAGTTTGAGAAGGTGTGGAGATTTTATTTTGCTAGGAAAAGGAGAAATGTTTCCTTTGACAAAACTCTATCATCAGATGTCCCTGCAGAGCATAAAACTGGACTCCTGTGTCCAGACAAGCGAATCCAACACTAAATGCTGACATAATCAGTGGAACCCTATAATGTGCAGTGAACACAGACATCTACCTTTGAGCTGAATGACTCTCTAGACCTCACTGAGTGTGGTGGTGTTACCTCTGCTCTCTCACACGGGGTACAGATGAGCACATCTAGGTGTCTAAATCTACAGGCTGCATCCCACTCTGGAAGCCCCTGAAGGTCACAGGGACCCTGAAAGTCCCTAAAGTCATTAAGGCTGGTGAGGGCTTGTACTCTTCAGACCAATGATGGTCATCTGAGCAGCAGTTTCTTACACAGTGTCAGAGAGTTTTAATCTAGAAGTACATAAAACTCAAAGAAAAATGAGGTTCCTATAAACATCAGCTCATAGTTAGATTTTAAGGCCAGGGTATGACTCACTAGGCTAACCCTGGTCATTGGAGGGGGGGTTGGACTAGATGACCTTTAAAGGTCCCTTCCAACCCAAACCATTCTTATTTTATGATTCTATAACTTTGTCCCTTAACCCAGTGTTTACTGGATGTTGACTCCTGTATCAAGCCTGTTACTTCTACCCGAATGAGAGGAGGCTGCTTAAAGAGATGGTGAATACTGATTAAAAGGGGGTGCAGAACTCTGTGTGATTTCCAGGATAAAGTGTAGACACAGCCTGATCTCTGTTTGATTCAGCCTTGCTGTTACCAGCTGAAATATTGCTCTGAAAACACCACTGTCAGGCCTGCTTTGCTCTGAAATAGAAGCAGTAAGCTGGAAATACATCTCAAGCAATTCTTTGCTTTTGTTGGGGTAATTTTTCAATTTGCAAAGCCCCTGAGCCTCTCACTGAAACTTTCTCTAATCCTTCCTCCCTCTTTGCTGTCTCCTTGAAGAGCCCAGGTCTCCTTTCCTCTGTCACCTTCATGGTGACAGCATTCCCAGTGCCTGGGCTCAATGTACTGTATGGAACCTTCTCCTCTGACACATCAGTTGGCTCTCAAGCCTGTAGGAGCTTACATTTCCTATAAGCAAGGGGATGCCTCATATGTCTCTGTCAGCCTTTGCCAAGAGAGGGTTTGCTCTTTAACCCGCGGGGTTTGAGGGACAGTAGTCAAGGAAAACAGTGTCATGTTGTGGAAAGCCAAGATCATCTGAAGATCTGCTGGATGAGTGATCTGCAAATTGCTAAAAACTGACATCATGCAATTTTTGCACTTCTTTTTGATGTATGAAAGAGGCTGAAAGCATTTTCCGAGGAAACATGGGGAGCTCTGTTATTGTAGTTGAAATGACCTAGAGATATAAGAAATCCAAAATTTTCCATAACAGCATGACTGAAAAGATTGTGGGAACAAATTTGCTGAGTTGATACTGCTAAAAACTGAGAGCTAATGTGATCATATTCACATTTTAAAAAATGTTCTGGGGTTTGATTTCTTTATTATTATCTCATTTGTTCAAAATTTTAAATAAAACCTGGGAGAAAACCTAGCTTTTTTAAAGAAAACCTCCCCCACACCTCTAAGAAGAGGCTGGGAAATCTTGTAATGAAAGACTAAAAATAAAATAGTCAAAAAAATTATTCTAAAATAAATCCTCCACTCAAATCAGAAAAATTAGGATATGTCATCCCTGGCATTTTAAAGGAGAAAATACTAAGGTCAAACCCTTTTTAAAGTAGCAAACCCATTCTTATGCTAATAATTAATCTTTAGGTAGCAGGTGCATTTCCTTGGGCTGTTGTTTTTAATGAAGTGTTACAGCCCCTACTTTGAAAGCCAAGGAGACTTTGCCTACATCTTAAGCTGTTCTTATGCTGTTCTCTGTAGCAGACTGAGGAGAGAACTGCCCTGCCAAGCAATAATAAGTAGGACTTAGGTGTAAGTTAGGCCATCTGTGTGTATCACCTGTGATGCACAGAATAGCATGAACCCATGTTAAACAGTTTGTGAGCTACTCACCGTGTCCATCAGCTACTCAATGAAATCCTCCTCTGTTCTTTGCACTAAAGCCATCTCACCTGGCTTTTCCAGGCCAGTGAATGAGATGTTGTGGGTGCTGGATGGCAAATGTTTGGGTTGTGCATGTCTCAGAGATGAGGCTAATACATTTCCTGTGACAGTGCTCAGCCCTCTGTCCTGGCAGGTCCAACAGACCTTAATCTGTCTGAATCCAGTCCAAGCAGCCACAAGAGATATTTGCTTCTTCTGCTTTCACTGTGAGCTGTGCTTGCAGGAGCCATGGTTTAGTTGCCAGTGCTGTTACCTCTTGCATTTGTTGGCTGGCACACTGAATCACTGCTTTTGTCCTTTAATCCTGCTACACCCAGGATTAGCTGTGGTTGTGCATCTCGCCTACCTAACTCCAGAGCACGTGAGCCCTTCAGAGTTCAGCTTGGCTGATGCTCGAGTGGGAGGCCAAGGAAACCTGAGTCTCCCCAGAAAGTCATTCAGTGAATCTGTCAGTGGCATCTGCCCTCTAAGTCAGTCCCAAATCCCTGACCTGGCAAGCTTGTGATGGGCTGGAGGCATCACTGTAGTAAAGATCCTGCTTTGGGGCAGGGTGAGAAGCAGTTCTCACTGTATGTGGAAGAGGGCAGTGATCACCTCAGAGGCCACGGCGTGCACAGACACAGCAGAAAGCAATTGTGTTGTTGTGTGGTAAAGCAAGGGAAGCTGAGCAGCAAGACCCAGGGGGTTCAAACCTCCAGGGTTCCTGGGTAGGTGCCACAGCAGAAGTCACCTCCCCAGGGTTCTCCCCAGGAACATTGAGGCTGCCTGGCCATGCAGCATCCTGATGTGGGGATGTGGGCTGCTCTCTGTACTGGGAGGAGAGGTCTGGGATACCTGAAGCCATTTTGGGTTGTGTTAAACACTTTCTAGACCAGACAGAGAAGGTTTTACAGACCAATGATTTCCACAGGCTGAGAGACTTAAATTTAATCTCAGGCTGCTTCACTTGGAGAACTTTAACACTGCAGAGAGAGGAGGCTGTGAGCACTGCGAGCCTTTGGTGTCTGGGTGTTGTCTGTCTCCAGGACAGATGGTATCAGAACCCAGCCTAGGGAGATCCCCACTCTGCCAGTCCCTTTTGGGGCATCCAGCTCTGAGCTCCTCTGACACAGCAGGAGTTTGCACAACTGCCAAGGGGCACCTGGGGGATTTAGGTGCTTGCAAATGCTTAAGCAATGTTAGTTGAAGATTTAGGCAACAGATCTCAAATACTTGTGTCTCCTGACTCTTACTGTTCCAAGAGTTGAGCCCAGGTCTCTGGAGTCCTGATAAAACACTGTATCAATAAATCCAGTCTTGTTTGACACCATTTTGGGGCATGGAGGATTCCATAATGGTTTTGTAAGAGATGCAGTATTTCTTACACCTGCCAGTCAGATTAGCCACGAGTAATTGTCTCTGCAGTTTCAATACCTCACGGGCTGTTCCTTTGCTTTCTCAGAAAGTCTTGTATAACTTTTTTAGTGCATTTCTGCATCTCCTCAGAAATGAGGGATTTCCAGAGCTGGTGGTAGGTTCTGCCAGCCAGGTTTGCTTTGGAAAATCTGGACACCCTGTGCAATAAACAGCAAAATGCAAAGCCAGCATTTCAGTATTTCTTGGTTCTCAGGGAGCAAACTGAGGGGAGAGAAGCACCTGTTGGAGGACTTGGGTTTTTCTGCACCATGCTCCCTTCCAACCTGTCATTCCTCTCTACAAGGAAACTTCTTTTTTTTTTTGCTTTCTGACTGCCCTTAAAACACCCCAGTGGCAGGAGGGACCCCCATTCCCCACGTGAGATATCTCCCTGTGCTTCCTGGCACGACGTAACCATGTGGGTTTTATCAGCTCTCTGGCTCTGCTTTGCCTTACAAGGAATGTAATCTCTCTTGCACCTCTCTGTCCCCCTGACCTGACAGCTGACAGAGCACAGCCTCACATTTCTCACCAGCTCTCAGCTTTTCCATTTGACAAAGCAGATTTGGCTGCATCCCCCTTCCCAGACATGCTTCCCCCTGCCCTGTCCCAGGTGCTTGCCTTGC
The DNA here is from genome assembly GCF_041296385.1 of Aphelocoma coerulescens. Lineage (NCBI taxonomy): Eukaryota > Metazoa > Chordata > Aves > Passeriformes > Corvidae > Aphelocoma > Aphelocoma coerulescens. Next base: position 73,913,835 of record NC_091017.1, read on the forward strand.
ATGGAGCTCCCTCCAGCACTGCTCAGTTGCCTAAACCTCATTTTCCAAACCTCATTTTTGCATGTGGTTTTGTCTGCTGGGGGTCATCCTGCTTTTAAATCAGTGGCCCTCTTTATCCTGCCCCCCCCAGCCAAGGCACACGGTAGATTATGTCAGCAGCTCACATATTTTCAGAGAAAAGAAAATGCATTTTAAATGTACTGCAATATAAAAATGCATATATATATCTATGGGTATAGTACAGAGGCAGGACAGTCTTTGGGCTGCATTCTCTGGGACTGTGAGTCTGATTCCTGCTTGTGACATATCCTCCTTATGGGATCATCAATAATTTTTTTATTTCCTCGTGCCTCAGTTTCCCCACTCTGTGTTATGGACAATGATAAATGTGCCCTAGACCATGAAGCCTCTGAGGTCCCTGAGCTTTTTGCAGTGAGGAGAACCTCCCTTCTGGCACCAGCAGTGGCTGAGTGATGGGAATTTAAATTCTCCTGTACTGTCAAGCCTGGCTGGAGGCCCAGAAGAAGTGGGCGGTTGCCTGGAGAAGCAGACAGCTGGAGACACCAAATCAGGCAGTGAAAAGCCTTCTCTAGCAGCAAGGGGAAAGTCCCAAAACTTTTTGGACAGGAGACCAAAGTGTCTCCTCCTCCTTCTCAGTGAATTAAGTTCTAGGAGCAACAGCTGGACATGTGAAGGGGCTTATGGGGAAGGTTTTCCCTCAGTCTGGGACCCTGGACACTCTCAGAGGGAGGATGTGAGGTCAGATTTCTTCAGCACTATCCTCTGACACACCCCTCCCCGGGCCTGGGTTACAATTACGTGCATACAATTGAAATCCTCTTTTGAATCCCCCAAAGATGAAATATCCCTTTTGAAGGGGTCCCAATTACTCCATGACCATTTAACTTACAGGAACAGCACTGAGCAACAACACGAGGATTAAGCTGGGTGGGATGTTTCTCCATCCTCCCCAAAAATCATGAAGAGTCCATTTCAGTGGCTGCAGGGAGCCCAGGGGTGCAAAGCTGGCGGGATCTTTGCTGAGCAGAGCTGGCCCTCGCTGATCCAACGTGTCCTTCTGTCCTTCCAGCCTGATACACGTCATCTGTCACACCTGCTTCAAGCGGCAGGAGAGGCTCCACCGCTGCGGGCAGTGCAAGTTTGCCTATTACTGCGACAGGACCTGCCAGAGAGCGGCCTGGCTCAACCACAAAAATGAGTGCTCTGCCATCAAGAGGCACGGCAAGGCACCCACTGAAAACATCAGGTGAGAGCTGGCCCCTGGCAGCCTGGGAGAGGACAGGGCATCCCGTGGCAAGGAAGAGCTGGGTGGTCTGATTTGGGCAGGGTGGAGGTGGGAGAAGGTTTAGGAAAGTCCAGGAGCGTGCTTGAGTTGAAGGGATAGGGACCTGGAGGAGCATCAATGGTGCAAAGGATGTGCTATTTTTTTTCTCAGTTCTGTGCCCCAAAAACTCTGAACATGGTGAGGCAAACCCACCCTGGATAGTTTAGAAGGTGTGGGAAACTGGGGAGTAGGTGGAAAAGTGAAAGAGGAGATGGGCTCTTCCCCAAGTTGCTTATAGGATACATTAATTTGTCTTCACGTTCTGGCCCTACCATAAGAAAATGAGAGGGATCCTCAAGGAAATGGGAGCATTTGTGGAGGGCTGAGGACCTGGGGGTCTGTAGCACTTCTCCAGGTGAGAACACAGGTGCCGGGACAAAACCCTGCATATCTCCCTTTCCTTCAGAAGGCTGGGGATGGTGACCATCCATCACCCATCCAATGCTGAGCCTGTCTCAGTCAGTCTGCCTGGACACCCTTTCCCCCTCCAGGAGATGAATTTTGGTGGTCCTTTGTTCTCTCCTTGTGGTGGTGGTGCTGTAACACCTGCGGCTGTCTCCTGGCCAGGCTGGCTGCCCGCATCCTGTGGAAGATCGAGAGGGAGGGCAGTGGGCTGTCCGAGGGCTGCCTGGTGTCCATTGATGAGCTGCAGAACCACGTGGACAGCTTTGGCGAGGAGGAGAAGAAGGAGCTGCGCATGGACGTGGAGAGTTTCCTGGAGTTCTGGCCACCCCACTGCCAGCAGTTTGGGATGCAGTTCATCTCCCACATATTCGGAGTGGTATGTTAGAGGGGTGGGAGTGCAGATGGGGGAGGGTTTGTAATGCCAGCTTTTGGGAGGAACTCTCCAGCAGGTCTGATTTGAGGATGGCTGACTTCATCCCATTCCCCACCTGCTTCTCCTCTGCACTGACACTGGGAAACTGAGGCATGGCAAGGGCTGAAACATTTTGTCTGTCTAAACATGCAGACAAATGGTTTGCTGAATCATAGGTGCTGCATTTTCATCACAAGTCCCACTGGGCATCTCTCTGCACCTGGGAGAGCTGAGAAAATCTAAATATATTTTTAGTAAATAAATCTAGAATATATTTGAATATAGCAGATCTGTTTTGGTAAATACATTAATATCTATTCATACTGTGTGCATTCAATTTTTTGCATAGCTGTAATATATAATAAAATCAGTAAAAAATACTAAATATATTTAATAATATCCATTACTAACTTGTTAACTACAAAGTTTGGTTCTCAGTGTAGCAGGGAGGGAAATTCCCGTTCAGGCTGAGCTGCTCTGCTCCCAGCCCTAGGTATCCCTGCACTACCCCCTCAGCTCCCAACACTGCCAAGAGGAGACACATGCTCTGCTCAGCCCTCTGCAGGGGCTGCTGTGCAGGACAAGCTGGCCTTTGCCAGTCCCAGTATAGGGAGAGGACACAGCATCCTTTGGTACCCACACCACAAAGAAAATCCAGTCCACTGGACACAGGGAGACCCTATGTGCTAGTGACCAGCACAGCTTCTCTGTGGAGAAGCAAGGAAGTACAGAAAATCTACAGAATCAGGTCACAAAGGAAATAAAACTATTAACTGGGTAAGATAATCAGTGGCTGAGTTAATTATTTCCTTTGGTTTATTTTATCACATTTTCTCTTTGCAGATATTGTTTATGCTTGTGGCTGAAAACTGTTCTGTTCATATGGGATAATAGTGTATCATATGGAAAAGTAAAATAATTCAGTCTTGGAATATATTTCATGCAAAAGTCATCCTTCTGAAAATTCACAGCAAAGAGTAGTAGCTGCTTTTTATGAACTTTGAGGGCAAACCAGCAAACATGACTGATGACCAGGCTGAATGCAGCAGTAAAGGTTAATTTCTAACTGATACCTGTTTCCATGAGTGTGAACTTTGCTTTCTGCTGGAATTGCCTCAAAATCATTTTCCTGTGACCTTTTTCTGAATTATTTGCAGGAACCAAATATAAGGAAATCAGTGCACAACCAAACCAAGTTTATCTTAGACCTCCCAGGTGAACACTGACAGCAAATACTCCATAATGTTTACTCAGCTCTGCCTTGGGCTGGTCCTTCTGCATGAGTCCTGCTTTGCTTCTCTTGATGTTTTATCCTGACTGGAGTGTTTCAACTTTTTCTCCTTTAACGCTTCTTCCTACCTGTGTTTTGGGACTAGATCAGCTGCAATGGCTTTACCCTCAGTGACCAAAGAGGACTGCAGGCTGTTGGTGTGGGAATCTTCCCCAACCTCTGCCAGGCCAACCACGACTGCTGGCCCAACTGCACTGTTGTCTTCAACAATGGCAAGTGAGTGGATTTCTTTTGTTTGGTGCAGCAGGCATGCATCCTAACAGGCACCTCAGCAGGCTCTGTCACCCCCAGAGTCAGGTCCCTGCTCCAGAAAATCTATTCATTCTTATTTCCTTCTCTAGTCCAGGAAAAAAAGCCCGAACAGTATTTTCTTGCTAAAGACAACCTGGTTTCTCTCCCTGTTATTTAAAAAATTATCATCTGATGCACTGACAAATACACCAGATTTGGCCCCAAATCCAGCAACCAGCAAAGAATTTTTCCATGGTTTCTTATCAGTTTTGTAATTAGACTCAAAATAGGTAGATAAAGTAGTGAGTAGCTGTTTAACTCACCCCTCATATTGAAGCTTCATTTATAGATAGTTAAGGAGTAATTCCATGTAGTAAATTATTAAGAATTATGCTGAGTCCACAGTCCAAGAGTTTCTCATAACCAAAGCTTGCAATCAGCTGTGTATCAGTATCTGCTGATGTGTTTATAACCATTCCTAACACAGCCCCCATCCAGTGAGAGTGTACCATCCCAACTAATCACTGATTAACTCTTTAGCAATGGGACATTAATGACAGAAGTGTTTGTTATCTGCAAGCAGAGTCACCTGCAAGTGCAGGATGCTCTCAGCCTCTGGGCATTCCCCATTCCCACCCAAGTCCTGTAAGAAAACCTCTGCAGGACAAGTGAGATGGAATAACATTCAGTGGGAAATGCAGGGATGTTTCAGCAGAGCTGGGAGTGGAGGTAGCCCACAAGAGGGGTGCTCTGCCCTTCCCAGTTTCCAAGCCATGACAGGTATAAACTGCTGTTGATTCAGAAAGTTGCAGTGTGTGCAAGACATTAACTGTGGGAAATTGCTTGCCAGAAACTGCACAGCCACAGGATTTCCTCTGAACTTTCCACCATGATTTTACAGCTACCTGTCTTTACTAAACTTTAGTGCTCTAATTTAACCCCCCCATCCCCAGTCTCTCCTTTTTTGACTAACACATTGCTTCTCCACTCCAGTTATCGCTGCTGGTTTTCCCTGATAAAACTACACCAGCATTTACCAAGCAGCTGGTAAATGAGCCAAGAGAAAACAAAACTGCATTAGGATTATTACCTTGGTGGGAAATACGGTCTGATCCAAAGTCAGTTTGGAGTCTGTACTGTGATATCCAGTTGCCCTGGATCGGATCCATAGTGGGGTGGTGGGAGAGCCACTCCAAACAACTCCCAGCAGTGGAGGAGGTAACCAGCAGTGATAACAACCCTGACTTTCTGGGTAAGTACACAAATAGCATTTATTTGCCTGGCAGCTTGTCAAAGCTCCCACATGTATCTGGTTACTGACTCTAAACTTGACCACCTGGTTATTGGCCAGGTAAATTGTGGCTGATATCCCAGTCTGATTTCCATTTCAAGATGTGTTCTAGAGAGCACAACTGCTGATGTCAGTGGAGACCTTTCTGTGCAGGAGATTTAGTCCCCTTGTTCCTGCCAAATGTCAGGAGCAGGTTTTGCACGTTCCCTGACCTAGACCACTCCTAAACTCACAGTGCCAGGGCAGTTCTTCATCAAGTCCTCTATGGCCCAGTGATGGACAGTTAGGTCCTGGCAGCTGCATAGCAAAAGGGAAGCTTTCATGCAGTGCCACAGGAGTCAGGAACAGGGAACTCCCTTGTCTCCTGTCAGTACAATGCTATGCCATGTACCCATTTTATTCATTGTTGTATGTGTGTAAACTGCAGGTGTTTGTTTTGTCTTTCAGTCATGAGGCTGTAAGATCAATGTTCCACACACAGATGAGGTGGGTTGGTCTTGAAAGCATCATTCTTCTCCCTGTGCCCCTCATGCCCTGTGTTTAATGGAAAAGATGCAAAGACCCCAAGGGGCTCCCTCTGTTTGCACCAAATTTCACTTTCCCTGTTTTTTAAAGTTCCCTCCTCCCCTGTGTAAAGCCCCACTAAACCCAAACCTCACTTAACTCTGCATTTTGTAGTAAATTAGAATGATAGTGGTAATACTATGACTGTCTTCCCCAGGGTGAATTCCCTGTCTGCCTTCCCACCCTCTCCCTTGGCTTCCTCTCTGTCACTATTTCCCCTCTCCACTTCTCATTTCTCCTCCCCTGACCATGGCAAGAGCATCAAAATCAGAACAAGGTCTGGCTAATCTTGTGCAGCCCAAAATAAAACCTTGCATATTAGGAGATGAGAAATGACTGTGCTACTGACACACTAAATACTCCACGTTTCTTCTGCAACAAACTGTGCCCAAGGAATATGTTGCCTACAGTAGCAGTACCATGAGATGTAGGTTTCAATTCCTTTTTATCATAATCCATAATTAATGTTCCACCTTTTAATGATGCCACTGTTACCTGATCCAAACTAAATAAATCACAAAAATATGTGCAAAAAAATGTCTGCTTAACTCATGGCATTTGGTATATTATAATCAGTGTTCTTAAGGGGACACTGTTGTGTTCTAAAATTTAATTTCAAGCAGGCATGTAGTTTCCTCAAAGAAGATGTGAAATACATTTGAAGTGCTCTTCTTCACAATTGAATCTTATTCAATACATTATAGATAGGGCCATAAAAAATGGGGCAAAAGCATTTCACTTCTGATTAGCATTGCTATTTGGGGCAATTTGAGTTTTGAGCTATCGGGCACTCGCTGTGCCTGTGCATGCAGCTATCAGGGTCCCTGCTGCTCATGGCAGACACTGGGGAAAGAGCCCTGGACAAGCTCAGTGGTGTGCTCCTGGCTGACAGTGGCTCTTTAACTACAGTATTTAAAATATGCCATGTGTTTCCTGGCTTACCCCAAAGGCAGTCAATCCCCTCCACACAAGGGATGGCTGCTTAAAATACTCCTACAGTGCTTGGGCTATCAGGGGCATCATGAAAGTCAGAGGCTTGATTTTGCTTCTCTGGTTGCATGACTCACTTCAATGAGAATCCTGTTAAGTGTGAACAAGAATGTTTATAGTGTAAACCTTTAGGATGGGAATTGCTCTTTTTTATGCACTTCCTCCTGGAGGAGCAGGTTGCACCTCTCTCTGTCTGGCATTTTCCCGTGGTTGTGACATGACTAATAGCTGCCCTTTGTGACAATGGCATGTTTAGTGATAAATTTTGTAGAAAATATGTTGCTGTTATGACAACACCCAGAGAAGGTCAAGACCAGCTGAGGAGAGGAATTTTGACAGCAGCTTTAGCAGAGCTGGAAGACTCAGAGCAACACCCATGGTGCTGAGAGCCTGTAACAGGGATTCCAAGGGAAATAAAAGGGAATTACAGGAGAGCTACAACCCCTTTGCAAAATCATGATCACAGAGAATAAGTCATGCCCTCCCCAAAATACTTACTTTTAATGCACCTGGTGATACCTGTGAGTCGTCTGCCACCTCTGCCTTTAGTGAGGCTTTTGTTGGGTTCCACCTAAAGCACCTCATGTTCAGATAGGAGCCAGCAGGTCCCCCTGAGGTCCATCTCAGGGCAGACATGGACATTAAACACACTGTTGAGCTCACTAGTAGTTGGGAGAGGAGATGGATACAGAAGAACCACCTCACAGTTTGCAGTTTGCATATGATGGATTTTTTCCCAATTCTGGCCAAATTCTCCAGCGTGTTTAGCCCCTGCAGCTGAGAGATGGCCCAGAGTAACTGGGAGATTCAGTGTGTAGAGTGAAACAGCACAGGAATAGTTCTGAGTGCCCACATTATTTAAGACCTTTTGCAGGGAATGACATGACAGAAAGGCAGGTACAAAGGTTTGGCTTTCCAAATCCTGTCATCAGGGGCTAGCCATGGATTTCAGTAAGAGACTGGCAATTGAATTGTGGTAATAGGTCAAATGAGCTATTTGAAAATAGACTCTTTCCAGATAATTATTTCTAAGCTTTTATGTGGAAATGCATGAACATGGTGAGGGCATCTCTTATGCAGCACCCAGGGGGAATTTGCTTAACTTTTCAAAGTGAAAACAATACCGAAGGCAGCACAGCTCGGGATCTGGGAGTATAGCCAGGGGTGTGTGGGTAGCATGCAAAGCAGTACTTAAAAAAAGACCCCAAATCCAAACTGAGCTTTTTGGTGTGTATTTCTGATCTCAGTGGGGTTTTTTTCTGGTGACATCTCCTGCAACAAAATAAAAGTCGATGTCTAGGTTCAGCCCCCATCTGGATAAATTAATGAAGCCATAACCTGCTTATAGCTCAGACCTTTACATATCCCTGCCAGGGACTTGCAGAGGGGCAGCAAAAACTGGTGTGAGTGTGTTCTTGCTCTGTATTCAGTCAACCAGACTGCTGTTCACCTCTGCACTGCCTCCCTGAAGACTTAAAGCAGTGCCTTAGGGCGAGGGCTCACCTCTGCAAGGCAGGGCAGGCCACAGGATTTGCTCCTGATGGCTCCGTGGCTCCACTTCTGCTTCTGCTGCTTCTCCAAGTGCACATCCCACCTCCTCTGCCCTCAGGATCGAGCTGCGGGCTCTGAACAAGATTTCTCCAGGGGATGAGCTCACTGTTTCCTACGTGGATTTCCTCAACCTGAGCGAGGAGCGGCGGAAGCAGCTGAAGAAGCAATATTACTTCGACTGCACGTGCGAGCACTGCAAGAAACAGCTCAAGGATGACCTGATGCTGGCAGTGAAGGCAGGGGAAAGCAAGGTATGGTTTGTCCTGCTGTGTCCAAAGCCAATGGTGGCTGCATCTCCTCCACCAAGGTGTCTGCAGGTCTCCAGGACTGTGGTTTCTCAGCACGGGGACACTCTCGATAGGAACAGAGTCAGATTTTGGCAAAAGCATGACTAATGCCAGTGTGTAAAATGAGAACAGAACTGAAGCTTGATTGGACACACCACCAATTCAAGTCCACCATGCAAGGCCAGCTTAATCCTTACTATGCAAGATAAGTGCAGCTTTTAATTTAAAGAAGCCCCCAGAAGGTGCCTTTAACCTAAAAGTCCATCAATAGACAGAATGCAGGAATACTGGAAAATTAGGTCTAGAGCTAAGAAAAATGCTGGCATTTAGATTGTAGTTGGGTTTTTTTTGTTTGTTTGGTTTGGTTTGGTTTTTTTTTTCTGAGAAACTGCAAGGGAATCTACATTTTGAGCAGCAGAAAGAGCAATGTGTTGCAGGTGGTTGTGATGACAGGACTGTTTGCTGCTGAAGCTCTGTGGTTTGTACCATCACATTCCCAGGAATGTGGGAAGCCTGAACGTGCAGTCCCTCTTTGCAAAGGCCTGTCACAGGGAGTTTGCACCATCGCTTGACGTTTCTGTGTGGTTGCTGTGGGCAGATTGACTGTCAGGAATTAACATGTTTAAGTGCTCATTTTTAAGTAATCTCTCTTTCCCTTGGAGGTCTCACAAGTCATTGAGCAGGAGGGTATAAGGCTGTGTCTTGCTGTTGGCAGTGGGAAGTGCTCCTTGGTCAACTGCTTCAGTTTATGGGTGTGCTGGCAGCTCTAGGAGTTTCTTTTTAGTTTCTCTACCCAAGGATATAATTGCTCATAGGTTTGTGCTCTCTGGCAGTGTTAGCTTGGGGGGTTTTCCTCCTGCAAGCCTTATAAAATGTATAAGGGAAGGGAAATCAAGGCAGGGCAATTAAATATGTCATCAAGTCATTGATCTGCACTGTTGAGCAGTCACACCATGAATCACAGTGCAGCCCAGGGAATGATGTGGAGCAGGTGGGAAACCAAACAGAAAAGGTGGGATGAGGAAATGTGACCTCAGACCAGCAGTGCCACCAGGAGAGGCCCAGTGAGAGGCACCTTCCTGGGAAGGAGCACAGAACCCTCAGCCTCCCACTCAGGAGGTGCCAGGAAGCCAAGCTCAGTCTTGTAACTCTTCTTTCAGAGAGAGGGCAGCCAGGAAAGGCTGATTATTGCAGAGTGTAAATCTCTCCTTGAGAAAGGTTTAGAGAAGTATTATCAAGCTGATATAAGGGAGCTCCCTTATGGGAGATAGGACATGGGATAGAGGAGACCCTTTCCTTGCTGGGTCAAATTCTGTAGAGCAAAAGACCCTGCTTTATAACTCCATTTTAAATTATCAAGCTTCATTTTACACCTAATCCTGGCTACTGTACTTCTCCACTTACAATATAAAGCTGTCCCAGAGCTCAGTTCTCTGATGCAGAAGGATTTTTATCTGGCTTTTCTGCAGAAATATTTTTGAACACATTCCCCAGTAGACAGCATAAAAAAATTCCAACTCTCATTCAACACCTGCTGTCAAGCCTTGACTGAATGGTGAAACCATAAATTACAGAATGATTTGGGTTGGAAGGGACCTTTTAGACCATCTCCTTCTGTCTGCCCTGCCATGGGCAGGGACACCTTCCACTAGGGATGCACCATCCCCTTTTGGTGAGCATTAGAGGTGCTGTGTGGCACACAGCAGGAAAACACATGCTTCTGGGGGAATGTCCTCCACAACCTGAAGTGCTTGTGCAGAAAAAGCCTATTAGCATGCAAGGTACATGATTTCAGCTATTAAAAATACACCCCATCCACAGACAATAAGGATCCAGGCTGATCTCACCCACAGAGCACGTCGGCTGGGTCGCATTTCCTGAGTTCAGGCACGCTTGCCTGGGAGCAGCAGCGCTCACAGCTGCTTGGAAAAAGTGCTAGGAATACATGGGAGATTGACAGCTTCCATCCTCAACAGCTGCTTTGACCTCCAGTCCTTCACCTCTGGTTCCAAAGAGTTGCAAAGTTCCCATTGTTTATAATGGCAACAGACTTAAAAGTCCAGTAAAGGCAAGGGAGGATTTTTATTAGACAAAGCCACCATGGAAATGCTGTTTAAGGTCCCTATTCTGGGAGTCTTGACTCAGACAGCCCAGCACTGATGTTAACATTGCCTTTGGATGTACTCTGTGCCCCAGGGTACCCTGTGTGCTGCTCAGACAGCTGCCCAAATCTGATTAGCTACAATAGCTTCAGTATAAGACTATAGAAAAATAAATTATAACACAAACGTATCCATAAATAGATGGGTGGTAAATGGCTCTGAAAACTACTGGTTTTCCCTCAATACTAAACTTTGAAGAGGATTTCCCAACTAGATGAATTTCAGATTCTTCAAAAGTCTAATTGACCAGGTGTGGGGAAAAAAGACAACAGGAGAGTCCTATAGTCCTACAATCTTTGCATCCTTCATTGCAATGTTGGGTCTCTGCTTTTGATCTACACCCAGAGGTCCTTCCTGGCTGCTGGCTCTGCTGTGTGTCTCCACACCAGGCTCTTCCCAAAAATTCCTGGAGTCACGTGATTGTGGGCTGATTTCAGGTGTCTCATTTGTGAAAAGGAAGGTCATGATAGCTAGAATAGATGGAAAATGCAAACTTGAAGGGCTCAGAGAAGCAGAAGATGAATGGTTGTGCTGGATATTATGTTATATTTCAGTATTAAAGGAAGAAAGAAGAGGCAGCTAATTATGAGCTCATTAGTGTTTTGCTAGGTGTTCCTAAATGTGCTTCACGTCTCTAAATGCATGGTGAAACACAAATTTCTTTGAGGTGTGCAGGAAAACACATTTCCCTCTCTGGGTGCAGCTGGAATCTGAGCTCAGCCATCTTAGGGTGTTTAGAACTAAAAACAGCAATTCTCAGGGTAGGTAAAATTCAGGGATCTTTCCTATTCCACCCATCTCTTACTCAAGAGCCTCATTTCTCTCAAGCAGCTGCACTAGGAACACCTGATACTCACCAGCTGGTGGCTTTCACAGCCTCTTTGGTATCTCACAAGACCTCTCAGTGGCAGGGTGAATTTCCAGAGGGGAGGAGTGGCAGGGAGAGTTGAGGAGCCCAGTCACACTTGTCAGAGACATGGTTACTACCCTGACAGGCAATACTCTCACTGGAGTCAGCAGGACCCATTTCAGCTCATTTCAGCCTTGGGCAGGTCGAGGGACACGCTGGTACTTTCATCCAGCAGTAGGAATTGGGTGATGTGGGAGACGTCCCATTAAGCTGATTGGGGCCAAGCATGCTTTCAACCAATATATTTTGGAAGTGTGAGGCAGTGCGTTTTCCTCATTGGTTTTCCTAATGTTGTCCCCAGCCCTCTGCAGACACGGTGAAGGAGGTGATCCAGCTCTCCAAGGACACGCTGGAGAAGATCAACAAGGCCCGCATGGAGGGACATTACCACGAGGTCAGTCCTGGTCCTTTTGCTCTCTTGCTGCACACACACTGCCCAGGAAAGCAGGCCTTGTCCCCCTCTAATTTGGGATTTATGGATGGAACAACCTCTCCATTGCTGCCACCTGAATATCCCCATGTGCTTCCTGCCCTCCTGGAAGCTCAAATTGAAGAAGCTGACACTGGTTTCTGCCCTCTGTAAAGGACAACCATGTCTAAGACATCCCAGACTAACTTCTTTTGTAGTGATGGCACAAGGAGATTCAGGTGACTTCAAGCACCTCTGACTGACACGGGTGTTGAACCAAGGGCCTCCTGGGTGAAAATCATGAGTTACAGGGCAGGTGTAAGAAGTCAGTTCTGCCAGGTAGCCTCACAAAAAGAAGTGGGTTTGAGAGTGGGACTAGACTGTCAGGGGTCTTTGCCTGTGTTGATCTCTTCAGCACCTTGTGTTGCTCATTTGTCAGGTGCTGAGAATAGGTGTGTGGTTTGGTAGAAACATGTCCCACCTGGGGCCCAGGCTACAAAAGCAATGGGTGACAGAGCTCAAGTAATTTCTTTTTTTCTCCCTCTCTTGCTCACCCAGGAAAGATTTAATTGTTCTCCTCAGAGAGTACTCCAGGTTGAGTAACAACCTCTGGGTTTTAACTGTCTTTGGGAAAAGGCTGAAGCCTACTGCAGAAATCAGGACACTGAATCCTGGCTAGGTCAGGCATGGAACAGTGCAGCTCTGTGTCTCCAGCCCCAAGGGGTCATTGAAAGTATTCCTGTCACCAACTGCTTTCAGGAGGCTGGGTGGATGGCACTGGGCTGTAAGAGTCCTGTAGGCACTTGGTACCTGACAATACCCAGCCTCCTGGAGTCTTTCTTCTGAGCAGAAGACATCACGTTTTCCTCACCAGTTTTATGAGTGTAACCTTGGAGAGAAAGCTTTGAGTGCCAATCATTTTGCTAGGCTGATGTTTCTTAAGAAATCAAAGCACATCCTCTCTTCCCCAATCTTCACAGAGGCTGACTTGGCCTCTGGGACTGGTAAGGACTGTCCAAACCACAGGGCTTTGGTGTGGCAGCTTCAGGCCCAAAGTTGCTTGGGCTTACCCTTCCTCTCCCTGCTTCCTCCACGCTCAGGTTGTGAAGCTGTGCCGTGACTGCCTGACAAAACAGGAGCCTGTGCTGGGGGACACGAACATCTACCTGCTGAGGATCCTCAGCATTGCCTCCGAGGTGCTCTCCTACCTCCAGATGTTTGAGGAAGCAGCTGACTACGCCAAGAGGATGGTGGATGGCTACTTGTGCGTCTGTGCCCTACTTCTGCCAGCTCTCTGTGCTCATGCAATGTTAAGCTGTGTGTTACAGGAATAATTTTCTTAATCTGTTCCCATCAAGGCAGTGGTGATGAAATTCAGATGGGGACTTTTTTGTACCACCAGACAGACAGAGACCCCTTCTTAAATGCACAAGAGCTCCCAAACACCTTGATGTACTAAACTGGAACTGGCAAATGGTTTAGGAACATCTTTCATTAGCCTTTTTGTTTGGTCTCAGAAGCATCTCAAGGCTGCCCTGATAGCAAGACACAGAGCCTGGGTGCAGGACAGAGAGGCGGTGACTGCAGGAGATGGCCTGTTCCCTGCACCCTGCAGGAAGGAGAGGTCAAAGAGGAAAGAGAAGCCATGTCAAATGGCTGTCACTCGAGACATCCCCTCACTCTTGAATAGTACATGGGTTTTGTCTTGGCTAATTCTATAGTCCTGTGCTAAAAGCTCAGTGAGAATAAAGAAATTCAGGTTTAGTTCACCTAGATCCAGGGTAAATCTCACATTAAAAATTAAGTGCTTTATTATTACTGAGGTTTTATGACAGGAATGATGAATATTTAACAGGGAAAAAAAAAAGAAAAATAATGGAAACTATAGAGAAGAGAGAAAAGCCCAATTCATCATATCATTCACTCTCCTGCTGAGACCATCTCACACTCATTGCCTGTCTTTTTGGTCAGTTCTACTCTAAAAAGCCTGTGATATTTTGTCCTTTTGCAGAGGGGTGACAGAGTCACCTCCCTGGCTTGCAGGCCTGACAAGCAACTTCATGTCCCAGCCCTGGCACTGAACTAATTGACTGACACAGAGGAAATTCCTTCCCCTCCGTGTTCCTCAGTTTTTCAGGCCACGGTGAGGACCATGATAGTTTCCTTTCTTGCTTTAAGTGCCGATTCAAAATGCCAAATAAGCCCTTGAGGGCAGGTTTTCAGCTAAGTCCAAGCAGCTTCTAACTCTGCTTCAGCTTTTAAAGTTGGATGCAGAGGAGCGGTTTCAGTCTTCCCACCTTAGGCACTGACAATTCCCAGGTGTAGGGATGCATCTGCAGAGGGTGAGATGAACATTTCTGGAGTTTCTGGAACCACCTGTTTCTCTTCCCATTTTGAATGAGAAACTGGTGATTTTTGCATTTTCACTGCTCCAAGTCTGTCAAGTTAAGTTGGTGCCACCTGAGCTGTGGGGTCAGATCTGGGTTCTGTTTGTGCCAAAATAATGACAGAGATGGGTGTTCTCTTGGCATAAGATGACAGACCTTGGCTTTCTGCAAGCCAGGTGTTGAACTTTCCCAGTTCACATCCCATCTTTCACAACTTGTGCCCCTGTACAGCTCTGTCCTTGAGTAATACGTCCCTGACCCTTTCTAAGAAGGGAACATTTCAGGGGAAAAGGCTGCAACAGGCTCTTCACCTGAGTAAACTATCTGCTCTTTGGCAAGCGTATCATGTCAATGACACTTTTGGGAACCCAGATTTCTCCTGAACTAAAATTACCCAATGTTTTTCCAGGAAAATATACCATCCCAACAACGCGCAGCTGGGGATGGCCGTGATGCGGGCAGGAGTGACTCACTGGCACGCTGGCCTCATTGAAGCTGGCCATGGCTTGATCTGTAAAGCCTATGCCATTCTCCTGATAACCCATGGACCTTCCCACCCAATTACCAAAGACCTGGAGGTAGGTGTCATCTCCTGTCATCTCTATTCTCTATCTGGGCAAGATTAGAGTCAAGCTGTGGAAACAACCATGCGTAAGGGCTGAGAGACATATTAAGTGCTGACTGCTTCATACTAGTGCTGTGGTTTTACCTAGGTTATGTTATATTCTGCTGGGAAATGCATGTCCTTTCTTATTGGAAATTTTCTTCCCTGAAAAATACCTCTTTTTCTGCACCAGAACATACATGAGAAATGGCAGCTGAGCCCCTGAATCTTCTTTGAAACTGCTGTGCCCAAAGACAGAGCCTCCTATCCTTTCAACAGCCTGATTTCACTGCTCTCAGATGGATGACATTGCATTTTGAGTACATCAAATTTCATATGGTGGATGTGCCCAGTTTACCACCTGATTTTCTTTATTGGTGTCTACTCTTCTTTATTTACCACTCCCCATTCCTCCTAAGCAGCAGTGTATTTTTTTCCTCAGATGACTGATGGCTGCATTTCCTAGCTTAGAGTCAAGATCTGGAGATCCCAGGGAATTACATCTGCTCAGATTGAGGAATTACTTACAATTTCAGCTGGGAATCTATCATTTCTTTAGCCTTTAATTCACTTGATGTGACCTGTTGGCTTTATAGCATTCTCCTTTATTACTCCCCAAAAATTATAGGATACCAGATGAAATCCTTTATTGATGTCTTAGTCCCCATATAGCAGAGCTATAACCTTTATTAGTGCAGTTTTATATCTTCAGAAAAATTCATATCTACTACCTCAAGCCAATCTGTTCACTGTTTCCATATGTGTAGCAAAGGATGAGACACAGCACCTCCATTTCTGTGTTTCCTTTCACACTTTAGGAGGAAAATAGCGGATATAAGGCACATGCTTATCTCTGTGCTCCTAAACAAAGGGTTGAATAAATGCACAGAGGGGTGTAAAAATGTATCCTAAAACCCCTTCTGATCCTCTGCTGTAATGCAGCGCTAGGAATGACTCTGATGATGATGAATTCTGGGGTGTAAAGGGTGCAGCTGTGGGACTGAGCATCCCTCTCCTCCCACCTGAGGTGACCCCCACCCTGGTGATGGGCCACCCCAAGGGCCAGGCCCAGGGTGTGGATGGGAACTGCACTCATTCCCTGGCTCTGCACAGCATCACCTCTAGGTTCTGCATCGGTTTTGGGAGCATGAGGCTTCCCAGTAGCCTGTGGAAAAGCTGCATGCAGGAAAGGCTGATGCCTCCCTCAGTACACAGGCAAATGGGGTTGGAGAAAGAACAGAATATCTGTGTCCAGTCAGCTTTGGTCCTGCTGGTAGGACACCGAGGGCACGGTGCCTCAGTCATTGCATGGCCTAGGACATCCCCTGGGGACAGTGCCTGTTTTCTGGCAATGTTTTATTCACTTGCTTCGAGGTCCTCTGCCTCACAGGGTTTGTAACCTGCTGTGTCCCTCAGGTCATGCGTGTCCAGACGGAGATGGAGCTGCGCATGTTCCAGCAGAATGAGTTCATGTATTACAAGATGAGGGAAGCTGCCCTCAAAAACCAGAAGATCCAGGTCATGCCCGAACCCAGCAATGAGAATGCACCAAGCCTCTTCCACAAAAAGGAATAAACCCTGAGCTTGACACCAATTCATGCCTGCTGGGTAACATCACCTGTGGCACTTCCAAACATTGGGAATATGATACAACAGTGTGATATATCCATAAGGACTGTTTCCAGTGGCACAAGTCTGACAGCATGGACCTGCTGGGGGAGCATCCTGAAAAATCTTCAGAGGGCTTAAAGCAGAAGAGATCCTGGCAGAAACAACACTCTTTTTCTATCACTAAGGCATTAAAAATCAAAGCAAAAAAACCCTGTTATAAAATTATTTACATTTTTATTGGAAGCCTGTTTCTCTGTACACAAGCCCTTATTCTGAATTCTTTTGTTAAATTTTAATTGATTTTTTTCCTAAGGGGTTTTATCGCTTCCTTGGGATGATACAATTTCTTTCCAGTAGTGTCCATGGGATGGTAGAAGTGGGAAGCCATTTCCAAGAAGTGTTGTGTACACCTGTGGGCAATGAATGCAAACTGACCAAGACCCACAGGTGGTGTTTTGTGTTAAATGATATTTTTCTGATGAAAAACTGCTGGAAAATGATTCCGCAGCTGGCACAGGTGCAACATCAAACTGTAGGCTCTTTGCAAGTGAGACTAAGTGGAATTCTGACATCAAGATAAGTTAATTGGGATAAATTATTCTCCTTAGTTACAAATCAGAAAATGTCTGTAGTGATGGACATGGGGCCGTGCCAGAAGCCACTTGCTGTGGTTTGATGCACTGGCTTTGTGGATTGCTCTAACTGGGCAAGCAGTTTCCAAGGTGGGCATCTACCTTTGTTCACCTTCAGGGTGAGCTGGGGGCTCTGATGCATTTCAGCACCTGCCTTTAGACTTAGGTGCCTAATCAACAAAAAACTGAGGAAAAAAGGATAGTCCATAGATCAGCTGCCAGTGGACAGCCAACAGAACTAAGGAGAAGTCTAATGACTAAAGCTGGATTTCTAGATAAAAAAGGGATTTGCTGTCTCACCATCTGTCTCAAAATCCTACTGATTTCCTGCAGACTTTCAGTGACGTCCAGGAGAGGAAAAGGTTTATTCAGGAATCCCCTACCTGCTCTTCAGCAGCGTAGAAAGAAAACAAAACCAGGGCTTTTCTTCTCTGATGTTTCTCAGTGATTTTGCTGATGCTTCTCCAGATCTGAGTTCACTAAAAACCAACATCTGCTTTTCAGGCACTGTTCAGCTAAGCCCTTCCATTTGTCTGTGAGGTGCCTCTCTGCTGCCCTGTGTGACAATCCATACTGGTTCAGTTCTTGGCCTGAGGATCAATGTTGATCTGTGACATGAAAACCTTTCCTGGGCAGAGAGGAGTCCTGGCAGAGATGCATGTGAGAACAAATTGGTCCTTTGGTGGCATGTGTTGGGGTTTCAGAAGGAGGTGGGGGAGCATTTGTGGTGTTTTCCTAACATCCTGAGCAGCTTTGAGAGGTTGTAAGAACATCATCCCAGCTAGATGTATCACACAGCCATGTATTCATTTCCCAGTGACAACTCCCTATCATCATCCAAGCACCAGCCTTGGAAAAGGCAGATAAGAGGGAAGAGTTTTCTTTCCTGTGTGCAGCAGAAAACCGCATCTCCATTTGGCCTGAAGTGCCAAGCAAGAGCATGGGAGATGAGTTTGCTCCCTCTGTCTACACTGAGAACAACCAGCCCATCTTCTGCCAGGAGACAAAACCTGTATTTCACCCTGGAAGAAGTGTTTAATTGCAGTTCAACCCAATTTATCAGGAGCAGCTTGGGGTGAAACACACACTGGCCACCTGAAGGGAGTTTGTGGCCCTCCTGCTGGTGGGAAGGGGTGAGGAGGAGATGAGGATGGGGTGGCCAGAGCCTATAGGGATGGATCCTACTTCAGAGGTGTGAGGATGAAGACAGCAGCTGCTAGCCCATGCTGGGTGCTTCCTCAAGGCAGCTCTCCAAACAGGATCACTGGCACTTCCTTGACTCCACCTAAACCACCCCATTCTTTGGCCCTGCTGGTCACTCTGGTCACCTGGGCCATGTTTGTAAGGAAAGGGAACAGAGTCCTTCTCCTGCCCAGTGCTCCCCACCCAGATCAGCCATGGGTGCAGGACCTACTGGGACATCCCCAGCAGGATGCTGGCACCTGACCCCAGGAAAGGGCTGGAAGAACACTCATCAGCATGGGTCACTCAGTAGCTCTGAGCCTGTGCCCTGCCTCAACTCCATTCCCCAACCTCAGCACACCCTTAGCTCAGTTTGTTGCCCAATTTCTACCATTGCTTCCATGAGCTTTGGAGGCTTGTGTCTATTTATAGCAGCAGAGAAGAGGTTGATGACAATTAAGAGCTTCCATAAAATTTTATTTTAATGGATACATTTTACATGGTAAAAAGATTGGGATGTGTAAGGTTTCTAGATTCTCTTGCTGACTCTCTTGAAGGTGAGGTCACCCAGGGTCATTGTCTGAAAAAGAAATTGAAGGTGTTAGCTTTTTATGAATTTGTAGAGTCATTGGATATCTCAAGTTGGAAGGGGCAAATAAGGATCATCATTGTGTTTAGCTCCAAACTGTACTTAGGATGTGGTCTTGCAAATCAAAACAGGACTGATCCCCAGCCTATCTCTTATAAACTGAATTTTTAAAGCTTTGGATTTTTTTCATGGATACCCCAAAGCAGGTAGGGATAATCTGGCATCCCTCAGCTGGGATCAGTTTGCCTCACCTCTCTAAGAGTGCCAAGCCCTGGCACATTCCTGTTCCTCTGGCTGAGTGAGAATATGCCCTCATTACTAAAACTTTGATCAGCTGTGCCTAAACTGGGGTCTTAAAAGTACTTTTTGGATCATACTCTAATGAGAAACTGCCTTCAGTGCCTGGCTGCAGAGCCTGTGTGCAAGCACATGCTCTGCTCCAGCACCTCTCCAAGGTGCCCAGCACCTCTGTAGTTTCCTAGGACCAGGCCCCTGAAGGCAGCTCTGTTATTCCAGCCATTGCCCTTCTGCACTTACATGGGTGATGGTGTCTCCGTTGAGCTCTGTGACAGATTTCATCCCTTTCAGCTGTGTGACCAGCTTGTTGTCACCCTCCATCTGCACAACAGCCTGGTGGAAGACAGAAGCATTCATGTTATTGCTGGAGACCACCTCGACCCCTGCATTTTGTCCTTCCCCTGCTTCAGTAGGAGGGGACTGCAGAGCCAGCTGAGCTGGGCCAGGGTGTGTCACGTCATCTCCTCTGCACCACCCACCTACTGCACACTGCTGCAGCAGCCTCCTTTGGGGTGAGGTGTCTGGGAGCTGGATGACAGTAAGGGGCTGGGGGGAGTCTCAGTCAAGGTAGGAAACTATTTAAGGAGCTTTCAGAAACTCAGACATGGGTGGAAAGTTCATCAAGGGACAGGCACATCTGCTGAGTCTCTGCCCCCTCGGAGCTGCACATCTAAAAAAGCTACAGATAGCTGTCCTAGGGCAGCTATCACTGATCAATGAAATTAAACAAATAAATAAGCCAGCAAAGCCTATTTCTGTTTATCTGTCTTGCCCAGCTATAAGATGTGTTCATTTGCCCTTGAGCTGCTGATGTACTGAGTGTAAAACTCTTCTAATAACTGTTTCCCCCTGGTTTATGCCAAAGTGATGCTGGAAATCGTGACAGCTCTCAGAGCCCCATTCATGGGGCATTTCTTTGCTGATCATCCCTCCTGCTTTCAAAAGTCCCTGCAATACCATCTTCTCCTGAGGTAAAGGTGAGAGGCAGTATTTGCCAGTGGTGCTGCCTTGATGTTCTGTGAACCACTGGAAACTAATATCCAGGAACAGGAGCTGACCCAAGTCCAAGGGGGATAACTCCTCACCTTGCCAAATCATCTCACCCAGCGTAACCTGAATCAGTGGGAAAGGCTAGCAGAGAAGTTAACAGCTACTGGGACTTAAAATTTGAGAGATTTATTGGTTTATGATTGTCTGATTTTCCTGTACTACTTTTGAGTCAACAAAATGAAGGCAGGGGTATGTTTTGTGTTGCAAAAAGACACAGTCTTTTTCCACCTCAAATCTTTCAGAACTCTTCCTATCAAAAAAATTTACCAAAGCATCTCTGTCCCCCTTTTTCAAATGGGATATTAAAACATTAATATCCAAATGGGATATTAAAACAGGCTCCCAGTGCTTTCCAAAGTGACTACTAAAATAGTTTTAGAAATGCAAGGCTTCTTCTGCAGGAAGTGCAGTACATTAATTAATACCTGTGGTATGGTCAGTCCCTTTGCTCATATGCAGAGGGAATGGCTGGAAAGGAAATGTAATGTCCCTGAGCCCCCACAGCCCTGGAAGAGGAGGGGCTGCTCACTCACCTTCACTTTCTCTCCATTCAGCATCTCTAACTCACTCTCCTCCCCAATGGTGAACTCGTTTTTCATCACTTTGGAGCCAGTGGTCACAGTAATCTTGAACTTTTTCCCATCCTGCACAATTTCTGAGATGCTCTTGATGTCCTTGCCCTTCTGGATCTGGTCCTCAGGGAGCCCTGCCCAGGAACAAGAGACAGTGAGTGAACGGTGGAGCCATCTGTGGGCAGATTGCTGCTGCTGAGTGAATGAATGTAGCAGGATTTGGGAACCTACAGCTGGGAAAATTTCTATTCCAGTGTGGAAAAACATTTCAGTGATGATGCTTCCCCAAGAGCCACAGGTCCCTGAGTCTGCTGGGGAGGAAGATCAATACTGTCATCCTGGATTTTGTGTGGGAACTAGGCATGTCCTATGTCCACTGAGCTGACTGGGAGAACAAACATCACCTTTGTCTCAGAACAAAGAGACAGGGTCTCAGAATAAATCCTGCTTTCCTTCTTTCACTGACAGGCAAGGAAAAATGGATTAAAGGAAGACAGAACAAAGGAACAAAGTGGGTTTTTTATGAGATTCAGGGTTCCTCAGAACCAGCTTATAAAATCTTCTCCCAAAGCCTGAAGGTGATCTGACAGGTAGAGCCCTTCTGGCACATAATTGTGCAGTAATAGTACAGAGCCCCGTGAATCCCTGCAGGACCACATTCCCTGTGACAGACATGAGTGGAAATCTATCAGACACATTCATCATTTAGCATTTAAACAACACTAACTATTTTTCTGATGAACGGTGAGATTTGAGGCTTTGCAGCATCACAGCACAGTGGCTGACCAATGTCCTGCTCGCCCTCAAATTTCACAGCCTGATGGAGCAGATCTGCAGTGCCCCTAAGCCACCAAGGTCCTGCTGGTTTATCATGTGTGTGCAGCACTCAGCCACACTGGCCAGTGGCTGCAGAGCCTGCCAGCACTGACTTCCTGCAAGCCATAAAACTTTACCCATCATCTCTTGACCCCCAGCCCCCAAGACAGAGAGGTGCTTTCTCTTCTATTTTGAGATCATATCTCCCCACAAACATACATTTAAAAGCCCAACAATTACAAGGTGACAGACAGAAAGAGGAAACCTCAGAGATGTCTCAATCTACATCATCAGTGCATCAGAACAGTTGGCCCCCAAAAATCATTGGGATCTGAGGAGGCAAAGCAGCACATAGCACATGCAGGCACTTACCAAGGGCTTTCATAAATGGCTCAAAGTTTTCCTGGGACTGGAGCTCGTACTTTCCCGTGAAGCTCATGGTGGAAAGGGTCTCTGTGCTCCTAACACAAGAGAAGGTGCCTTGCTGGTAAGCAGAGCTTGGTTTTATATCATCCTTCTGCCTTAAAAGTTGGCCAGAGGTAAGATGATGTAATTAGTTTATGGGCATGTTCAAACATTAACGTAAAACTGGGCAATGGTCAGTGATAAATTGCTCTACAATTTACAGACTGCAATTTACAATGTGGGGGCAGGGAACACCCCATAAAATCCATTTCATGGAAGTCGCAATGTGGCATCCATAAACAAATGATAAAAAAAATAATAATTGTGCAGAGAGGTTCGTTATCAGAGGAACGAGCCAAATCATCTAATGATCTTGCAGCGTGGAAGCACGCATCTGAGGAGAACGTGGTGACTGTGTGTCCCCTGGAGCTGACACTGGGGGGTTTCTGCTCGCTGGTGGGTGCACAGTGGGTCTTTATCACTGGCAGAATAGTGGCTGCACACTGGCAGGGACTGACTGGCTCACAGACCTGTTCTGGTGGGGTTTGGTGTAATCCAGATGCAGCAGTAGCCCAAACCCATCATTGTCCCCCAAGAAAATGACTCCAGATCAATTCCTGGCCTTGCACTGGCCCACCTGAAGACTGCAGATTGATTCAGGCTCCACCACTATGGCCCTGCATGGATAGAGAGCTGGTGATAATAGTGATCTACCAAACCCCTTTCATCTCCTTTCCCCATAGGGGCTACAGTCACTCGTGTACTGAAGGAGCATTCCAGCCCTTGGAGCTGCAACTCTCCCAAGTGCCACATCAGAAGAAAGGCCAGCAGCAGCCTCCAAGCTGAGCCCGATTCCTCCCTCCAAGGTAGGACTCAGAGCTGGGCTCCTGGGCTCCTCTGCCAGTCTGATCCCTTTGGCTGAGCGTCCCAGATTGCTTCATGGCCTCTGAGCAGCCATCCTCTGGGTCTGGACTCCCAGGCTCGGCTTCTTGCCTCAATGAATTCCTCCTCCCTCCCAAAGTCAGCTCAGGGATTTTCCACCTTTTCACTCACATGCCTTCTCCTCTTTGCAATTCTTCCATTTTGCCTTCTCCTAGCTTCTTTCTTTGAAGTGAAATCATGGATAAGAATGAAAAAGACCTATCACCTTCCAATTTGGAGATGCTGTCAGAGCCTTCTGCTGCCTCCTGTCCCGCTCCTGCCGGCTCAGCCCCACTCTCCGTGCTGCAGGAGCGAGCCTCAGTTTCTGGTTAATTAGTACAGGCAGTGTCTGCCAGATGAGGCAGAAGAGGGAAAACCTCAGCTGGTTGGACGGACAGTGGATGAAGTTGGCTGGGAGGGGAGAAAATCTGTAGGGACATCATGCCTACACATCGTGGAGGGAGCCAGGCAGGTTCAGAGAGCATTCATGGGGGGGGTGGGTTGACTCAGCAATTTCTCCAAACAGCTTTTTTGCTGTTTTCCCTTTTATCCCCTCAGGAATTACATCACCTTAGGAATTTCATTTCGTTTTTATGCCTGCCTCAGGTGAATACCCCGGTGTCACACAGGGCTGTGCCGACATGTCCCTTTTCAGTGTCCTCTTCATGGGGACAGTGGTGACTGACCTCTTTTGCTGTGTCCTGGCAGCAGCCTGAGTTGGTAGATCCCTGCCTCCTGTCAGCCAAAGTTCTCTGGCCATGTGCCACCTGGAAGCACATGTGTGCCTCCCACCTATTCATGCCCTGGACCTCTGGCTGCTCCTCCAGGCAGTTCAGTTCCTCTCTCTTTCCATGATGGGGAGAGATACTAGGCTTGAAAAAACTGCAGAGCTCCCAGGCCCACCGTGTCCATGGAGACGAAGCACCTAAGGGCTGGATGTCACTCATCAAGTGTTGAAAGGGGAATATAATTGTCCAGGACTCTCTTGGTAACTGGGCAGAAAGTTTTCCATTCACAGAAATGGACAGCTTATGGGAGAATTCATCCCATTTGGACCCCAAGTTGTTTTCTGTAGGCATCCTCTCCTTCTCTACTTACTGTGAACATATCTGTGCTCCTGATCTGTTGCTGGATAAATGGGGACTGTGAATCACTGCTGGAAAATTAGGAAATGAGACCATCTGATTTTTGATCAATGAACAAAAATAAAACTTCGTGTTCTGTTGGGCTCAATGTTCTTTTAATTTTCTTTAGCAAAAAAATGAAGTTAGTATTAAGAAAAGGAGAAATGCTTATTGAATGAAATTTGGCCAAGGTAATTAATATCTAGCCAGGCCTGCTGAGCAAATGGCAGGTGAGATAAACTTAATCTCAATAGCAAAGTTCAGAATACTTGTACATCTCCCCACCAGAATATGGGATCTTTTAAAATATGATATCACTTTAACTCTCCAGGGCCAAGAAAATGCATCTGATTTGAACTAATTCGAGGCCATGTCAATTGATAATTTGATTAAAGTAAATCCATTCTCTAAAACCTAAATCTGGTTTGTATAAAGAGAAAAGGCATGGATCATTTTCAAAAATGATTGAGGAAGCTACACCTTGTGGGAAGCCATCAGGTACTTCTGTCTTTAATTTGCTTTGAAAATAAAGCACAGGGTCTTAGAATCTTGTTAGAAAAAAAAAGAGTGAAGTATCTTATTTCTGCTTTTTGCACCTGAATCAGAGATATGGACATGCAGATCTTCTCAGGCAAAAATATCACCAGTGGATCAGCCATGGTTTTGGCTAAAGGTGAAATCCCACCTCCTCTGGCTCCCTGGGTACTCATCCTGGGTCTCCACCACCCACCTCTTGGAGAAAGGTGCTCAACCCAGACCTCCCAAAGTTCAATTTGTGGCTGGTGTCTCATGTTATAACATCTTCCATAATCAAGAAGAGTTTGGCTCTGTCACCTCTGTAGCTGCCTGTGGAGCAGTTGCATCCTTTTAGGACTTCCCCTCAATTCCCTGGGATTCCTGATCTCAGCTCTCACTTTCACTCAGTGTCTGGGAAACCACCCACCTACCTGCACTACTTCTTGAAGAGCTGGACATTATATCCAGATTTTGAGATTTAGGGCTCCTACAGAAAAAAAAAACCAAAAAACTCTGCCTCCTCCAGTTCAAACTGAAACTCTTAATTAAGTTCTGAACTACAAAAATGACTTTACAGTCAAAGCGCTGTGTGTGGAGAGGCATTTTGCTGTAGCCCAGGGGAGGGTCCCTGGCAGCCTTGTGGAGGTCTGGGAATGTCTTCATGTACCTCTACTCTGTCACCTCCCTTGCTTCTCTTATCTGTCCCACCAGTGACTCCCCGGATTTCAGGGAGCCCAGCACCTCACTGCTCTGGGAAGCCGGGGCTGGGCTCCACACTAGGATTTTCCTGGCCCAAATGTGAAAGCCAGGACCTTTGATGATTCAGCCCTGGATTTTTCTAGTGCAGGTCCAGTTGAACACCCCAAAACCCCATGCCATATATTTTAAAAGCTTGGCCACAAGCTTGCCAGTCACAGATCCCCAGGTGGGCTTCCCTCTGTCTCAACCTTTGGTATCATTAGGTAATCACTATTTCTGCTGCCCTTGAACCTGGGAACTTGTTCTCCTGACGGGTTTTCCACTCTGGTATGATTAGTTTGAACCTTGAGGAGCAAAGGTTTCTTTATCAGGCCACATGGTTGCATTGCTTTGAAAGGTTGGATGGGATGGGAAAAGGTGCTGTTGCTGCTGCTGTGAGCTCTCCATCCCTCTTGGTTTCCACCAGGTTTTCTTTGTGCTGCGTTACCAAGACAGCACTGAGATGAAATACAACACCTTTCCCAGATTTTTCTCTTTTTAAAACAGCCTTGGCAGTCTGCTGGAGACTCCTGCCTCCAAGCTGTACTTCCAAGCTGCAGACATGCAAGTACCATTTCATATAGGTTTAGATTAGATATGTCATTATCAGAGCCCTGATAAGACTGCCAAAAGCAGTAGCTTGTGCAGAGAGCTGCTGCTTGATAAAGCTTTCCATCGATGCTGATATTCAGAGAACAGCAGCCCTCAGCCCTTGTCATCTCATTGCAAAGTTACCAAAGGGAGCAGAGGGTTGGTATTGTTTCTTCAAGGTCAAGGCAGCTCTATCACTGATAGCACAAGAGCCTTAGCTCTGCTTACCAATGATCACCTGGGCAGCAGAGCTTACAGAAGAGCTGGACTTTGCTGCTGGGATCTTGCTTTAGAGTAGGAATTAAAGCTGCTGGCTCTGCCTCCCACTTCCCACTCTCTTGCCTCCAACATCTGTGAGGTGGTGATGTGGCCTCTCTCCAGGCACATGGACCCATCTGTTTATGCCCTCAGAGGACAGGTATTGTCCTTGCAGCTTGGCTTTCAGTGGGATGAGGCTGGCCTCCATCCCATAGCCCAGTTTGTGGAGTCAGGACTGAAAGGGGAAAGGACTGAAAATGGTGCTCATTGCTAATGGAGCTGGTTTGTGCCAGGGCAAGGAAAGAAAATGTTGGGAAAGAAATGGAGCCATTAGCAGTCAATGTTCTTGAGTGAGGAAGGTTGGGAAGAGTTCCCCAAAGCAGAGCCAGTGAACATTTAACCAGTACAGATGGTGCATCTGACCCCACCACACATCTGCAGTGCAAACATCTCCCTCTGATCCAGGCACGTGAAGAGCCCCTGAGACACAGTGGGGATGAGGAAACCTTCATGTGACCAAGTGCAGGAGACTGGCGTGTTGGGATGGAAAGGGAAGCAGCCTCCAAGTGCCCACAGGTGGTCAGATGAACTCCAGTCCTGGAGGGACACCTGGCTGTCACTGTGGGCCAGTGCTCACCTGTCCAGCTGTGCTCCCCTTCGTCCTGATTTATCAAGAGATGTGGCTCACTCAGTGCTGCTCACAGTGGGTTGCAGCTGATTAGTCAAGGAGAGCCTCTCGGGGCCATAAAGGTGTGGGGAGGAGCCTGTTCCTATCTCTCCCTGAGGCAAATACAGAACCACAATTTAAATATAAAATGAAGGAAAGTCCAGGCAATAACCCCCAAGACCTTCCGTAGCAGATGGTGCTCCGTGGCTGGGGAAAGCAATGAGCCAAGAGTGATGCATCCTCCAGAGGGTCAGCACTGAGGCAGGAAACAGCTGTGAGGAGGGCAGAGAATTGCATGGAGTCTGACAGCAGGTGAGTTTTCACCAGGTTCAGGACCAGGAAGGTGCTCCATGGGGAACAACCATGGTGCCAGCAAGACCAGAGCTGTGGACAAAGCCCAGGAGTGCCACTGCCCATGTCCCACTCGGTCCTGTTTGGCTTGTGATAGTCAAAGTGCCTCCCTGAGCACAAGTATCCCCATTTTGCACATTATTGAGCCTGACTTTCCCAAAGTCACCTGGAGAAGCTGATAAGCATCATCCTTGTGCAGTCCCTAGTGGGCGGTCATAGAGCTACGGGATTGCAGAATTTGAGATAAAATTTGGCTCAAGGGATATAATGAAAACTTCAGCATAGTTGAACCAGGTTGCACAACCTTCTCCAGGTAACAGCTTCTCTAATATCCCACCAGGGAAGCCAGCACTGCACAATTCCTTGCACTCCCTTTCTGCTCTACCTTTATGAGTGGGTCTTGCACTTTGGCTTACAAGACCCAAACCACAACACAGATACCCTTGACCTGGTTGTGAAACACCTTGCTCTGAGGAAAGAGTTGCACTCAGATGTGGGGAAAGGGCAGATATGCTGGCAGCTCCTTGCCCTGCAAAATCAACCAAGGTGGAAAAGTCTATTCTATGCACATTTGTAGATGAGAGGAGGTGTCCCACGTGGAAGTTCTGCCTCGTGTCAGCTGAGATACTGACAATTTAGATCAGATTTGAAAGAGGGGGAAAGAGCCACCTCTGCTGTAACAAAGATACAGCTTCGTGGATTTAAATTTATTTTCAGTCATACATTTCTGCCTTATATCTCCTTGATATGAGGCTCAGATAAATAATTCTGGGTGCACATTTGCCTGTGCAGCTGCAGATATTTTCCTTAGCCCCCTTCCTGCTGCAGATTCTGAGCCTGACTAAGATGCAGATCTGCCTCTGAGAAAAGCAGAACTGTAATACTTTGATTTCTGGCCAGAACCTTGCAGTTTTTTACCTGGAATCTCCCTGTTTTCTCCGTGAGTGTTCACACTTCTGTACGAGAGGGCAAGGGACACACAACTTCTACAACCCCCAGTGATAAGCTCCTATAACTTTTCTCAGCCAACATAACACACTTCCCACTGGGATGTACTCTATGCAGGGTAGTAAATGACATTGCAAAATCCCAAATATCCTGGTCACTCTCTTTCTGAACCTGCCTGCTGTTGCCTGGGCCACTTATAAGTCTGAAAGCTTTTGTTTGTGTGTGGGTTTCAGACCCCAGACAGCTTGTGGGCAGTGACAGGACTAGGAGATATGGGAACATTTTTGTGCTGCTCAGGGTTATGTGATTTTTTTAAATTAAATTTGGTGCTTTTTGAACCTGGATGAGAGTTCGGGTCTTTTCTGTGTGTCCCTTTCTGAGTGTCTCCGTGGGGATAGGAGAGATCCTCCTGAAAAGAAGGTGATAAAATCCCAGGATGGGTTTCTCTGGGGAGAAGATGGGTGAACATTAAGAACCTCTTTCCCACCCCGATCAGCTCCTGCATCAGCTTTGTATCCAACCCTCCTGCCGCAGGACGCCGCCCGTGCTTCCTTTTCCTCAGCTCCAAAACTTTGGAGAGGTGTTTCCCGGCTTGTGTTGGGATAGCTGGGCGTCCGCAGCCTGAAGGGTGGAGGGACCTGTGGGAGGGTGGGAAAGGCTGGATGGGCTCAGGGAAAGGGGCGTGCATCGCCTCCTGGATGCCGGGACACAAGGCACTGCCGCCATCTAGTGCCTTGGGATTCACCGGGGGCTCCGGCAGCACTCCGGGGGTGCCCTGCCGGGGAAATGGGCCGGGGACCCCGACCCAAGGCACTGCTTGTGCTTGGGACATGTAGAGGGGCCCACTTTGCTGGGGAGGATGGAAAAGATGCTCAGCAAACAAGAAGCTGAGAGTTTTGCTGTGCTTGTTTTTGAGTGCTGTGATGCTCAGGGCTGAGACATGAAATTTTAGGGGGATTTGTGCAGGAAAAAAATGGATTTTCGCTGTTATACATGTCTTTCTGCTTCCTCAGTCCTCATCACGCTTTGGGATGCCTTTGGAAGGTGGAGAGGCTGAGGAAATTCTACCTGGAGGGATGAAAAACTATGCATTACAAAAAAAAAAAAAAAAAAAAAAAAAAAAAAGTTGAAAAAGTCTGTTAGCAGGAATAGGGAGGCACTGAGTAAGATCAGGTTAATTAGAGGTTATTACATTTTCCAGTTCTTGACCTGTTGCTGCAGTGGATGAGTCCTGACAGGCAGCACAGACACACTCCTCCCCTCCTTTTCTTAAAAATTCAAAATAATATTAAAGAATCATAGCATGAATCATGGAATCACAGAATGGTTTGGGTTGGAAGGGACCTTAAAGATCATCTGATTCCAACCCTCCTGCCATGGGCAGGGACACCTTTCACTAGACCAGGTTGCTCAGAGCTCCATCCAAAATGAAATGCCACTCTAAACTTGGAGTGCACGGAAATTGCGGGACTGAGCATGGGAAAAGCTCTCCAAGTGAACGGCACTGTCATCCTGGTTTGTGTCCCAGGGTGTGTTCTCTGCTCACCTGTGTCTGCCACATCAGCAGCCCCTGCACCCCAGCATTAACCACTGACCTTGTCCATGAGGGTTATCACTGCTGATAGACCCAGGGCACGGACAGACCTGTGGCAACAACCTCTTTGCATATGCAAAGCAGCAGGTATCCTGGTGTAATCCTTTTTTTTTGCAGGGTTCCTGCTTCCCAGACAGATGTAATGCTGAAGGAATCATCAATCTCATTGTAAGCTCTTCACTTGGAAAAAAAAATTGGATGCATTAATGAAGTCATTTCACACAGTTAAACACACATTAAAAGAATTAGATGTATGGTAAGTGAATGCCCAGAGGCATAAAGTCCCATGGTGGTGGGAATAGGTGAGGTCTCATTGAAGTGTGCTGGGTGACCACTGCAAAGATGTATATTGGTGATATTAAATTATTGCATTGGTAATAAAAACGATCAGCTGCTGCAGTTTTCCCTATGGATTTGTTCCTGACCTTGTTCTAGCCTGAATCAGAGCTGAGCTCGAAGTGTGCTCTGCCTATGCATGGGCAAGGAAGGAAAATCCTGAATTCTCCTTGGCACACACCATCATGGGAAAAGGGAGAGGTTAGAATAGAGGAGTCAAATCACATATCCAGCAGCTTTTACTATTTGCTTTATTTCTAATATTTCACTGTTTTCTCCAGAGATACCACTTGCAGTTTTTTGTGTCAACTACCACTGGAGCATGTTGAGGAGCTGAGACTCTGTTTTGGAGATATCAGCCATTCATCTCAGCGTCCAAGTAAACCTGGGAGCTTAGTGACTCCAGGGATGGCCATGGGGAGGTTTCACCATCAATTTAAACCTGACCAATCCCTGAAGAACAAGGTCCAGCCTTTCTGTTTTATCCAGCACCTTCTGAAAGGACCTGGATCCACATCAGGAATGGGGACAGACCTCTATTACAGGGTGAGCACCCCAGTGTGCCATGAGAATCTGGTGACTGCAGGTGCAGGGAGGACCATGAGGCCACAGGAGGGTTGGGTGACTCAGGCTTCATCTTTGCAATGTCATGAGGAATACTGAGCACAGAGATGGTGGGGAGATGCAGGCTGGTTGGTGATATAATTTATATAATTATGAATAAGTAGCTTTCTCCCTAGCTGATTTCCTAGAGGTGTGCTCTGCTCTGGCCCACTGTTTGAGCTCAGATATATTATTAAAAAGCTTCTGTTTGCTTCCTGCTCTGCTACAGCTACTCTGCTCAACCTTGAGCAACACCATCACAGGCACCTCTGTCCAGAGCCTAAAATTTACCTACTGCCTCTACCTGAAGAGCCTGCAGAAAGAGTCCTTTGGGATGTTGGGTGTAGAAAAGTTGTTTTCCACACCAGTGCCCAGGACAGTGACTGGACAACTCTCTACCAGAGACATTTATCATTGCTCCAGTTAGAACCATAAGAAAAGAGAGAGAGAGAGAGGTAAGGTACTTAGGGTCAGACACCAATGCTTTGGCAGGTGATGTGTCCCTTGCTGCAGACGTGGGCTCTGTGGCTCACAGCAGGTTGCTATCAGCCATTCTTTTTACCTCTGCTCCTGCCTGCCTGGGCTGAAGTCCTTGTGCATGCTCCAGCACTGAGTTGTGTCCTGGGTTTGTGCAGCCACTGGTCTTGTGCTGACCTTGCCCTTCAAAAAATGCTGATTATATTAAAATAAAAAGCAGCAAAGGGATGCACAGCCCTTCCCTGTGAAGAACTGGATTTTTTTTGCACAACCCCTCCCCTGTCTCCTCTCTCTCCTGTGCCTCAGTTTCCCCATTGGTGTGACTGGGCTGTTGGGAGGCTGAACACTTTGCTTTGCAGAGCTGAGTTACAGACTGATTTTGCTTGCAAGGAACTTCTGGGTTTTTCTGACTCAAACTCTCCTTTAAGCAGGCTCAATCTCAAATTTAAATCCAAAACTCACAGTTTAATCAGGTGGCTCTGTGTTTTCCCAGCTGAAGTCTGAATGTCTCCAGGGTTATAAAAGAGACCACAAGGTCTCCATGCCCTGTGCTTGATCACTCTCAGGTTAAAAGCTCTCTCCTAATATTTAACTAGATTTCCCCCTAGCTGCAGCTTGCACCTGCTGCCCCTTGTCCCCACGCCTGGCACCAGCAGGAGCAGCTGGGCTCCGTCTCTCCCTCATATTCCCGTTCCCAGGCTGGGTGCAGGCCCCGGGAACATTGGCGGGCGGCAGCGGGGACAAGTTTTCTGTGAGCACAAAAGGTGGCCGGGCTGGAAGCAGTGGCCGGAGGTTGTCTGGCCACTTCCCCACCGCGCTGAGCCGTGCTGAGGGGCTGCGGCGTCGGCCCAAGCGCCTGAGGTGGGCACAGCTGAGGGGGTTCAGGGGGCCAGGGGGAGAAAAGGCCTCTGTCAGCAGCGCCGGCGGCCGCTCGGTGGGATTTGCGTGAATCCGGAGGATTTAGCTCAGCCCTTCCTACACTGCGTCAAATCCTGTCCTTAGTTTAACCCCTTTGAACAAAATCGGCTTCCTCTAAAAATACAGTGATTTCCTTTTATTTACTTTTTTTCATTTTTCTTGAATTTAAAGCTCCGGCTTCTGCAAACAGCCCACAAAGGGACATGACGTGCTTGTGAAGCGACTGCTGTGCCGCCAGGGCTTTTCCTCAGGGGGGAAATGTCTCCCTGGGCTGGGTGGAGGGAAAGAGGGACAAGGAGGCTCGAAACTTGGCCCAAATCCCAGGCAGCATTTCCACCTCCTGCAAAATGCTGTGTGCGCTCCACTGAGCCCGGCTGCTCCAGCTCCCTGTGGGACGAGGTGGTTTGTTTGCTGGGGAGTTCCGTCTGTCCATGGGGGAAGTTTTGGAGATGAGGGCCTGTTCTTGGCGTGGGGGTGCTCTGGGTTCCTGGCAGTGACCGTGGTGCCTCCCCAGCAGCCATGGAATACGTCAGCACACGGGGAGGCGCCAGGGCCGTGAACTTTGAGGGAGCCCTTTTGTCTGGCTACGCGCCCGATGGGGGCCTCTTCATGCCCCAGTGCATCCCCTCGCTGGACAGGGACACCCTGCGAAGGTGGAGCAGCCTCTCCTACCCTGGGCTGGTCAAGGAGCTGTGCTCCCTCTTCATCCCGGCCGAGCTGGTCCCGCGGAACGCACTCCATGGTGAGCTGAGTGGGGAGATGCTCGCAGGGATGTGCACGAGGGTTTGGGGGGTTTGGATGCATCTGCCTGCCTTCCCCCCATCCTCTTTGCAGCCCTCAGAGAATGGAGCCTGCTGCACCATTCCCTGCTCCACCATTCCCTGCTCCTTTCCGTGCCCTCTTCTCCTCTGGCACCTTGCTGGCACTAGTGGAAAAGGTGTCCCCTGTGAATAAATGGGGGTTCTGGTGACTGCAACAAGCTGATGTTGTGGCCCTGTTCGCTGCTGGGGCTCCCTCTAGGGCTTTCTGCTGCTTCATGCTTGCCTTGAGATCTGTTTTTTAATGTTTTTAACACTTACGAGCTATCACTTCCACCAGAGGGCAGCTGCAACCTCTGTCTCAACGGCACATTGAGATAAAACTCGGCTTTCCTGTATTTTATGTTTTAATACAGTATTCTGATTGTGTGGCATGTCACCTGGGATTACTTAGCACAGAGTTATCAAACACCATTAAGCTCAGCTGATTCACTCCTAATAACTACAAATAACTTGCTGGATATCTGTCACTGCACCAGCAACTGAGAGTCTTTGGTTGTGCAGAAAGGTACCCAGGAGCACAAAGAGCACAGATGCATGAAGCCATGGGTGAGAAAAACACTCCTCTACCCAATCTAACAGGCCATTTAACCATTTTCCCTTTAGAGTTGATCGACAGGGCCTTCAGCAGATTCAGACACAAGGATGTCGTGCATCTGTCCAGGCTGAAAGATGGGCTGAATGTTTTGGAGCTCTGGCATGGTGTTACTTATGCATTTAAGGACCTGTCCTTGTCCTGCACAGGGCAGTTTTTACAGTACTTCTTGGAGAAAAAGCAGAAGCATGTCAATATTCTGGTGGGTGAGTATGACTCCTTGGGGCTAAGGTTCCTCGACAGGCCTTTACCTTGAGAGCCATCATCCCACAGCCCTCCCCAAAGATGCCCAAGGGTGGTATTGCCTCATAATCTCCAGGCAATGCCAAGGTGGCTGCTCTGGCCAAAAATATCTCATGGAGCATCTCTGCATCTTTTTCTTAAAGTGCAATGATGCAGGTTTGAGTGACACAGCAATTTTTTGCTTTTCTTGGTGCTTCCTCACTTCGAAACAGGGACTTCAGGGGACACAGGGAGCTCGGCCATCGAGAGTGTGAGAGGGCAGAAGAACGTGGACATCTTTGTACTGCTGCCCAAGGGGTTCTGCACCCAGATACAGGAACTTCAGATGACCACCGTCATTGAAGACAACGTCCACGTCTTTGCTGGTTGGCACTGCTGTTCAGACTGTCTGTCCTCTTTATGGCCTCGCTGTGTCAAAACCTTGACCCTAAAAGTCCGATGGGGCTACTCAGTAGGATTTGCAGCTTTAGCAGCTGCAGCCAGCCAGGTCATTGCCATCACCATGCCCAGACATCTGGCTAACATGTTTGGGCATGGTGATGGCAATGACCTGGCGGGCTGCAGGATGTTCATCCCCCCTTTGACGACCAAGAAGTTTAAGGCTTCCTTTTCTCCTGGCCACAGATCAGAGTTGCCTCCATGCAGGTGGTTGGTATTTGGCTGCACTAAATTCAGCACAAATTTTTGTTGCTAAAAGGGTTTAGTCACTCCTTCCCTCTGTCCTCTCACCTTCATGGGTGATCCATCCCCTACCACCATGCTGTGGAGAGAGAGATAAGATAAAATTGAGCTGCAGGCATGCCATCCCCACAGATTGGCATCACCACAGGCTGCTTGAGCTGCTTGAGCTCCCATGGACTCCTCTGCTCAGCCAGGTCTCACCTTGGCATCTCACGAGGGGATGCAGTGTTTGCCTTCCTGTCAAGTATATATTTGGTGGAAGCAAGAGCCCAGAGTGCCATGTCTGCAGACACCTCCTGACCTCCACGGGGTGCCACTCAGCACCCCCTGGTTTGTACAGCCCCCAAGGCAGACGGGCAGCTCGGGACACTCCTGGCCACAGCAAACCCCAGGGCTTGAGACCAAGCCTATTTCTGAGCATAAATACCTTGTGCCTGATGCACTGCTGCTGGCAGATCTCATCTTTCCTTTCTCCTTTTGGCAGCTCATGGGAACAGTGATGAAATCGATGAGCCGATCAAGGAACTGTTTGCTGATGTCAATTTTGCTGGAAAACACAACCTGATGAGCTTGAATTCCATCAATTGGTCCAGGATTATGGTGCAGATTGCTCACTACTTCTATGCTTACTTTCAATGTGCCCCATCCCTGGATACCACCCTGCTGCCAGTGGTGGAAATTGTTGTGCCAACGGGAGGAGGAGGAAATATCACGGGTAAAGGGAAAAAAAAAGATGGGTTAGATAAGAGAGAGAGAATGCTGTGATCTGTGGACCAAAAGCACTTTGCAGATACTGGCTATTGCTATTTATTAAAACACCCACTCTCTGGTAGGATTTCTTCAGAACCACTTATATTTTATTACTCATGTCTGGTTATTACTCAATTTAGGTGTCACTGATGATTTGCAAGGTGCAGAAAAACCCAAACCACCCTTTGATGATGACTGTAACTATCTTGAGGATGGGCACATTAGGAGAGGACAGAATGCGTTTGATGCAGAAAAGAGGGGAAATACTGTGGCTCTGATTTCTTAAGTGAGACATTAACAGAGGTGTGGAGTCCTGCCTGGTCCTCCTCTGGTTTGTGTGGTAGTGCGTGGTCAGGAGAACCACTCTTAATTGCATAATCTGGCCTTCTGAATGAGAGTCTTGATTGCCTCAGTCCCAAAATAGGTGTAGAACTGTCTTATGAAAGCAATAAAGGATTTGATATATTCACTGCTCTTCCAGGCTGCCCATCAGAGAGGCAAAAGCCCAAAATCTTCTTCTCTCCTGCTTGCCTGGCAGCTCTCTGAGCTGTTGGTCCCCTGCCAATCCATCCACAAAAGTGGAGATGAGCAAGGGTCTGTCTTCAATGGCAGGTGGAGCATTCCATCCCTGGATTTTATAATCTGTGCTCTACCAAACCACTGAACTCAGATTTCTCAGAGTCTACTAGGGAATATAATTTGTGTCTGCTTCTGAACTGGATGCTCAATCAATTTGTACAAGGACTTCTTTGCTAAATCTCCTTTGAGTGTTTCTTCATCAAGCACATGTGTATTTTCACTCTTTTTCTCTAGCTGGCTGCATTGCCCAGAAGATGGGTCTCCCAATTCGGCTTGTT
Source organism: Aphelocoma coerulescens (assembly GCF_041296385.1). NCBI lineage: Eukaryota > Metazoa > Chordata > Aves > Passeriformes > Corvidae > Aphelocoma > Aphelocoma coerulescens. The sequence continues at coordinate 73,949,814 of NC_091017.1, forward strand.
GCTGTGGTGAACAGCAATGACATCATTCATAGGACTGTTCAACATGGAGATTTCTCACTGGCAGAGAGCGTGAAGGCTACGTTAGCACCAGCCATGGATATCCAGGTGTGTAGTGAACTGGCCAAAATGCAAAAATAGCAAATATTGTATTTTTTAAATCTTTTACTGCGTTCCACCTGCTGCCACTTGATGATGCATTAGGAGGTGTGATTCATATTGACCACTCATGCTACAGACTGCTGAGCTGAGATAGACCAAACACCTTCCCCCTCACTTTTCAGGGCTTGACTTTCTGATCTTCATTGTTGAGTGCTGGGTTTCCAGGGATTTGTTCTGTGCAAGCTTAGCAAGAGAGGGACATTTTCACAACATGTGACAACTAGAGAACTAAAAATGCCATCATGTCTCAAGGGTTTTGTTGATGCTTCTGAAAGGCTCCACCAAGAGTGAGAGAAGAGACCAGGAAGAAGGTAGGGAAGTCCAGAAGAAATGCCTCATTTGTGGCTGTCTGCAGCTTGGTCAGAGCAAAACAAGTCTCAGCAGGCAGGGCAAGGCCTCAGAAAGAAAAGTCATGGAGGTACAGAAAACAAATAACTAACTACAAAAAACAAAAAACTAATACCTCTTGTTTCACTCCCACCCTCTGATCCCCAAGGATTGGATCTGCTTCCAAACAAGTGACCAAAGTGGGAAACCCTTGGTGTTGTATCTCTGTGGCCTTAAGCTACCTGGATTTTCTAAAAGCTGTTCAAACACACTGGGCAGACCTGGGAGCCTGGAGGGACTGCCATGCTTTGCAGTCATAAGTCCGTATGCCCCCATCACCATGCTACACTCTGCAGCTTGGCCTTCCTCCCAAGCCAGGAACTTGTGGGGCTCCTCAGAGCTCCAGGGATAACTGGGCTCCTCTCTCAGCCCATCTCCCTTCAGCAACACTGGTCAGCAGGTGCCAGACTTTGGGATCATGGGGGCAGGCAGTCAGGTGAGCAGATTCCCTGAGGTTCCTGAGGAGCTGGATGAGTGTATCCCCCTGCATATCCCTCTCCATGGCTGCATGGGACATCTCTGTTCAGCTCACATCTGAAGCATCCATGCCAATATTTCCATAGCTAAATAGACCATTTGCTCTGGAGGGGAATTCAGGAGGTCTCTGTTTGGGACCTGTTTAAAGCAGGGTAAGCCTTGAGGTCAGACAAGAATGCTCAGGGCTTTGTCCATTTGGGTGTTGGAAACCTTCAAGGATGAAGAATGCCACAGCCTCTTTAGGTTGCTGCTTCTGCAGACTAAGGTAAAGCAGAGAAAACTTTCCTGTTAGATGCTGCCTGAAGAGTTGAAGGTGAAGCAGAAAGTCTGGTGTGGATGAGCTTCGTGAGGGCAATCCCAGGACAATCACAGCTGATGCTGTGTCTTTGCAGCACCTAAAGCAAAGCAGGGGCTGGTCTCTGTCCCTAAGGTCAGGAAGCACGACACAGCTCATGCCCACATGCCCAAACTCTGTTCCCACCATGACCTGTCCTCCAAACTGGGCCCCAGTGTTCTCCTGGAGAGCTCTGGTGGCATGGGACAGAAGTAAAAGCCTTACTTAGATGGTAAGGCCAGTACTTGCACCAGTGTCCTGGCCCAGTTTGACTTTCTGGTGTCAACACAGTGATCTGTAATGGAAGCCATAAGGCTGCTGGGAATGAAGGATGAAGGGGAAATGTGGGAAGGATGTAGGAGTAGCAGAAAGAAGGACAGGAGAAGGGGTGTCAGGAGCACAGTGTTGGAGGCCCCTCCAGGAGCAGGTCATGGAAGTCCAGGCATACTGACCTGTATCTTCTCAGGACAGCCTAAACTAGGGGACAGCCTAGAGCAAAGGGCAGGCTACACCCAGACTAGACTGAAGATTAGAGGCTGAAGGCTCTGGGAGACGATGGTGGGAAGATGAAGAACAGAACTGGGGCCATAAGACACCCAGATAAGGACACAAAAGGCTGAGTAAGTCCTGATGACTCGACAAGGTAGGACAGGATGGACTGACAAAAGGTCACAGCTGCTAAAAGTTATGAAGAGTTCATCCAAACCCAGCAACCAGGAGGTGAGATGAGGACTCTGTAAGTTGGTGCCCCTTGTCCTGTCTGTCCCTACAAGGTATCTCAGCCAAACCACCTGGATGAATGCTACTTGGTGCTTGTAAACATGCAGGTATGAGATGGGGCAAAGAAAAATTGGTTTGGGACCCTCCTGTATGGTCTTGCACAGAGTTCTGCTGCAGTGTTGCAATGCTGATTGCTACACAGCCATATAGGCCAGTCAGGCCCTATATGTGCCCTATAAGTCCATGAAGATTAGCAGCCAGCCCTGCAGCGAGCTGGCTGTCTCATTAAGTCACACAGGAGCTTCATGACTCACAGCAGCATCTGCAACACTGAGTAAACAGCTGGATATTTCTGGTTCTCCAAAACACAGTGTGTTATTAGCCTGGGCTCCTCACGGCGATGGTACAGATGTGGTCGTGCTGTTGATTCATCAGTCATCCCTTCATTTTCTGTTTTAATCTGATGGTCACTGTCAGACTGCTCTGACAGGTCAGCAGTTCAAAAGACATTGTGTTCCCAAAGACTTGTCTTGGGATGTAGGTGAGCATAGGAAGACAAAAAGCCCACCCTGGCTTCCACCAAGAAAAACACAGCAGTGGGACCTCAGCCCTGATGAGACATCAGAGAATCCACAGGGATGCTCTCCCCCTGGGATGGGTGCTTGAATTTCCTCACCTGTTGCCTTGTTATCCCAGGAGCCTTACAACGTGGAGAGGATCCTCTGGCTGCTCTCGGGCTCTGACAGCTGCCAGATAAAAATGCTGATGGAGCAATTCAACACCTCAAAAAGGCTGAAGCTGCCAGAGGATTTGCACAGAAAGGTCAGTTCCTCACACACACAACACTGTACACGTATATGTGTAAGGAGAATTGCTGTTACCAGGTGTTTTCAACTCATTTTCAGAATAAAAAATCATAGTGGAGAGTATCCAACCAAAAATTTAAGTGTGAGACCAGAAGTTTTATATCAATGTGTGTACATGGACATGTTAAAAACCCCTTTATATATATTTTTGAATCAGGCTCTTTTTTCTTCACAAAACTAACTTAAAAATTGCCTGCAGTTATTTAGGTAGCATATGAAATTACCCCATCCTTGGCCATGCACCAAAGCATCATGCAGTGGATGCTGGCACAAAGTGGGTGTTTGGGAGTGGGTCTGCTGAATTTGGTGCAATTCAGCCTCACTGTTACAGCAAAGGAGAGCACAAACACAAAGCAGAGAGAGAGATACAAGAGAAAACCAAATATTTGATTTGTGAGAGGGCCAGATGCAAAGTCCTACCTTTCCCTATCCAATTTCCCGTGTGCTGTTCCTCACAGAGCAGCCTTTGCCCAGTGCCCACTCCTGTTTGTGCTGCAGAAAGATAAATACTAAAAAATGGTATTACTAAAAGCAAGAGGAGCTATTACAGTGAGGTGGATTTTACAAGTCCTCAAAAGCTCCCTCAGAGCATGGAAATGGCAGCACAAAGCTGAGGAGCTGAGTCCTGGCTCCTGCTCACCCACACTCACAGCACCTGTGAATAGAAATCCCTTGCCCACACTCCATCCCTGTGGTTTTTTTCCAGCAGTTCCTCATCTCTCAGCTGCAGCAGCAACCCATTTTCCTTCAGTCCCTGGGAAAACCCATCCTCCAGCCTCCCTATTTCCACCTGCTTTGCTGTGTGCCTGGCACAAACCCTGCTGGGAATGTTTTCTGTGGTGATGCCCAGTGCAAACCTCCCTGTTTCCCACAGCTCTCCGAGACCCTGGGATCGTGCTCGGCCTCTGATGAGGACATTGTGGGAGCCATGAGACGCTGCTGGGAGGAGAACCAGTACCTGCTGTGCCCCCACTCTGCTGTGGCTGCTCACTACCACTACTCACAGCCACACAGGTAGGGAGAGCCCTTGTTCCTGCAGCCTCTCCAGCACGGGGCTGGCTCACACCCTAAGTTTTCTTGCTTTTCTTTCCTTTCCAGCATCCCCCGGTGTTGCTTGGCTCCAGCCTCTGCAGCCAAATTTCAGGATGCCGTGCTCCGAGCCAACCTGGTTCCCCAGATCCCCCCTGAAATCACTGCCCTAACAGCAATGGAGACCAGATCCACTCCCCTGGAGCGGGGATGGGACTGGGCACAGGTGCTCCGGGGCCGGATTGAAACCGTGGCGCAGCAGTGGGAGGCACAGGCGGGTCAGTTTGCACCCCAGAGCAGGGTGGGAACACCGGCCAGGTAGTCACACAGACCTGAGCTACTGGGCACAGCTGGACAATGCCTCCCAGGGCTCATTCTCCACTCCCAGGAAAGCCCTGTGTTGTGCTGGGAGTCTCCATGCAATGATTTATTAGCAAGAATACACATCCCTGTTGAATTACACGGACTATCTCATAACATTTTCAATAAAGAGCACTGCAGTTATATCCCCTTTTTCCTAATAAGTCACAAAAACTGATTTAAACTCTGAGTAAACCTGCCTGTTCCACCATTACTGGCTGTTACAGAAAACCTTCTTAGCACTACCCACAGCTGCCTGCTTCTTGAGCATTATCTAGTGATTCTGGCTCTGTGCTAGGATGTTCAGCCCAGAAAATCCCAATAGCACCCAAGATGCTCAGTAGGAAATGCATACAAGAGTGGAGTGGATTTCCTTTAGCCATCCCTGTGGTTTAAGCAATTTCAGGGATCATTCCCAGGTATTGAAACTTGCTCTGTGATAGTGTTAAATAGCAGATGTTTTCCCTGCACATGCTTATCTTAAAGAGCTACTTTCCAGTGCTGTGTCTTACAGCTTTTGGTCCTAGTCCTGCTGCAGACTCTTCCCAGGCAACTTCCACTGTAACAAGTAGGAAATGGGAAATTCCCCTTATCTTCTGCCTGAAACTTCAGGTCTTTCAATACCACATTCTCATCATATGCATATAAATATATAAATACCTTGCGTGGGAGCTGCCTCCACAAGTCATGCATCTGGCAGGAATCTCTTGCACCTAAAAAAGGGGGAAAAAAATGTGAATAATTACACCGGGGGAAAAAATCCCCCTTTGCCATCAAAAAAGAAATTCCCCCTTTGACATCAAAGGAAGTCCCGTAATGGGAGGATTAATCTGAAGGTTTAGTGGCATTTAACTGGGTAAAAGTAAATTCTGTGAAGTGATTCAGCTTGGGATGTTGCAGAACATGCGGGAAGAGTGGGAAGTTTGGCCTGGGCTGCAGGCTGCCTTGCTGGCACTCAGGCAGCCTTTTCCTGGGCTCCCTCCGGCACAGCCGGCCCCGTGCCACCTCCTTCCATCCCACCAAAACCCTGCAGGAGAGGAGGGACCTGTGCCTCCTCCAGGGTGGGGGCTGATGCTGCCCCATCCCACTTAACAGGGATGAGGGAAACAGCTTAGCTGAGAATGATGTAAAAACCACAGCACTTGGATGTTTTTGATGCTAACAGCTCTACTTGCATGGATCGAGCAGCTGGGAGGAAAATGGTGGTAGGATGTAGGAATGATGTTTCATGAGGACATCATTCACCCTGCTTGAAGAGCCAAACCAAGAAAATGTGTCTTATTTAAGCAACAGCTTCATCTTCACAAGTAACCCTGCCCCAAAGGATGGCTTTGCACTGGGGGTGGTGCAGGATGTCACTGAGGGTGGTGATGCCTTTTCCTGGTCTTAAAATCAAGAGACAAACACGATTAGAAGGGGAAAAGGGGTTTTACCTCAGTATTTATTTTAAGGATCCTTAGGTGCACTACGTCCAGGTCTAATGCACCTCAATGCACACCTCCATGTACACCCACAAAAGATCTGGTATTTCATTATAGGTCTTACTAATTAGCACATCTATCAAAGATTCCCCAATGAGAGGCTTGAATGAGCCCCAAAGAACCTTCCCCTGGATGGTTCTATCTTAGTTTACAGAATGTGTTCTGGAGAGGACCTTGGGGTCTGGGGCACACTGATCCCTAACTATGAAGCTTGTAAAATGTTTTGTCTCCTAGCTGAACAAACAAGCCCAAGAATGTAGGCCAAAACCCACCAAGAATACAGAAGTTGTAAAAGGGTATAAAAGGCATAAGAGGTAGAAAAGGCAAAAAATCATCATGGCATCAGTGGCAATAAGAAACTTCCCAATCCCATTTGGTCCCTGTGATCAACTTCCTATTTCATTGATGCAGTTATTATACTCACTCATTGGACCCCACTGCCTTTAACAGCTGCCTCCCCAAATCTGGCAGTTCTCAGCAGGGGATGGCTGCCCAGTTGTAATCTAGCCCTTAATCATAGAGGGGAGAGGCCTGAAATTGCACCCAGTCCTGCATCCAAGTGAGAGGTTGCAGACCTGGCTGAATGGTCAGGACCAGAGTGAGAGGAGGGGGCAAGAGGGCATGGGACAAGACCCCAATCCCTCACTGGGAATCATGTGAAGGATGGGGTGAGTGGGGCTGGACTTGCAGCCTGCCAAAATCCCGTTGTGTTTTGCAAGCAGAAAGTGTGAGGAATACATTCATGTTCCCATCCCAGTGCCCTGAAGCAGTAGGATGAGTAAAGGGTCCAGCCTCGTTGCAGGGTGAAAAGAAGTTTCATTCTCAACCATCCCTGAGGATACCCTTATGGAGTGAGGATGCTATGTCTTCCCCAGCCCAAACCAGATTTTTTTTTGGGGCAAGACACTATGAAAACTCTCTCTGCAATCTCTGGAGCAGAAGAATGGCAGGAAAAGCCTGTTCCGTGCCTGGAGCCAAGGCAGAGGGAGAACAGATAGGCTTGGCTTGCAGGGGGGCTGTGCTCTCACAGAGGGTGATGCACAGCCACGTGTGCCAGCCCAGTGCCTGGGATGTGGGAATGAACCTGGCCCTGTGGGCATGCTGTGTCCAACAACCTGCTCGGGGACCATGGAATCTGTGGCCGCTCTCACACTGGGAGCTCCCACTCTGTCCCCAGAACTGGTGCTTGGGGCTCTGCTCACTCATCCTTGGGTCTCTGGCTCAAAGGGAAGGTCAGCCTGGTTTGATGGAAAGATGGAAAATGGAGGGAGGAAAGTCACACAGAAAGTGGTACCTCCTCACCCAACACTGATGGGTAGCTGCAGGCTCTGGCAGCTTCACATGCTCACGCAGCTTCGTGTGATATTTTAGTCCTACACCTTCCAGAGCTGATCACGAACCCAGGACAAGCTTGTCAAATAATTCATCTCATACATCAACTGCTCTTGCTTTTCTCCAGCAAAAATTCCAGTTTCAGCTTCCTGACCCCAAGCATATCCAACCCATGTGATCCAGGAGACAGTGATGCCCACAAACCAGTGACCATGCTCCATGGGGGACCCCATGTTCCCCCACTGAGGGCCATGGCTGGGACATGTTCCTAGCCCCTACCTCAAGGAGAAAGTAATGTCTTGGGATAGAGATGCAACGTGTTGGGATAGAGGAATATGGTCATGGCTCAACTGGAGTTTCTACTCAGTAACTCACATGTACCAAAGCAACGTGCTGTCCCTGAGCCAAACTCACTTGTAGTTGGCATGTCCAGCAAGGGATTGGGGTGCCTGTCCTGGTGTGGTTTGGGATCTATTGAGCTACATGTGGGGTCTACCCTCTAAGCCATCTGCCTCTGTGCTCCATGGAGACTTCATCCATCAGCAGAGCCATGCTGTGGTTCAACACTCCAATCATTAATAGTGTCATTAAGAGATCTGTTCATTAAAGGGGGACATGGGATGACTGTCTGACTACTGCTCTAGCTGAGATAAAATTGAGAGGAATATAAAATCCCAAATGAGCTGTGGGTGAGGAAGTTATTTCCCACGAGCAGAGCAGTCCAGCCTTCCCCTGTGCTTTGTCACAATGTCCATCCCCATCTTCCAGCTTGTGGCCACCCAAAGAATTGATCTTTAGGCAATTACTCCACTGACTGGGCTGTCACGTCCTTCTGCTCCATTTATGAGCTGGGAGGAGCCCACAATGTAGTGAATTATAAGCCAATGCTTTAGAACAGTTCTGAAGGTTTGGGAGTTGAATTATTATTTATAATGCCCTAGGGGCCCCATGTAATTTATGGACAGGTATGAAGACAAGTAGGCGCTCAGACATGGGGACAAGCCCAGTGTAAATGCTGAGATAGAAAGAGAGATGGATGGATGAAGATAAACTTCTTGGCCAAGAGAGCTGGAGATTGAAAAACTGGAGATGGAGAAGCCTGCTCTTAGACATCTGCTCTCCTAAGGTGATACCCACTATCCCACTACTCTCACGCCGTAAAAAGTCATCTCAAATGTGGTGCAAATCATTTGTTTACTCCTATTTTTTTAATTTATCCAAAGTGCAAGGAAAAAAAAGAAAAAAGGAATTGCTTTGTTGTTGCAATTTGCTGCTAGGCATTCCTATGTGTGCTAATGATAAGTATTAATTAAATAGCTTTCTGTTGTCTTTTAAATGCAGTTCTTTCAGGCTGTAATTAAACACAGACACCCAGCCCTTTCTGTCTGCATAGGAAGAGGCAGGTAGGCCTCTGGAGCTCGGCACTTCTTTCCTTGTAACACGAGAGAAGTGGAAAATGAGACAAAACCAGTTTCCATTGAAAACTCACTACCTTGTGCATGTCCTTCACGGGAAAGGCAACCAGCTCAAGGAAGTTAAAGGAATGTGACTTCCAAGATCTCAGCCCTGCAATCAAAGTAAGATTATTTGCCCTTAAGATCTTGCCGCTTCATACATTAGTAAAGGCAGAGGAGATCACTTTGTTTGATTTCTGGGCTACACAGGCTGCTGAACATCACTGCTGCATTCATCATTGTTGCCTTTTGAACATTTCAGTCTGAGGATCTGGAGATAGGATTCCATCCCACTCACTTGCTTCTTAGTTTCCCCAGTTTTTTTCACTCTTGTGGTGAAAAAACAGGCACTGCCGTAAATCCCCATCCCTGTGCTGATCCTCTGGTCAGTATTAATCTCCCAACTGAGGGTCTGCTGCTCAGGGAAACTGGGGCTCCCACCAGCCCTGCTGCTTTCTCCGTTTCCCAGCTTAAAATAGACTAAAGCCCTCTAGAAATGCAAATAAAATGTCAGATGCTCACGTGATGGAAAGCAACCTCCAAGTAAAATTTGCCATGTGCCCACAGCACTGAATGACACTTGAGCCCAAATTATTTCTGCCCTTAAAGGCCACTGGGCTTCACTTGTCTGAAATGCTGATGTTAATCAATAAATACATGGAAAGACACTGGCTGTCTCCTGTGCAGTTTATTGAGAGTGGTGGGGGAGGATGCAGCTTGCTCAGAGGATGCCTTGGTCAGAGATGGGCCGTAAGAGAAAAGTTTCTGTGTTCAACAGCTGCATATACATCTTCTTTTTGGTGAATGGAAGCATTTACTTATGCATTTGTGTAATTTATAACCTGAGATGTGTAGAACTTGTGTAATAAATACACAGAGAATGTAAGACACACACACTGCCTGAGAGGGGATCCTCTATCTGGGGCAGCGCCGCACTTTGCTCACCCCAGGTGATGCTCCTCTGCCTTGGTAACTCCTCACACAGTTCATAAAACAGCCACAGCCCTTTGGGGGTCCTATCAACCCAAAGCTGGATTTGCCATGGGTTCTTCTGTCCCCCCCAGCTCCATGGCTGTGTGTCCTGTGATTTTGGTGCAGTTGGCTGGGTGCCCACAGGGAGTTGGGAACACAGGAAGGGCTCTGGGGCACTCTGCAGGCTCCCTCCCTGGTGAGGGGAGCACAGGGCTGGGAGCATCTTTGGGGCTGTTGGTGGCAGCAGCAACAGAAGTGGCTCAGAAGAGAATTTTTCCCAGTTATTCACATTTTAGAAATGAGAAATGAGATGGAAAAAGCAGGAAAAAAAAAAGATAAAGTAAGCATTCAGAAATTAAACACTTAATTAAAAAGGAGTTTGACTTTGAATTGTATCAAAAGATTTTTTTCTTTTTGGCAAACACAAGCTTCTTCTGAACAGAAACTGAAAAAGAAAAGAGCCTTAGAAAAGGTATTTTAAAGGCAAAATTACTTACTTTTAGTCCAAATGGTTAAAATTGTGTTTCTGTTTTGAGAGAAGAAGAAAATGTAGAAATTTTGCAAATTCTAGGAATATTGAAAACACCGTATCACAAAAGAAGAAGGTGGTATGGGGGAGATGAAAAGTGGAGCAAGAGGGTTGGGAAGGAGAGCAGCCAGCAGCTGCCCTGTGTGGCTCTGTCCTTGCCCTGACACCCCTGAGATCACCCCGAGCACTTTAAGATCACGAGATACTGAGAACAAAGAGTTTGTGTTCTCTTTTTTCTCTGTAGTTCTCTGCATTTTCAGGCTCCCAAAGCTGGTTCAGCACTTTTAGTCCAGGTTAGAAACCAATTCTTAAAGAAAGCAGAGTAGGAAATTGCATATAATATGGTTCCAGGAGGGTGATGCTTTCAGAAAAATAGCAAAAATAATGATTCCTGAAAAATAAGTAAATTAAAAAGCGATGAGCACAGGAGCTCAGTGATATTTCATGCAATTCCTCACTCTTTATCTCACTGCTCTTGCCTTGGGACTCATCAAACAGAGCATCACAGATATTTGCAGAACTTTCTGCTCATGAAATGCAACAAGGGGCGTGATGCTGCAGTAGAGGGTGGGGAAGGGAGCAGGGGCTGTGTGTGAACACGGCTTTATGTTGGTATCTGACACAGGGAATGGAGCAGGACTCACTGCACCAAGTCCTGGACTGACACGGGAAAAGGAAGATGAAATATTTTGGTATTGAAGTTTGCAATCAGAGCTTGAACAAAAGGTTTTGAGGATGGGGTCTTTTCTTTCACTGACTTTCTGTGTGACCCTGGGAAGGGTTGAGGTGGGGTGAGGAGCGGGGGGACCCTCCTGCAGCTCCCACAGCCTGGTCACTGCCACCTGGGTGACTCCTGGGGTCCCACACTGCCTGGGGACCAGGCTGCTGGCACCTCCTCACCCTGAGCTTGATGCCCTGCAGCTCCACTTGGTCCCTACCTGCCCGGCAAAGCACCCGCACCCTGGGAACTCCTCGCTTCCGCTCCTCCGGGATGCTTGTGGGGATTAGCCAAGCTATGCTCCCTAAACCCATCACATGTGTTTCAATAGTTTTAATTGTTGCCTTTAAGATAATTACAGGCTGGAGAGCACGGACAGGAAGAGCCCTGTGGATTTGCAGCGGGGCTCGGGAGCACCGTTGTGCACGGAATGGGATATCTGCCACTTGGAAGTGCTTTTCCTGCTTGGGAGAGCGGTTTGCATGCCACCAGCTGGGAAGGAGCACACATCCCCGTTTCCCATGGCTGGAACAACTGGAACAAGGTGTCCCCCTGCCCCCCACTCTACCTGCCCTGGGGAAAGAATCCCCCAGCACCTGGCTCAGCAGGTACTGACCCTTGCTCATTTAAGCTGCAGCTTTTTCCTCCTCCCCACACCTGCTCAGAAGGGAAGGAGGACCTGAAGTGAGCAGGATGCTGAAAATCAGCCTCAGTGTGGGGCAGGGAGCATCCAGGGCCCACCTTGCTTAGAGATGGGCAGCAGCAGCCAGCCCCAGCACTCTCCTTGGCTCTTAGTGAGGTGGACCACACCTGGGATTTTTAGTATATTATGGTTTATCCTGGTCCCTTGCTGGCTATCCAGCCTCCATCACCAGAGGAAATACTTTCTTGATTTTAAAGGGAGGTATCTCTGTCCCTCCCGCAGCCTGGAGTAATTCAATATTGAGTGAGAGGATTGCAGTCACTGCTTTTCCTCTGTTTGCACCTTTCTTGCAATTATTTTGTTGGAGCTCTCTGCTGGAGAGCAGGGCAGGCAGCTCCCGGGAATAACACAACTTCCTAGATGCTGCCTTGCCACAGAAGAGCTGGGGCAGCACTGAGGACCCCTCTGGGGGCACAGCCCTTCCCCAGGGTTCACCATGCAACACAGGATTTCTCCTCAGATCTTCTCCAGCCCCTGTGTCACCATGAAACCCAGCAAGGGGTTCTTGCCTTTGCTTTTGCAGTAACCTATTCACCACTGATGATTTTTAAAGTGAAAACAAGGTTTTATCTACATCCAAGAGTTTGCTCCAGTCCAGCCTCCTGGTTGCAGGATGCCTCATGGCTGATGTGGATCCGGAGGATCTGGCTGGTTGCTCGCAGACATTGAAACTCGCAGTTACTGGAGGGGTGATGTGGGGCCTGGCACACCGAGGGTGGGATTAGTTTTAGCATTCAATCCATAGAAATCCATTCAATAGCACTTCTCCTGAGCTGCTGCCTTGCTTCCACCCTAACTCCTAAAATGGAAATAATCACACCAGGGAAAAAATTTGGAAGAACTCAAATATTAAAATGCAGTGACGGTGAACTGGCTCCTGGGTGGAGGGGACGGGGATGGGCCCCGTTGCTGCTGCCAAGGTGAGTTTTGGGGACCTGTTCAGACCTACATCTGCTGGCAGTGGATTAGAAGTCAAACCCACCTGAAATCCAGAACGAAGTGTCCTGAGGGACCCCTCGAGGACGGGATATTCCCCTCCACGAGCTGCCGACTTTGCCCCAACAGTCCTTCACATCCCATCCCTCTTCTCCCTCTCCCCTTTTCCCTTCCCCTCCCCTCTGATATGACGCATTGGCAGAGAAATAAAATAATCAGCTATTGCTTTATTACTTTTTCCACTCCTGCTTCCCTCACGGGCAACTGTATTTCGGCAAATGTTTTTAATATTTGCTAATAAAAGCAGCTCCAGTAATGACATGCTCCCTCCCCAAGACAAAATTGCCGGGACTGGCGTTATCTAACAAACTCGTTTTGGCACAAGCGCGTCTGAGTTCGAGCCATTTCTGCCCATTCACAGGATTATCAGCCATCTCTGCAGCCAGCCCCAGCCCTCCTCTCTCATTCCTAGTTAATTGGTGTGAAATTGGAGCAAGTTCTCAGGTGATAATGTGTTTGCATTTACTGCTTCACTGAACCACCCTAGCCACTCAATCCCAGCTTCATTAAAGCCTCAATCTCGGCTTTTGCTCCTGGCTGTGAGCTTCAAACCCTATTTCCTGCGTGGCAGACATACAGCCTAACACATGTCAGGAAGACAGCTTGAGCAGAGCTGCTGGGAACAAGCACGGCTACTGCCCGGGCGCCGCTCCGGGAAAATCACGTTCGCGGTGGGAAAGATGCTTGGAGTCCCCACGGTGGCTTCACGCTGCGTTGTTTGGCTCCCTGCTCTGGAAAAAGGCATATTTTATACCCTTTAATTATACTTGATTAATGAATTAATTTTAATTTTTTTTCTGCAGCACTTTGAAGATAAAAACCCCTTCGTCTGAATTCCGTGATTAGTATTTAAAGACTCAAGTGAAATATTTGTAGGCAGAAAAACCTAACCGAGGAATGCCTGTGTTCAAGCATTCAATAGGGCCTATTCACAGGATAGATTCCAGGGTTATTATTAGCAATAAGGTTATCTTTGGCATAATCTTTTTATGCACAACATGCTATTGGATTCCACCCTCCCGTTTCGCTCAGGCCCTGGGGCAGAAGGTAGACAAACCAGAGCTGGTTCAAGCCTTGCAAGTGTTTTTCATGCAAGTGGAGCTGAAGCCTGGCAAAGTCTGCCATGGTTATATTTAGGACAAACCATAAGGGTTTTTTTTGGTGCAAGATGCACGCACCAGAATGCTTCTGCATGAAGGGAGAAGCATGTTGCCCCTGGGTTATCTCCAGCCCTGCCAGCACACGCTATTGGGGACCTGCTGCACACTGGGGACATCTGTGACACCCTATGGGGGGGGACCCTTCAATCTGAATGGAAAGGGATGGGTCCTATGCCCACACATCATGGAGGCAGCTCTGAGCATCCCCCGGGTGGGTGAGATTTCACAGGTCTGGACGCAGCTCTGGGCTTGGACAGGTCTGGACACAGCCAGGGAGAGAAGCCCTGCCAGCCACCCCGCTGGGCGAGTGTCTCCCCTGGGCAGCTGGAAGCAGCTCTCTGCTGGGGTGGATGTACCCTGGGGGTCTCGCCCACCCCCCGCCAGGAGGGCCGACAGGAGTGGGGCTGCATGGCAATGGCTTGATCTGGGCACGAAAGGAGGGCAGCTGTCGCCTGCCTGCCTCTTCCTTTGGTTGTATTTCTAGCTCTCATAAAGCTAAATGTAGGAGGTGGGGTTTTGTAGTTGTTGGTGGTGCTTTTTGGTGTTTTGTTGTGTTTTTTTTTTAATGGATGGTGGGTGTGATTTTTCAAACGCATTCCCTTTGGCATGTCTCTGCCAGCAGCTTCAGTGAGAGCCCCAGGATGCCTCTGCTGGAACCCAGGGATACCTTCCTTTGAAACTTGCCCTGTGTCTCCCCAAACCCACCACTGAGCACCGGGGGTGGGAGGAAGTGAAGCCAAATTTGGCTGTGGCCCTTTACCCCAAACGGCTCAGCTGCTGTGCAGGGTCCCCAGGTCACCCCAAAACCAGCTCCAAAAATCGATTGGGGCTGCTGGTCCATGGCCAGGCTGTGCAGTCTGGATGCAGGAAGAGCCAAAACACATATAGGCACATTAAAGGATGGCTGGTGTGGCTTTGAAACAGCGCGGCAATCCCCTGTAGCCTAGGTTTTAGGGAAAGTATTTTGTAGCTGGTTTTTCTCTTTGTGACTAAATGTGCTTATTAGGCCCCAAGTGCATCATTAAACCCGTTATTAAAAGTAAACATGTTAAGGAGAGTATACTGCTGAGCAACAAGCTCATCCAGGGCACTGGACCCTCTGGAAAAGTCATTAACATTTGTATTTAAAGTGAACATAGTTAAGAACATATTGGACTAATTCAGGGCCTTAGAGCTATTAAAATGACTGCCATTAAAAATATGTTAGGCAGAATATGTTGCATAATTAAAATTATTACAGTGTTTACTCTGTTTTTTATGCTGGCCTCTAGTGTAAGAGGTTATTTGTGTGTATATAAAATATATACGTGTTTTTTATATTTATACATACATGGTAACATGTCTAACTATATATCTTTGGTTATCTATCGTCTTAAAATGACTCCGTAGGATAAATTTGACTTCCTTGTTGCAGGATGAGACAGAGTCCCAGTGGGATGCAGTCTTGATTAAAACCATGGGGGGAAAATAATAAATAATAAAGGCTTGGCTATATGTAAGTGTTGTGGCCACAGTCCAGTGGCTGTTGAGTTCAGTGGGAATCTTTCCTTGACTTTGCCACGCTGGGTCAGACCTCAGGAATGTGTCTCTTGCTTTGATGGTTTTACTATTGGCAGGTCAGCTTGGAAAATCAGAAAATCAGCAGCTTTGCTTTCCATGGGCCATTCCCAGGCCAAGCTCCACCTGATGCCTTCTCGTTTGGACCCAATCCCCTGCAGCTCACGTGTCCCTGGGGAGGTGGCAGGGTGGGATCAACTCTTCCCACCTGCCTCCCTGTGTGGGAAAAGGTACTCCCAGGGAAGAGTTTCTCCCAGCAGTTTTGGACGTGAGCAGTGACTTTTGCCTTGCCAGTGCCTGAGACTGGTGACATCTCTGGGCATGGTCCCTGTGTACCATAGATCCAACCCATATAATGTCTATAAATGTGTTACAGAGCCATAGAATAGTCTGGATTGGAAAGGACCTTTCAAGGTCATCTGGCCCAACCCCTCCTGCATCTTCAGCTAGACCAGGGTGCTCAAACCTCTGCCCAGCCTGACCTGAATGTTTCTACAGGTGGGACATCCACCACCTCTCTGGGCAACCTGTGTCAGTGCCTCACCACTCTCCTTGTAAAGAAATCTCTTCCTCATATCTGGTCTGGAGCTCAAGTGGAGGCCATCATGCTAAATGCAGTCACCTCCCAGGGACTTGTATGGGAGCTGGGGCTTTTGTGATTCCGGGAGGGTTCATTAAAAAAAATAATAAATATCTTAGCCCTCACTGTACCAGCCAAGGGCTGTTTTCTAGTAATTCCTTTGGGAGTCCCAGTAACTCCAGCACCCCACAGGATCAGAGGTGGTAGGACCACAGGGTAAGGAGGAGAAAGCTGCACTAAGGAATTGCATGGGATAGAGGATATCCCTCGAAGGGCAGCCTGTTGGAGAGGTTTCACTGTGTTCATTAATTACAGTGAAGGGGATAAGAGATTAATTAAACCCTGCTGGGTGGCAGTGTCCAGCAGCTTCCCCTCCAGCTCTTCTCCCAGGGGCGCTCAGGGTCTGCATTCCCAGTAACCACAGGACCTCCCTGGATGTCTGTGAGGGTCTCAGGCCGCCTGCACACCCCGGCCCCATGGGTCACCTGCAGGGTTGTCCCACCAGCACGGCCCTGTGCGGGTGTTTCTCAGGCTGGCACGACCCTAAACGCCGATCCCAGCGGGGGGGATGAGCACCCGCCGTGGCTTTCGAGGAACGGAGCGGGGAATGTCAGCAGATGGCACTATTTCTTCTGAGATTGGAGCAGGTGGCTCCCACCACGGCTCTGAGCCGGGCGCTGGACCAGCGGAAGCACCAGGCTCAGGGCAGAGTTCTTTCCAGGAGCCCCATCAGCGCTGGGAGCCAGCCTTGGGCTCCACGGGGGATGCGACCGCCGGTGCCGAGAGCCGGGCAGGGAGTTCACAGGGTCCCCATGGAGACCTGTCCTCCTGGAGGTTGCCTTCCCGTCGGGTTCGGTGCCCCGCAGTGACTCAGTGATCATCAGCACAAACCTCCGGCCACTCTGCCAAACCACTGCGCTGCTTGTTTTGTATCGGCCCTTTTTTTAGGGTTGAAAATCAGTGTTTGTTGCTGACTCTCCAAGGGGAAAGGGAGGAGAAGAGAGTTTTTATGCCCCTCCCTGCTCCCTTTCACCTGCACCCCACTGCAGGTGGTACTGCTGTCCCCAGATGCTGCCAGCTGGAGAGATGCCTGCAGCCGGGGATCTCAGTCGCACAAGTCCCAAGGGGGATCTCACCACCTGGATCGGCCCTATAAGCTTCTTATATCAGCTGAAAACCTCCTTGCCCAGCTCTGCCCCAGCACTCCGGGGGCTGCAGGACCTTGGGGCTGCTGCCTTCTGCCCCATTCTTGATTTCACCAGCACCAGAGCTGCTCCTGGGGCTCCCAGCGGTACCTGTGCTGCAGCAGTGGCCAGCCGGGGGGTCGTTTTCCACCTCACTGAATTAAACTTCATCTCCGAGATGCTACCCAGCGCAACTGAATATTTAAATAATGAAACGAAACCGTGCTGGTGGGAGTACAGCTGCTATTACACTTATTAGTTAATTGTGGCGGTGTTTCAGAGCCCTAGGCATGCACCTGGACCCCTCGTGCTAGGTGCTGTACAAACAGGACGGAGGAGAAGATTTTGGCGTTTAAAGGCACTGAGTCATTCCTTCGCCCTCTCATCTGAAACCTCAGCTTTGTGTAAAACCTTTAGGATTTTGTTTAATGGGCGCAGCTAATGGTGAGGTAATCAGGGAGCCTTTCGACACAAAACCCAGCGATCAGTGGGTTGGATGCCTTTTGATCTCGCTGCGGAGCAAAGGCATTGAGAGGAGAAGCTGCGCGGTGGGGTACCGGGAGATGCTCTGCGAGTGGGCGGCAGAGACCGGCCCGGGGCAGCATCTCCCACATAAAGCCCCTTGTGTTAGGATCCAGCTGGGGACCATCACCCTCATGCCATGTCCTGGTGCACACTGGGACCTTGTGGGCACATCCCTGGCACTGCTTAGATGCCACCCAAGAGGAGATGGGGACCACCAGGGGTGACTGTCCCTCCCTGCCTCCTGCAGAAAGGAGATGTCTGCACAAGACTTCTGCTTGCAGGACGTGGATTTTGACCTCTTGTCTCTGAAGGCACCCAAACTGAGCAGTGGGTGCAAGCCATGCCCTTCCCAGGCTCCTGCATGTCCTGCTTCTGGCCATCTCTACAGCTTTGCTTCCCAGGGGAAACCATGGGAAAAGGTCCCCTGCAAGTTCCTGCAGCAGAACGGGGCCTGATGGATGCTCACAGAAGGGATGGATGGTCTCTGCTGGGTGGTTACCTGGGGAGCCCAGGGTGTCCCTCCTGGGGCCATGTGCACAGTGCACAGCCAGGCTGGAGCAAAAGTCCCCGAGGCTGCTCCTCTCCTGAGGTGACTTCACCCAAAACCTTTGCTGTGTGGCAACATCTGGCTGGGGCGTGAGCCGGGGCGATTGTCGGAATGGCAGAGGCCCCAAGGTAAACCCGTGGAGTTGTACTCGTGGGTACATTCCTTCGCACTGATCTCTGCCTGGCAAGCTGGTACAAGCTACTCCTGCAGGACTCCTTTCCCTTTCTGCTGGTGTGAGCGAGGTCTAACTCAGGAGATCCACCTCAGGGTGGTGCTGCTCCTCTCCCATCACCCGGCACATTGGCACATTGTGTGAGTGCAGGGGTCTCTTTGTAGCCCCCTAAGATGCCAACCTTGTAGAAACAACCCTTTTCGATTCAGCTGGGACCAAGCTTTGCCAGGTTGGTGTTCAGCTGGATGAGCCACTGCATGGACACAAGGAAGGGGGAAAGAGCAGGGGACAGATGGTTTTGGGTTAAGCATCCAACTTCCTTCTCAGACCTCGTGCTAAGGCAATATCCTTTGAAAGAACCTTACAGAAGTGTGTTTAGAAGTGCTACAGTAGAAAGAGCAGCACTGAGGGTCTCCTTTTCAGTCATGGGATGGGGAAAGAAGATTGATGGAGATACAGCTGCTCCTGCTGCTGTCGGATTAGGATGTCCCAGTCTGTTTAGGATGTGTAATAGAAAGAATAACCTCTTCTACAGTTACCACACCTGACAACTAAGAATAAATAACATGGAAAAATGATCACTTTATCATTCCTCATCATGAGGAAATTGAATGAACACGGTGATGGAGAGGGTAATACAACTGGAGAGCACAGCTAAAGCTGTAGCTGAGCACAAAATCATCCTGTTCAGCACTGTGAGGGGAGGTTTTCTGCTCTTCTTTACATTAAATGTCATGTGTCTGAAACATAGGGATGTCAGGCGGGGAGACCAGGCCGCTAACAAAGGTGCTTCCCCAGCAAATGCCGTGATAGTCCTGACAAACGACATCTCCTTTGGGCTGGCACCAGTGAGGAGGGTTGGGTTGGTGCAGTGGTAGGTCAGTTTGGTCAAGCTAAACCTGGAGATGGCCATCTCTGTCTCACTGTGTCACTGCATGGCAGTGCTGAGAGTCCAGGGGATGCCACTCACCCTGCAGGTTGGCTTTAGGTGGGACTAAACACCCACTCTGTCCTGGGAGCTGGCATCTGCCACGGGGGTCCTCTCTGCCCTGAGCTGTCACCAGCACAGATCCCGTCCAAGCAGGGACATCTCTGTGGGGCAGATCAGTTTCTTCACCCAGAAGCCCATTTTGCTGATCTTTCTCCTTGTTCCAGCCATGGGAGCCTCACCTATACTGGCTTAACCTCCACTGATGCAAATCCTTGTCTTACCCAGCTTCAGTCACCAAGGGTGGGAACTATATGACTAAATGCAGACAAGTAAAAGGCCCAGAGGTCTTGCTCTGTTCTTTTCATAGTTGATGGAGAACTAATCTGCACAGCCAGGGGAACTGAGGGTGCAGTTCATCTTGTCTTGAAGCAGTTGCAAGCAGGCTGGGTGAATTTTACCTCCAGAGGGCCTTTGGTGACTACAAAGGGAACTGAGGTACCTGCCCTGCTCCAAGTCAGGGCTGCAGAGACTGGCTGTTGAATGATGCAAATGTCACCCCGGTCGCACTTGGCTCTGGGCTCCTTCAGCAGAGAGTGGAGTAAAACACCCATAGGGCAACTCAGCCTACCTGCCCTAGACATGTCTCCAAAGATGGAGCACAATGGGCCTCTGGGGCATCCTGTCTCTTGCTGTGGACAGTAGATATTTTAGGTGGCTAAAAGGTGTTAAGAGGTAGCTTCTAGAAGGTAACTTAGGAGATGAGCCTCCTCTCTACCTTCGGTCTAGGCACGGTGCCTCCCACCAGGCTGCTGGAGAGCTCATGGGTGCAGAACCATCACTGCAAGAGAGTGGCTGCAGGGCAGAGCCCAGAGCTGTGTGCTGCCTCCCCCACTGCAGGGCAACCCTGAGTCCCACCAGCATGCCCGCGTCCCAAATGGGGCTACAGCTCTGCACTGAAAGGCTGTGGGCCCTGGCAGAGCTCACCTGCAGAGGTGAAGCCTGTGGCTTGGAGAAGGAAGTGAGTGTGGATGGAAACCCTAATTTGTCAGGAGAGGACTCTACCAGGGTCCAACAAAGAAACCCTGGGGACCAGCCTATGATGTGAGTAGAAGACATCATGTAGCTGGTTCTCCTGCATGTTTCTTCTTCCTGGATCCAAGCAGGTGACACTTGGGGAGCTTCTGGGAGCTACCATCATCCTCTATATCCATGACCATGTGGCCAGGGGTGTAGTGTCCAGCTGTGGGACCTGCCAGACCACTGACCTCACCCTTGGCTTTCATTGATATCCGAGGGCTTTGGGCCAGCTCTCAATAACACAACAGAAAAGAGACCTGCACACTGTGCCAGCAAGGGAGAGGGGCAAGTGGCACAACATGACCGGAGCTGGGTGGTGGGATGCCTGTCCCAACATCCTGCCATTTCTCCTGGTTTCAGCAGCTCAGCTGAGGGTGAGGTGTCACATGAATGTCCCAGGGCCGGTGCTCTGCTCTCCCTCCCTCCCTCCCTTTATCTGCAGATCGTGCCATGCTAACAAGGCACACGTACAATGTTTGTGTGTGCATGGGAGAGACTGAGCGCTGACTCCGGGCCAAGTGAGAAAAATCATTAGTTACAGGCTCTGCAGGACTGAACTTGACGAGGAACTTGGGGCTTTGCCCCGACAGCGCTCGGCGCTGGTGCATTATTCAGTTTGTGGCTATGTTGATTTGCAGATCTAATCACTCCAACAACACATACAGAAAATTAATTTGGACGTGGGCCTGGTTTCTAGAGAAAGTTGGACCTAAAGGCGGGAGGTTGGTTGTGTGGCTCAGGCAAAGGCCCAGGCTGGGGAATATCCCATTTCCAGCTCTTGAGCCTCACAAAGGAGATGGGATGGGGATGGAGTGGGAAGGAGAAATGGAGTTGAGTGGCACTGGAGCATGTGATAAACAGGATGTCATCCCCATTGAGTCATTCAAAATCAAAGCCCTAATCAGTTAGTCCTGTCTTGTATTCATACCTCTTGCATTCATGGGAGATGAGCTGGATAAAGGGGGAGATGCTCTCCTTTTCTCAGCCAAGGGATGCCCCCAAGAGGTGTTGATTCAACAGATTGATTCAACACATTTCTAAAAATACTTCTGGTTGGAAAAACACTGCTACTGAGAGTCAGACCAGATGCACTATTCCTGGGCTGCCCAAGCCTCCAGACCTTTTCCTCTTTCTCACCTTCCCAATGGTGCCTGCCCCCATCAGAAAACAGCATCTTAGTGGAAACACAAGTGGTCCCAAACATCAGAGATTCCTCCATGGACAGTCCATGGGTTTGGGTTGCTCCCAGCTGTGAGGGATGCTGTCTGCCCTCCTGCCCGGTCTGTGTGAGCTGGTGCCATGAGAGCTGCTAGCAGCCTGCAAATCCCTCTGTCTTGAATTACGTGGTGATCACTCTCCCTCCTTTTGATCGCAGACCCCTTAACTTTGCCTTCAGCTGGGGCTGTCTCAGCCCTGGACGTGCTGAATGCCCTCCTTTTAAAATGGGATTTAAGAGAGCATTAAGGACTAATTAGGTCTAATGAACAGCAGTGGCTGTTTTAGACTTGGTGCCTCCAGTTGACATCAAAGGGTGAAGGGGATAGGGTGAAGCTGGAGGAAGTGTTATCAGCAGCAGGAAAGATTTAGACCCTGCAAAATCACCCCCCAGCAGGGAGGTTTGTGTTCCTAATCCCTCTGTGCCTGTCAGGCAGGGAGGTGGCATGGTCCTCTCCCACTGGAGACAGGTGGGATGGAGAAATCCTAATGGGAGCCCATCATCCCCATAGCTGCCTTCTCTGCCGTCCCTCACCATGAGCGGCTGCTGATGGATTTGGGTGATCTGGGGCCACCCCAAGATGGAACCCACACCAGGATAGTGTTCCCAAGGCAGGAGGCAAAGAATAGGACAGGAAGAAGACAAAGGAGGTGGTAGGGGACACGGGGACACATTCAGAGCTGGGAGAAGAAGGGAGGCAGCTCTTTGCCTCCTGGGAGCTTCCTCAAGCACAGGCAGGGGTGAGTCAGGGCTGCTCATACACAAGCTGCTCATTAGCAACATGAAGTGTTGATGCAGGACCCTGAGCCAGGCAGGGTTTATGTGCCCAGGGTGCAGCAATAGCAGCTGAGTCACACACCCTACCCAAAACATTTAAGCCTCTCACCATTTTCTGCTTGTCAGAGGGACCTTTGTTGTAAGGGCCTGCATTGTCTAAACGGCGCGGTCTGAGGGCACAGGCACTGTGCAAAGGCAGCGGTACCTGCCTCCCATCCAAAGCACCACCGGTTATCTCCTGCCATGACTCGGGTGGTTTTGCCACTGCTGGGAGGTCAGGGGTCAGGCTCAGCACCACGGGAGCTGTTTCCTGCCCTCTGCCGAAGCCGGCGGTCCGGGATGGGAGAGATGGAGTTTGCCAACAGCGATTCCCCCTTTGATTCAGTTTACATGGCAGTATCGAACAGCGGTTTGGTCGGGGGGATGTTACAGATATCAAATCCTTTCACTGGAGAGTCAGATCTCGGCAGACAGCATTTTGGAGAGCTCAGGGAAAACAACAACTATTTACGGTTGTTGTTTAGGGTTATGGACGCAAATGCCCTTGAATGATACAAACCGTCTTAAGGGGAATTTTTGCGGCTGATTAAGCGTAACCACAAAGCTTCAAGAAAACATGTGTTTATTTTAAGTAAGTAATGTTGATTACTAATGAGAATACTTAGTAGATATGATCAAAGGTAGCTGAAGTGCCGTCATGATATCAAAGACTGGGATGGAACGCTTAATTTAGATGTTGAAAAGCCAATCTAAGGTGAGTGTCTTGAAAGTAAATATCATTAACAGTATCTAGATTAGACCAAGGTATAAAAAGAGTTGGAGGTAACAGCTTTCAAATCTCCCATATAAACAGGCAGGTGATGCTGTAACTGGGGGAGGCGAGTCAGACACAGAACCCAGGGTAGGGGATGGATTGTGCATCTGGCGCACGCAGCCGCTGGCCGGGCTCCCAGCTCTGCCCATCAGCATCTCAAGGGAGCCGGCTCTCAGGAGCCAGTGTGGCTCCTTTCTGCTCCAATTTACCCAGGGGAGAGGGATGGAAATGAGTCCCCTGTTCCCAGCATCTTCAGCTTGAGCTCTAGTGCAGGGCTCTGGCTGAGGAGGGAGGGCTTGTGATGGGATTCTGAGAGGGAAGGGGGTGTCCTCTCTGCCAGCTGACCCAGGAGGTCAGGCAGACTGATGGAGGGATGAGTCTGACAGTGCAGCTCAGTGCTCAACATCCAGGTGTCTGCATCCTGCTTCTGAAGCCTGCTTCCCTCTACCAGCCATGTCTTGCTCTATTAGCCAGAAGGTGCCTGGGAAAGGGCTCCACATGTCCCCAGTGTCACCAGCCCTGCTCCCCGATGGAACATCCCTGCAGTGAAGCACTGATGGGATTTGGGACAGACAGGACCTTATATCCCCTTCTCTTGCCAGTTGTGTCATGTAGGCAGGAATATGTTATTTATTTACCCCATATCCATCTCAAGCTCCTGGGTTAGAAAAACAGGCAGTCTTAATTGGAAAAAAATCTGGATATGGCTAAGCCACGATCCACACTGTCTTCTGCTAAAACCCAGGGCCAGGTCCATGGCCTGGCCACTTCCCTGGTGGCTTCAGGAGATATCTGTCCCTACCGCTGTCTCCCCCAGACCATTGCAATCAATCCCCTCTTCATCCCTGCTCCCACTGCCCAATACTAGCAGGGACCCTCTTAGCCCAAATGCCTTGATGACGGCCAACACCCTCCATGTCACTCCCACGCTCCCCAAAAGCCACTCAGGATACGCTCCCCTCCACACGTTTCCCTGGACTGAGCCCCTTTGATCGAGCGCTGCGGGGCAGTGAGAGGGTGCCAGACTTTTGCCCTGCCTTGCGTGGGTTGGGAGAGTTTTGCCTTCGCATTTGGGGCCCAGGGAGTGCCCACATCACTGGGTCTGCTGGGCACTCTGGCTGGCCACACGTGGGCCCAACAGGCTGTTGTTGCATGAATCATCCCCTCTTCCCCAGCTGCACTGGTGGTCCCGCATGGTGCCAGGGATGCCGGAGACAGGGAGAGGTGTTTCCCAGGGATGTGTCTCAGAAGGGTTAAAGGAGGGTGGCTGTGCAGGCAGAAGAGCCTGCTGGTGAGGGCAGATACCATTCAAAGAGCTGGAAGGGCTGGGTGCTGGTCCTGCACAGGCTGATGCTTTACTATGTCATTAAAAAAGGTGCTTTCCAGAAAAATAAACTTGAAGTCTAAGAGCCACTTTCAAACATGAACTCAAACCTCAGCCTTGCAAAGGTAAAGGGTACTGAAAGCTTTTCAAAGCCCTGGTGTCCCTGAGTCCTGGCTGGATACCCTGCACAGCCCATGTGTGGCTCGGGAAGTGCTGGACACTGCAGGTCCAACCTCTCAGCCAGGGCTGGAGCATCTCATCTCCAGTGAGCAGTGACAGTGCCATGTCAAGCTCTTACCAGAAGTCTCTTTGCTCCCAAGTGTTTTGCAGGCTCTTGAGTTGTAACAACAATAACAACAGAAAAGTACAAAAGCTGGTGATTTAAGTAGCTTGAGAA
Source organism: Aphelocoma coerulescens (assembly GCF_041296385.1). Taxonomy (NCBI): domain Eukaryota; kingdom Metazoa; phylum Chordata; class Aves; order Passeriformes; family Corvidae; genus Aphelocoma; species Aphelocoma coerulescens. Next base: position 73,974,592 of record NC_091017.1, read on the forward strand.
CAAATCACTTCCCTGTTTGCCTGAATGTCACCTGCTCAGTATCTGCTCCGTGATACAGATGCACTGTTTTCTCTGGAGCAATGAAGATCTGCATTTCTAATGCATTAGAAAAGAGAATAAATAAAATCTAACATGAACAAAGTGATTTCTGGCCCTCTTTGCATATTACAAAGGAGCAAGATGGGCACAGACCCAATTCCTTTGTTCTTTTCAGATCTCTGCTACTGGGAGCAATATTTGTTAAGAGATTTGAAGCTGCAGATGAAAAGTGCTACGTACGGACCGAGTATTATTACTGCTTTAAACTCACACCCTTCAAACCAGCTGGCTGTCCCTGTTTAAAGGGAGGTGTGTGGCCAAACAGGTAGGACAGACACTGGCTGCCAGGATGCCCTGGGTCCTTGGCTCATCCTCACTGCCAAGGCTGTGGACACATCCCACGTGCAGTCCAGCACGGACCCTCACTATTGATAACACTGGGGTGGCAGCAAGGAGTGCAAACCTGGGGTAGGGAGTTGCTCAAGAGCATTTTCAAGACCTAGATTTTGAGATGGAACTGAACAAGCTGCTTCAGTGTTGACCCTGCTGGGTTTGACACCAGAAGATGAATGCACAGTGGGATTTGGTGATATGGGGGTTGTTGTACAGCCTCGGGTGGACATGCAGGGAAGCAGTGTCTCTGGTCACACCATCATTTCTTGGAAAAACTGGTCTGCACTTACTGCACCTCTCCATGACCAAAGTGCAAGTGCATGGGAAGGAGGGATTTAATTTTTTTTCAGGTCATACATCTAGGCTTACAGAATTTTGCTGCACAGAAGGACCTGGGAGATGCCCTGCCGCATCCTGCCATCACACAAGGCTGCTGCCTGTGAGCAGGGAGCCATCCTGGCATCCCCAGCACCAACAAAGAGAAACCCATCCATGACATTAAGTACTGCTCAACAGCAGCTCAGATTAAGAAAGGTTTTCTTGTGCTGGAAACTCCATGAATAAGAATGTTAGGAATTGGCTTAAACCACCAGTGACATAATTAGAAGGCTTTTGATATGCCAATTTGCCTGATCTCAGTTACTTCCCCCTGGTGCTGGGGAGTGTCAGCAGAGGGATTAGCCTCCAGTCACTTCCTGACACTCTGCTAAATCTTCTCCCTCTTTGTTCTTCATCCAAGACAGGGGGAAAAAGGAAAAACAGGGAAGCAGCTCAGGAGATACTGAAGTGAAGCAGCGTGCACTGCATCCCTGACCTGCCTTCAGTTTACACTACAGGCTCTCCTTAGGGGTGTAATGCAATTACGGCTATAACTGGGTGCTATACATTTTAATCCCATTAGAAACAGCCTTTTAACAGCTCCTGACTGACTATAATATGTAATCTCATTAGAGACACTACCTTTATACCTTGTACAAGAACATCCAAGCAGAAATCAAAGGCTGGGATAAGAGTAACATGGTGTTCTTATAAAACACTGTTTGTTTTCTTGCTTGTATTTGGGGTGCTGGTGCACAAGGCACAAAGGCACAAAGGATTTGGTGGGGCCAGGCTGGATGGGGTTTGGGGGCCACCTTTGTTTTTTCTCTTGTATTTCTCCCAGCAGCCATCCTGCCCTGCTGGGGACAGGGTACTGCTGTGTGTAGCCCATGTGCCTGGGCCAGGTCTGCTGGCCCAGCACACACAGGGATGCAGAATCCTCGTCCCCTTGAGGCTGGCTCTGTGCAAACTCAGGGCTGATATTGGCCTAGGCTGGGCTGAAGCTGGAAGGGTTTCTCCTGCCGGAGAGTGTTCACTGTGCTGCCTCCCACGATACCACACTGACCAAAGCCCTTGGTGCGGGTACAGCTGTGTCTACACCACGTCTGCTTGTGTTGCTCTGCCAAAGGGGGGGAGGACAAAGGCAGGGGTGATTTCTAGGCTTTTTTTAATCTGTTTTCCTCAAGGATCTATCAACGCTCAACCGTCTCCTTCCATAGCAATCTTGAAATTTTGGGCCAGCTTCAGGCAAATTTTCAGGAGGAAGGCAGGCTTGAAGATATTCAGTTCCTACATGCCATTTTAAAATAGTCTCCTGAACAGTTTCCAGGTAGATTTGAGCTCATTAGAGACCAGTACACACATGGGATAGGGACAGAGTGGATGTCCCAACCATGGGCCAAGCTTGGTGGGGTTGTGCTCGCTATCTGAGAATCCAAACTCTCAGACAAGCACCTGGCCACAGCTGGATGGGGGTTCACATGTCACTCCCATCCTAATTCAGCTCAGATGATGTTGGGAGAGCAGCTAAGCCCTAAACACTGGGATGGAAAGTGCAAGGCTCAGACAGAACAGCAAAGGTCAGGCAGGGAGGACAGGAGGACAGGACAGACGAGTGGGGACTGCAGGGCGGTCCCTTCTCCATGCTGAAAAACCGAGATACTGCAGCCAAGGGCAGCCAGGACCTAGCCCTGGTCTCTTTCTGAAGGGAGAGCAGCTGGTCCTGACTTAATCCGAAATGTGGTATGAATCGTCATGGACCAGGATGGCAACCAATTACCCGGGCATAAATCTGTTAAAAAGAGGGGGGAAAGGACACTGTTGAGCTGAGCCACACATCAGTCCAGCTTTGGGGGGCCACTGTGACTGTCCTTCTGGTGAGCCCTAAGAGATCTTGATCTTTGGGATCTTTAAAGACTGCAAAGAGACTTATTTTTGCAAGAGGGGTGTTAATCCCAGCAGATTCTAAGGGGTGATAAAGTACTTTGTTTCTTGCTCTACAGTAATTGCGACTTCTGACAACTCTGATAAACTAAAATGAGGTTCTCAAAAGCATCCACCCAAGGCTTTGTGGGGCTGCAGTCAGGGTTGTATTTAAATGCCCCTAATGAGTACCTAGAGCAAATGGGAAAGACATGCAAATCAGATGTCTAATTGAATGGGCCTTTGAAGGAATATCCCAAGCCTCTGGGTAATTGATGGGTTATCTTTCCACCGGCTTGCCTTGATTGCATCTTCTTCCACATTAGTCTTTCCTAGGAGTCTGGTTTAACAGGAAAAGTGGTGCACCAGGATTAAATGCAGCTCTTCTTCACAGACTGAATGAGGACATTTGCTGCCCAACAGTACGACCCTTCTGCAAGGCAGTCATTATTAAAATCTCTCTAGACAGGTATTTCTTCCAGGCATGGAAGTGCCTTATCATATTGCATCTGAGCACTGCACTCAATAAACTGCCTCACGACCTGCTCTCCGAAGTGAAGGCATGACAGATGAAATAGCTTTCCCATCAAGTTTCTTGGGCCCACTTCTCCAGCAGGTGTAAATTGATGTGACTGCCTTCATCTGGATGTAGCAAAGCTGATTTGTGCCATATGGAAATGTGACCTGTCTGACCCATTGGCTGCCTTGGTATCTCGTGGGGATTTATCAGTGTTGCATATATGAATTCTGCTTTGCTTAAGAGCCTTGTGTTATGTTTGTACAAGAGCCGATTGCCAGCAGCCACCGTTATGGCCGAGCAACTTGCAGCTCAGCAATGAGCAGGAAAAAGATTCCCCAGTTGGAGCTCTGTTTGGACTCAGAATTGAGGCATAAATCCATAAATTTGGGGGTGTGTCTATATTAGAGTTATCTGGGCTGTGCGAGCTCTCTCCAGCACTTCTAAGCAACTCTGAGGACCAAATTTTGTCAAACACACAGGGCACCTGAGGCCATTTGAGAGGTGCTGGGGTGCTTGAGACATCCTCAAGGGCTGGTTTGTGTATCTGTGGGGGACTGGAGCAGCAGCTGGGGGCTGGAGAGTGTGGATACTCAAGTACATCTCAGCAACAGTCTTTAAGGCAACAGACTTTTAGCCAAAGAATCTGCATCTCAGCTGAGTTTAAAATTATTTTCCTCTAGTCCCTGTTGATGACAAGAGGGGCAGATTTTAGCCATAGCTTCAATTTCCTGCACTGGGGAGAAATTCCTTTCAGAGCAGAGTCTCAGGGATGCTGAGCCAGGACTGTCCTTGACACTGAGCCCCATTGCTCAGTTTATCTTCAATCCTTACAGGTGCAGAAACCCCCAGTTCAAGCCCCCGCACCCCAACACCACCCCCAGGCTCCCCATAGGAAATCAGCACAGGATCCTGGCTGTATCCTGTTGCGTTCGAAGGGCACAAACACATTTGCCAGCATGCCAGCTCAGCCTGGGTTTGGATTGCATCTCTTCTTTAGCCACTCAGACCCAGCCCTCAGCTCTTTCCTGCCTTCAACTACCTTTGTAATTTCTCACAGCAAAGCATCCTGTTCCTGGCTACATTCTTGCCTGCTATTTACTATTTCTGTCTTTAATCCATGCCTAAATACCATGCTTTGCTCTTCATCTTTAATTTTCCAGCCCAAACCAAGGTATTAATACCAATAACCTTGCAGATTTCCTAGATCCAGACTGCCTTTCTGCCTTCCCCCTCTCAGCACTTTCATACCCTCACGGGTAGCCCTGGGATGGGGCTGGTTTGCAAAGCCCCAAGAGGGGCAGCAGGCAGAGCACAGCCCTGCTCCTGCTGGCACGGGGTGCAGTGAGTATCTTGCCCACTGTTGGGTTTGTCCAAATGCCAGCGTGGGTTGGTGTTACCAGAGATCCACATCCCGGGGGAGCAACACAGGGGCTTGGCTGGAGTGGGTCTCCATGCAGGATCTCGATTTTGGTTCCTGCCCAGTGGTGCTGGACCACTTTTGTGCTGGTCAGTTCACCCACCAGCGTTCGCCACCTGGCTCCATGGCAGCCTTTGTGCCGCTGGCCCCTTTCCCGAGGAGCTTCCCACGCACCTTTGAGTCTTCCACCAAAGCCTTGGCCCAGACTGTCCACACACAAGCCCTGAGAGCCAGAGCTAATGCACGGTGTGAACCTGGCCCTGTGCCTGCCTGGGCATATGGGTTACAGCCTTGGTTTCGCTTCAAAGCAGGCTTTGACCTGTCTGCTGTGCTGCAAGGATGGAGTTAAAACCTGGAGAGAAAAACTCTGATTTGGGTAGCTGGCCAACGGCTGCCACAGTTCACTGGGATGGTATTTCTGACCTCTGCTTCTATTCCTTTGCTTTCCAGAGATCAGAAATTGCTTGCTGTTTGCTGCTGAGAGCCCAAGACTCTCATTGGAGACAGGTCTCAGCATGGACAGATATATGTGGTGAGCACCAAACCACAGAGGTCTCTCCTAGCATCTCTGCTCTTACAAAAGGGTATCTCCAGCCTGGCAGCAGCAGGTCCTCCAGGTCAGAACCAAGGTGACCTTGTTGCAGATGCCTTGAGATGGGTTTCATTTAATTTTCTTTTGATCTTTTTGTACCCCACAGGATAAACATGGACACCTGGGGGAAAAGGAGGGGAAATAGCATCCTTTGGCTATTAATCCTGGCTATGGTTGAAGTCCTGGCTGGTATGGATGAAACAGAAACTACAGTATTACATGAGGTGCAAAGTCCTTGGAAGAGTCCTTCCATGTTCCAGAACTGCCAAGGAATAAATGCTCCTCAGACATTATAGCAGGTAGGAGGCCTGAGGATGGATTGTCACCACTCTGTCCCAACTAGGCTCGATGATGAAACTCAAAATCCCATGCCATGAGCTGGGGACGTGCCAGCATCCACCCCCAAGCTGGTCAGCCATCTCCTGCCACCACCTGGCGTAGCCAGCTCCTGGCTGTACTGCTGTGGTGTTCCTCACTTCCATGTCCCAGTGCTGGCCAGCACCGTGGTGTGACCATCTCCGCCCAAGCAGATGTTGCTGAGACACTGGCAATGTCCTTGGAGCTCCTTGTCACTGTGACTGCACCCTGCCATGTGCCCTCTCTTGCATCATCTGTGCCTCTCCACGGGGAAAACTACATATGAGGGCAAACATCAGTTTTTTCCTTCTACACTGGTTTGCATTATGTTCTCACACATTGTATATGTGTGACAACAGTTATTATTGCTGCTTACTACTGGAAAACTTAATTTTTGGACCTGCTTTTCTCTCTGACTACAGAGTAGTTTGGACTATTTTCAGATGGCCAATGCAAGGTCAGATGAATGCCACTTTTCAGTGTGTGAGCTTATCTTCTGTGCTCCTCAATGCTGCTCCATTTCTGGTTGCTGGACTGGGACATTTTTTGGACTGCTATTCATGTATTTTTCCAGACTGGTTATGCTTTTACTTCTTCCTCTATTTTTTGAGATCAGCTGATTTATCAACGTGCTGTTGCTTTTTGTGCTGCAGTCACTAGTGCAGATGTGAAATGATTTCCAGCACTGATCCTTAGGAAACCCCATCAGTGATCTCCCTTCCCTTCAGCTGATCTTTCCAGCACAGGTCCCTGCTCCCAGCAGCACCCACCATCTCCAGAGGAACTTGCCATGTCCTGTGTGCCACTCCAAAGTCTTACAGCAATTTTCAAGTCTCAAAACATTTACACTGTAAAAATGTACTGTTCCTCCTGCCTTCTGGGAGATGTTCTGGCACTTGCCATGCTTTTGATCCCAGGTCAGAGGGTTTAGCTGGGCAGACCACCTCCCTCCCTTGCCAGAGAGCCTGGGTGGTTCTTCAATCGGAGGTGGTCTTCACTTGTGCCTTCCCCAACCTGACAGCTTTTGCTGGATGAGACAGTGTGGTTCCCTGGACTTGAGCACCTCAACCCACTTCCTCAGCCATGACCACTTTATCCTCCAGACTTCCTTTTCCCCGTGCTTGTGGGGATTTGGAACAGAGTTTCACTGGATCCCTCAGGATGACTTGAACTAACTTCCCTTTACCTGTCCCTCACTTCAGCCCTTACTTCCCTGTTTATTTTTTATTTAAATGGGTAAAAAGACCCCAAATTTGTTACTGGTGTTTATCTTTTCAATGCCTCTCATCTTTTTTGGACAGATATTTCTTTTTGTTCCTTTGTAACTTTCTTTGTCAACCTTACTCCTTTTTATTCCTCCTGTTCCTTCCTGTCTCCACTAAGTATCCCATTTCTCCTAAGGTACCTGACACCTGCCCATGGGTTCCTGGGCAGGAACAGCATCGAGCCTGCTTTTGTTTGAAGGTGAAATGAAGCACCGTTTCACCAATAAAAAGTTCTGACTGTCAAGCAGTGTGTTATTCAGGGCTGATGAATAACTTAGAGGAGATCAAAAGATATTAAGCTAAAAGAATTATTATACAGGAGCCTACGGGACCACACAGATCTCCTGTTCCAGCTAAAAAAGTCCCAAATTAACCCCCCCCACCTCTCCCCCTTATAAAAAAAAAAAAAAAAAAAAAAAAGAAAAAAAAAAAAAAGCGTGTGTGGTCTTGAACAGCCAAAGAAGCAAGCCATTATTTGTAAGTCTGCTATATAAAGCATAATTATTATCCTTTTTATCATCCAAGTTATGGGGCAGGCTTTTCCATCTTTACTCACGCCAAGTAGCACCTCCTGTCAGAAATAGCCTCGCTGGTTTGAAGGGGATGAGTCATCCCGCAATCAGGTAGGAGGAGAACAAAGATAGACACGACTTCCCGGACTGGATCTCTCTCCCTCTCTCTCTCCCCGATGCACGATCTCGCTCCTCCACGGCATCTATCAAAGAGAAGCGCCGCGAGCGCCGGTGCGGGCGCGCCTCCCCGGGGCCCCGCAGGCTGGAGACGGCCCACCGGAGCAATGCATCTGGTCCGCAGCTCCCTCCTTCCCGCTCGCCTTCCCAACAGCTCCTCAGATGTGGGCAGGAGCGGGCTGTGGGCCGTATGAACTCTTCTGGCAGCCGGCGGCCCCACTCCCACTCGCCTCCTTTCCCATAGCCCCAAAACCCGTCATGTGACCAGCACATACTGGTAGGATTCCAGTTGGGGTGCTTGGCAAAGAGGCTCCTCTCCAGTCATTGGGGGGCTCTGATGTCATCCCACCATGGTGGAGAGCAAGGTGAAAATAAACAGCAATGCCGTGACTCAAAAAATGTAATACACAAAGGAAAAAAGCTCCTCCAGTAGCCACGGGGCTCTCCCGAACAACAGCTTGCTTTTTTCAAGAGCCCAGTTTTGCTCCAGCTGAGACTTTGCCCACTCCCTCTGGAACCAGAATTTAGATTTTTACCACTTTTTTTTTGCCTTTTTTTTAATTAACAAAGGAATTCTGAGAGGGAAAAGGGCTCCTTGTTTCCTCTTACTCACCCTTGCTGTTACAATTTGAAACCCGCATCTGGCATTCAGAGTGTTGAGAACAACTCAGAGCCAACATATTGGGGCTGATGAACCGCCCTGGGTTTTGGGGGAGTTAGCTGTTTGCCCAGATGCTCTGGGGGAGCTCTTTAATATCCCAGTGGGAATAACACTACTAAAAAAGGAAAACCCATTACTACACGTCTGCTCTTGCAGAGGCTCCTCTGCTCCTGTGAGGATGAGACCTTTACAGGAGGCTTCTGAGTTGTTGCAGGTATCACCTCGAATGGCTCTGACAATGAGCAATTTTAGGACAATTTTATTCCCAGCTGCCCCAAATAATCTTCCCACCCCCTGCAGTCACTACCGTTGTTGATTAGAAGTCTCTTTAATTGAATCAACCGGTCTGTTCACTGCGGCAAGCACTGCGCTTTGAAGATGCATTAGAGCACACGTAGGGAAGCACTGAGTAATGCAGGGAGATAAGCAGCTGTGTTTGAAGCTGGGGATCCAAGAAGCCATGGAGGAGCACAAAAGGCACATGAAAAAGGTGGCGTCACCCCAGCTCCCCACAGGAGTCCTGAGGGCCCAGATCTTCGCCCTTGGCTAGGTTGGTTGCTTCATGCTCAGCATCCAGCCCTGATGTTACATGCAGTGGCTTTTGTCGCTCTCTCCAGCCCTCCTCTCTTTTGCTGCTCCTCTGCTCCATGTCAGACACCAACGGTGGTGGCCACCGTTTGGTCTCATGGCCAGTTTGGGTGGAGGGATGGGTAAGAGCAAGCGGATCTGGGTGTCTCACATAGTCCTTGTCTCTCCGTGCTTGTTTGGGTTCATCTCTTAGTGGCAAGAACTTTGCTGATGCAAAGCCAACAGCAGAGCAAGGCCACTCCATGGGGAGGAGAAACACTGAACACCAAACCCTTGGATCTGCAGCTGGGAGATCAGACAGTTGTCAGAGACATTTGAGCTCTATAGGGATGTACATCAATGCAGGAAATCAGACAAACTACCCAAAAGTCACACCTTAATCCCATGACTGGAGTATGGAGACAACAGGAAGAACTCTATAGACCTTCCTAGAATGGGGGTTACCACCATGTGATCTGCAGGAATGATGTGATCCTTGGGGTCATTTCATGGTCTCTGGTGGACATGGGCAGCTGCTGCCAGTGGAAACAAGACTGGCAAGAAGGACAGACCTAAATATTTAGCACATCTTTTTGTTGAATCCCTATCTTAGGGCAAGAGGAAGAGCAGAGCTTGGGAGTTATGGATCTAAGGAGTGGCAAGGTTTTCAGCTTGTTTCCATAAGTCCCCTTTACCAGCTGCAAAGCACAGCACCAGACCACCCCAAAAAGCAAATTATTATCTTCATCTAGAGATGTTCAGCACCATTTTGTCTTGCAGCATGTCCCAGAGCTCCCATAGGACCGATGGGCAGGTGTCCCAAAACAGGCAGCCAGGACATCTCTGAGAAATTTTCTCAATGGAATAAACATCCCCAAACTCATGAAAGGCAAATTGCCTCCTCTAATACCCGCGTGCTTTTTCCATGTGAGCAGGTGCAGATGTTTTCTGGCTTGTGCCTGCCACTGGGCGTAGGTTCTGCAGGGCTGTTATCTCTCTCATCAGATGATACAAGTTCGCAGGCTCATCTCCTTCCAAGAATGCAACTGACTTAAAAAGAGTTCAAAAGAAGATTAGGTTTCAAGGTAACTGGAAGCTATTCAGTCAAAGCCAAGCTGCATAAAGTGAGGGGAATCCTCCTTCTACCTCCATGGCTGTGCAAGGCAAGTGGGAACATGAGAAAGGAGCTGAGAAAGTGTGTGTCTTCTTCACAGACACAAACAGGACTGCAAATTGGAGACAACCACTACAAATTTAGCTAAGGATGCTTTAGAAATTGCATCTTGCCAATGTTTTGCTTATCAAGCTACGGTGTTTGCTGGCAATTACCTCAGCAAAGCTAGCACAAACAAAACCACATGGGATCTCATCACTAGTGCTCCCTTGTCAGAGGGGAGGTTGGCACTGTGGGACACAGAGGCTTCAGCAGTGGGAGCACTTGGGTGCTCAGTTGGTGAAAACCCCCCAGCCCGCAGCTGCAGGGTCCATGGTGCTGATGGCAGGTGAGAGCTGGAGGCTGGGTATCCCCTCCACTGGCAGCTCTCTCTGCCTCTCCCTGTGCCTTTCATCCATCCAGAAGCAGCAGGAGCAGCCACCTCCACTCTCCCAGCTGTACTGCCATCATCCTACCCTGTCCCCTCTCTTCCCACAGCAGAAACACACAGTCTCAACCCACTCATCCTCTGGACAGCTTTAGTTGCCCAGCTGAGGTGCTGTGAACTAGCCTCATAATAGAAATAATTTGGGGCAAGAGTGAGAACATTATAAATAAACACCCAAAGTTTGGGGATGGCCGTGGCTAGAGCCTGGTTTGGAGGACAGGTGCTGCATGGACAGGCTGCAGGGACATCTGTGTGGTGACTCCTGGCTTGGCTGTGCAGCCTAAAATGTGGCACCAGGCTCTTATGCCTGGAGACACAACGGTGCCTAATTCCTGGGGAAAGCCCATCCATGGATCCGGGCATCAATTCTCTCATACGTCTGTCGTGCAATGCTTGTTTTACAACAGGATCCTGTTGGACTGGTTGGGACAGAGGTGTCATTACATCCACAGACATTGTGACCCAAACGCTGTCTGGAGGAGTTTTGGATATGGCTTCATTACAGAGCAGCGTGCAATGTGCATCTAGCTGGTCCTGTGATCACAGGGAAAATCCTCAGATCATGGGATCATCCAGGTGGAAGGAGACTTCTGGAGATTGTCTAGTCCAACCGCAGCTCTCCAAGGCTGGGCAGCAAACCCTGGTGCAGCCTGACCCAAAGTTTTGCCATCTGGAGACATGCAAAGGACGGCTTTGCCCTGCACCACAGGAGAGTCTTGCTCCTTGAGGGACTTTCCAGGCTTGGCCACCATGAGGGAACCTGCAGCTGGCTCCATCACCACAGAGGCCCCCATGACCAAGTACCGAGGACGCACGGCACAGGTTTGGGCAAGCCAGGCCCTTCTAGAACATGACTGCCAGAGAGGTGTCCACACCCTGGGTTATTTTAAAGCTCTCTCACCACCATCACCCAGCCTCTCCAAGCCCTGCCCCAACCACAGAGCACCTGACAGAGGAAAGTTTAATCCCACAGGGATGGACAGGAGGAGGAAGTGCACTTGGTGGCTGAGAGCCAAGAGGTGATGCAAGGCTGCTGGTCCAGCCACTGCCACCCAACCCACCAGGTGCAGCTGGATCCCACAGAGCTGCTCCACACCTTTCCCTGAGCACAGGGCTCTGATGGCTGCTGGACATCCCTGGCCATAGGAAGGTCTCATCCTGCTTTTGTGGCCAGGAATGCTTTGCTTCCCTCCTCCAGTGCCTAACGCGAGGGTGCTGGCTGGCCAAGGCCAAAGCTCTGGTAGGTCTGAAAGCCCTGAGAAATGTCACAGAGCTGTTCCATAGCTGAAAGGATCACCCACAGGAGACCTTCTATACACCTCAGTCAGCAGCTGTCAGTGCTCCTGTCCTTGCTTTCTCACCTGCAGGGTGCTCAACTGGGCACCCGTTGGGTCTCCCCAGGGATGGATGCTGCTCTGCCCTGCTCCACATTCCCCACCACAAAGACAAGGCCTTTTTCTTCCCTTCCTTCCTCCTCTGTCCACCCAGTCTGGGGAAAAACTTTACTTCATCCCCACCGCAGTTCACTAAGGGCTGTTTTTGGGGCCCTATGTGCAGGACCCCCTGACAGTCTGGGTAAAACCCGTAGCCATGAGAGGAAGCTGCAGCCTGGTACCTGCAGCAGTAACTCTCATAGTCACTAAACCTGTCATCCCAGTCTGGATTTTCTTTAAACAGTCAGACAGGAGTAAATGATTCACTTGTTGCTCATCTGAAGTTTGTTTTTTTCCTTCTGGAAAACATTTCTTTGGGAGGGCTGGACCTGAATTGCCCCTGTTTCCCAGTGCTCCTCAGCACTGGCCATGTTGGCAGAGAAGCCAGATGTGCCTGGGCATGGGATGGCAGGAGCAAACCCAGCACCACCTGTGCCTCCTCTGAAAACCTGCTGATTAAAATGAAATCCTGCTATTTCACTGTTTCCAGCCTCCTTGTCCTGTTTTTTGCCCAGTTTGTTTCAGACGACCCCTGCCACCACCTCTCAATAAACAAAAAGAGGAGGATTTTTCTGCTGTTGCACTTGGGCACGGCCCCTCTGGAGCTGCCTGTCTTTCCCAGAAGAGAGGAGCATGAGGAAAAGGATTGCACCCGCTACTTGTGTCTGTTTATTTACAGTGTAAACAGCTTCTGTGCTGGAGCTTTGAAGAGGCACCGCACATTTGTATGCCAAGATCCCTCCACGCTCTGTGCGGTTTTCCCACGTGATCTGAGCTCTTCAGAGAGGAAAGTTTGCTCCTTTGCCTCCATCCTGGAGAGGATGAGGAGGGCCGGAATGATGCAGAGCCCCAGTGAGAGGTAAAGCCTTCAGTGAGGGAGGTTTGGGTTGAATTACCCTGTTTATGGTAACCTGATGCAGCTGTGCTAACGAGCAGTAATTTGGTAAATCCCCATTAGGCTGTTGATCATGAGCCCTAAAGTGACTCTCAGGAAGTTGTGGCTCCCATCAAAGTCAGCTGAACTGCAGCAGCAGGAATAGAAACCTTCCTGGACCGAGTGGTGGTTTTGTATAAAATAGATGAAAATAGACAGATAATAGATAAAGAGATAAATGGATAGATCATAGACAAAAATAGTTAAATAACTTCTGGAATTCTCTCCCAAAATAGCTGTGCAACAGTTATTTAAATGCTATAGGGCACAGTACCTGCTTGCAGGGAATTATCACCACTGCAAAATCAATATTTGCTTAAAATCCCTTTGGTAAACTCAAGAAAACGCTTTAACAAAGCAAAACCACGGCAGCTTCTCACCATGCTCTCAACCTCTTGGGTTTGACAGAAGCAATGATGGATGTCAGAAACCTTATCTTGGCAAAACAGCTCCTAACAATTCCCTAACCCCTGAACACGATTGTTATCCGCTAAGTTGCCTGCCTTACCTATTTACGATAAGCTATGAGTATGACCATGATCCCCAGAATAAACTTAGGCTACTTTTTTTCTGTTGGTTAAATATTAGATTTACATCACTTCAAAATTAGGAACGGGATTTAGGTCACCCAGCAGAATTTGCTCTTGTGTCTTGAAATTCTTGGTGGCCACACAACTGTGCTCCAAGGAGAGCTGGTGCTCAGGTGATTTGTACCTTGTGAGGTGCTCAGCATGACAGTGGCAATGGTTCATTTTTCCCCTTTAAATAGTCCAGGGGTCATAGCCCAGGTCCTACAGTCCTTCATAGAGGGTCAAACATCTCCTCTCCACCCACCTTTTCAAAGTTAAGTTGCTTTTCCTGCCGTGCTAAAGGCTTTAAGACAGACAGCAGCTGTTTACCAGCTGACAAAGAAGAAAAATGGGTATATTCCCAAATCCCAGGTCCATTATTGTGCTTGCTGGGATTTCCTTCTCTGCCTCATGCCTCCACTCTCACCCCTGGGACTTGTGCTGTTTGGAACATCTGCAGCCTCCCAGCTCAGCTAAGCCCTGCTAGCAGAGACCTCATCCCAACCAAGCCCACCTGCCCCGCTGGGCATGGAGGCACGGGAGCGCCAGTGGGAATATTCAGGTATTTTGCATCAGAGAACAAGAGGAAATGGCCTGAAATTGTGCCAGAGGAGGTTTAGGTTGGGTATTAGGAAAAATTTCTTCAAACAGTTGTCAAGCATTGGAACAGGCTGCCCAGGGCAATGGTGGAGTCACCATCCCTGGAGGGATGTAAAAGATGTGTGGATGTGGCACTTGGGGACGCAGTTTAGTGGTGGCTTTGGCAGTGCTGGGTTAAGGGCTGGACTTGATTATCTTAGAGGTCTTTTCCAACTTAAATGATTCTACAATTCTATGTTTGGGGCAAAACATCCCTCTCCTGCCATCTTGCCTGCTCCAAGGCCTCAACTTTTCCTGTCAATCTCTCAGTTATGCCCTGACTCAGGCCCTTTATGGTGGCTATGAAACACCCCTGAATGCTTTCCTGAAGACCCATGCACAGCCTCCACTGGGGTGTGAGGGTTCCTGAGTATCTCTCCTCTCCCTGGTGGCCATGCCTGGCTTCGGAGGCAATTTCAAGAGACTTGCCTGTAGGTGGCTTGTGCCTCACAAATGGCTTTTGCTGATACATAGGGTGGGCAGGAGGACGCAGGGCACCAAGCACCCACTGGTGTCCCTTAGGGTTTGTGCTGCTTTGCAACCAGACACGAGGTGTGACTATCACAGGTATGCTCAGGTATCCCAGCATCATCTATGCTCACTTCTAAGGAAAAAGACCCAATAACTTCCGTGCTCCTGAGAGAATCCCTGTGGGAGAAGGAGAACAAAGCAGAGGTGTGTTTGCACACCAGCCTCGCAGATCCCCGACCCTTGATGCCAAGCCCTGGGTTGAACCCCTCTGTCCCCTCCTGACCTTGGTCTCTGCCGAGGGGCTCACGGGGCTCCACACAGCTGCAAAACCCCCTCTGCCCCCATGGGCTCTGCCGTGCCCGTGGGATGGTGCAGGGGATGCAGCGCTTTGGGGATCAAGGGCAATGGCTGCTGTGTGTGGGTGAGGCTGCCTCAGCCTGGAGACCCAGCAGTTAATTTGTTTGTTTCCTTTCTCTATAGGATATTGTTACCAAAAAAAGAAAATGAGGTGGGGGGGAGAGAGAAAAGAAAGGCTGAGGCCAAATGATGAAAAGGCCTCTCTCCTGCAGCTATGAAATCTCACCCGGAAGGCGGCGAGGGGAAGTGTCTTCCAGCGGGGTACAAAGTCAGAGCAGAGCTTTGAACTCGGGGGAACTCCACGGCGGCGCAGAGCCCTGCCAGGGAGCCCCAGCTGTGCATACCTCAGCTGCAGCTGAGGGAGCTGGGGCTGCATCCTGCACCCCTGCTCTGCTCTGGGACGGGCTCGGCAGCAGGCTCAGAGCAGCCGCTGGAAAGGGGGCTTTGCTGCACTGGCACGGGTAGGACGTGTTCCCTGGACCAAAAACGGACCCACCCTGAAATTCTGTCTTGCTTTGGGATGGGTTACCCTCAGCCTGTCCCTGGAGTGTGCTACATGGCCTTTCTCCCCTGTCCCAGACAGGCTCTGCTGTCTCCTCACTTGCCCCCTGGCAGTTCATGGGTCCCCCTGCCCACCTCCACCACCACCACTGGGCTCTGAATATACCCAAATACCCTTCACCACAGGTGCTCTGAATACTCCAAACAGAGGAAGGTTTTACTCAAATATGGTAACCAAAAAGCTGGGTTTGGAAGGGATCCCAAGTTACTTGGGGGAATTTGGGCAATTATCCCACCATAACTTTTTTTAAATTTTAATTTCACTCTAATGATTTCAGAGGTACCTTTTCCCCATCTCATTTACAAGTGAAAACACTCAGTTAACTAAACTGAGGAAGGAGTTTAAAAATTAATTTAGGTGCCTCAAAATGAAAGTAAACCTTGGGACAAGCAATGGGCTTTGTGTGCAACTGGAAGCCAGGAGGATGTGCTGCTGCTGGGCTTTGCTTTTGGCTCAAGTGTCCCTCACCCTGTCACCAGACCTGGTGGCGTGGGGTCTCTGGGGAAAGTGCATCAGATGTGGCCCCATTTTTTGTGGTGGATCACAACTGGGTTGGGTGGGAGGAAAACAACACTGTGAGGTTCTAGGAGAGGGATGAAGCAGAGCAGCATCAGGCTTAGACTCTCTTCTCCAGATCACCCCTAACACCCCCAGCAGCAGCCTTTGCTTGTCAGCTGCAGCACTTCTCCCTTATCTGCAGCTATTCCCTTAAACAGCCATTTGAAGGAGATCTTTGCAGTATTTGCCCATGAACCAACTCCCAAATTTGCTGTTTTCTCAAGGACTTACAGCCAGTGGATCATGCTGCTGTTCCCAGGGATCCAGTGACAGGCACCTCCACCCCTGGGAAAACACTGCCCAGCCCAGAACGGATGGGACACCACAAAATAAATCTCCATGTCATAGGTATTTCTTGGGGCTGTAATTCCTGAATAAACATCCTGCCACTTGAACCTGTTGTGAGGAGCATGATGGTCACTACACACAGGAAAGATGCCATGACAAGCTGCCACCAGTCCAGGGATGGGGCAAGAGGATGGAGGTGATGAGCATAGATTTTTGGCTGGGTTCAGGATGATGGTTTGGCTGGGGTTTGGCCTGTCCTGGTGCCAAGGAGCAGCAGGACTGGGTTAGGTCTGGAGTCCCCAGCATCAGAAGGATGTGGACCTGTTGAAGAAAGTCCATGAAGGTGCTCAGAGGGCTGGAGCACCTCTGCTGTGGAGACAGATGAGAGAGCTGGGATTTTTCAGCCTGGAGAAGCTTCAGGGAGACCTTCTACACCTTCCAGTGTCTATAAGGGCTACAAGAAAGCTGGGGAGGGATATTTTACAAGGGCATGTAGTGATAGGGCAAGGAAAAACGGCTTCAAACTGACAGAGGGCAGGTTTAGATTGAATATTAGGAAAAAATTCTTTATTGTGAGAATGGTGAGGCCCTGGCACAGGTTGCCCAGAGAAGCTGTGGCTGCCCCATCCCTGGAAGTGTCCAAGGCCAGGTAGGACAGGACTTAGACTGACCTGGTCTAGTGGAAGGTATCCCTGCCCTTGGCAGGTGGATTGGAACTGGATGATCTTTAATGTCCCTTCCAACCTAAACATTCTGTGATTTTATGATTTCTGAGGTACCCACACTTAGACCCACCCCACAGCCAGTTTCATTCTTTGAGCTCAGGAATGAAGCCTGGAGAGCATGTGAAGGATGGGCAAAGGAACCTTCCTGTAGTGCCTGGATTGCTCATCCCAAGGCTGGCTGGTACAAACCATCCCATGCACAACCAGTGTAACACATCTGCCCTGCAGCATCCATGCAGGGACACCCTCAGACCACTCTTGAGCCACCTGGAGATGGAGGGGATTTCCCGGCAGCGCACACCCCACCACAGTGGGAGAACTGCCTGGACAAGGACTCCAAGCTTCTCTCTCGCACCGATGGTGAAACAATGCCATCATTTGAGCAGGGTGGTGCTTAATTAGCTTTTACTTGAAGGAAAAGGGGGCGGTGGTGGAGGGAAGGAGGTGGGGGGAGAGCACAGCAAAAGACCACGAGAAAATCCCCTTTTCCCAGTGTGGAGAGGGACGTTGCCTGGGTGCTGCGGACTGAAACACCTGCTGCCCGGAGGGAAAGCGAGTTCCCAGGAAATGCAAGAAAGGCACTTTCCAATGTGGAATATGTTGAAAAGCACAGAGGAGGAGAAGGGGAGGGGGGTGGAATGGCTGCGGAGATGCATGAATATTAAAATGATTATAGCACTTAATAAAGTGCCGCACAGGGGAGGAACAATAACAGGTATTGTTGGCAAGCCTGACGCTCAGCTTCCCCTTGATTTGATGGGGCGATAACCATCGCAGTATCTCTTTCATGATCCCTGGCTCCGTATCTCTCTCGCAGCGCGGCAGAGCCACACACATTCCAGGGGAGACTTTGATGTCTCTCTTGAGGCGCAGCCCTGCCAGCCCTGGGCAGGCTGCGCCGCGCCGCGGCTCCCCCGGCGAAGGGCCGTGGGTGGGGGACACGGGGAGGGGGCTGCGGAGGGCAGGGGGCGCGTGGGGAGAAGCAGCTGGCAGCTCTGAGCCAGCTTCTGCCCCCGCCCCCCAGGGTAGCCCAAAATACCCCATCACTTTTTTAGGGTCACCCGCAAGAGCTGAGATCCTAAGAAAATGGGATGCTGGACACTGCAGCTCTGTGACTGTCCAGTGAAAGACACCCAAGGGGGTCAGCCAGGAGGGAAAAGGGCACTTTTCAATCCTCCACCTCCCCAGACAGGACAGGATTCCCCAGACAAAGAGACACAGTCAAACGAGGAATAAGAGCAATTTAACGATTCTTTTAAAAGGCTGACCTCAGGGACAGACTGTGGGGTTTTATCCACTGGGAGAAGGCCTGGAGCCCAGTGATGCATTTTCAGAGGTGGCAGCACAAGCCCTTCTCACTGTCCCTTGAGGGAGACACAGATGTGCCTGGAGTGACATGGGAGTTTGCTCATGCCACAGGGATGAGCTGGAGGCTGCAGCACAGGAGGCCACAGCTTGTGTTGGTTGGACCCTGTTTTGGGCTGACTTAGTGGCTGGGACCCAAAAGGCACCAAACTTCCCCAAGGAGGGAAGGAGGGCAGATGGGCAGGTTTGGGAAAGGAGAGTGGGATTTTCACCCAGGAGAAGATAATGTGTCAAAAAGATGTTTAGCAGGGATGGATGGTGCAATCGCACCCATGGACGCAGAATCTCCTGTGCGTTTCTCCCTGCCCCTCTTGGTCTGAGAGCTCTCTGATTTGGGGGCAAGGTTGCCTTGTTTTGGGCAAGGCTTTGAGCATGCTGGAGATGGTGGAGTGCAGTCATTGTCACTCAGCCACAGCCACCCAAATGCTCCCTTGGAGCAAATTGAGAGGATAAAAGTTCTGTTGTAACCCACATGCCGCTCCAGAGGGTTTCATGCAATCTGTGGCCCATACGTCGCATTAGCCGTGTCTTCTCACCCACTTTCCCTCCCTCTGTCCCTCGCTCTGCCTCTCTGACCATCTGTACCAGACAAACTATCAGAGCTCCCAACCAGAACTGCTTGCTTTGCTCTTTTCAAATCAAACTTCTGCCGGTAGCTTAGACCTCACACTTAATTTGCGATAATTGTTGTTGGGTTATTTTTTAAATTTAATTATTGGTTTCAGAACGCAACAGAAGGGGGGAAAAAAAAAAAAAGAAAGAAATTTTCCAGCCCTTTTTTTTGCTAGTGCGTGTTTTCCTTCTCGTGGGAGGCAGCCGCAGTGGGCTCACCCCTCCACGGGTCTGGGGGGCAAACGGGGGTGCTGAGAGCCAGGAGGGGGCCTGACCGAAGCCACCCCGCACCTTCATCCTCCCCGGCACGGCAACCTGGGGCCGCGGCACAGCCGGATTCGGGAGAAGAGGCCGCGATGCCTTTGATGCCGGCTCTTCCCCGGCGAGGCCGTGCCGATAGGGGTGTGTGCGAGTGTGCGTGTGTGTGTCTTGCGCGTTGGCTCTGCCTTTGAGATTTGCCCCTGGTCATTTCTGCTGGGAGGGAGCTGAGGTTGGTGCTCTGATGTGGGTGGCCCAGAGTTTGTTACCTGAGGACAGCCGGCTTACCTCTGAACTCCTGCCTCCCCAACGGTTGTTTCCCTGCTTGTGCCTGCTTGCATTTGTGCTGCGTGTCTTGTGCATTGCCTTGACCCAAGCTAAGGCGAGCTGTTCCCCAGGGAAGGGGGTCCGGCTGAGATGCCAGGGTGGTGGTGGTGGGGGTATCTCCCGCCCCAAGGCTTCCAGCCGGCAGGCACACGTAAATGTTTAGTCTGAGCAGAGCCAGCACCCATATGGATTTGGAGCTGAAAAGAAAGGACTTAAAGGTAGAAAACTCCCACTGTGCCATGGAGAGAGAACACATCAGAGGGAGGCGGTCAAAAATCCCTGGAGGGAAGGCAACCTGATGCTTTGCCCCAAGGTCCAACAAAGTCGTGAGCAGCTCCCCCAGCCCTACTTTCTGTGGACGCTGATGGGGACCTTCCTTGGAGACTCCATAAGCACCCTCTGTCATTTTTCTCAGCGAAAATAAAGAAGAGTTATGAGAACGAGAGAAGTTTTTTGGGATGAGGCACAAGCTGTGCTGATGCCGAGCAGCCTCCAAAACCAGGAGAGAAGGGAGGGCAAAATTCCTCCCTGACCCTGCAGGCAACCAGCTTATGCCTTGGAGCAGAAGATTTGATTGCCTTTTACCATTAGCTCTGCTTGCGTTGGTACAAAGAGTTATAAAAATGATCCCCCCCCCTCCCCAAGCTCCCAAAGCACAAAGGCACAGGCGCGGCAGCGCGCAGCCCTCCCGACAGCCCGGGCTGCGCAGTGACCTGCGGCGGGGGGAGGATGGGGATGGGGATGGGGAGGGGGGTGGAAACACAGTGAAACAGAAAAAGATTGACCCAATATCACCCAAGCTGGAAAGACGTCGTTATTCCATTTAAGCCCGCTGAACAGTGCCACAGCAGGGAATCTGTCTGTCTTGGTTAAAGGTCTCGCTGCCAGCCCAGCCTTGGAAGTGCCAACACTAATCTGCAAATTGTTGCAAACCCTAAAGAGCCGCCGAGCTGGGAACCTTCCTCCAGCCCAGACCCCTATGGACCGGGATGCCCTTCCCCATTAACGTCCTGCTCCCCGCCGCCGCCAGGCAGGCTCGGTCAGGCACCGCTCCCTCCAGACGGGCTGGAGTAAAAATCCCGGGCATTAAAATCCCGGCTCCTGCTGGCAGCCCCGTTGCAGCGGGAATGGGATGTTTGCCACCGACAGAGGTTAGATTCTGCCCGGGGAAACTCTTGCATGCTCTGGACTAAATTTGTGCACGTCTTTCTGATTAGTGTCTTCCGGCAGGTCCCCAAATAGACGATGATTCCTTTGTCCTCTTCTGACTTCACGGATCACATTCAGAGCCTGTAGCTTTTGCTGAAATGCCTGGTTTTTGGCTTGAAAAATCTCTGGTGCAACCTCTGGCGTTGGCCAGGAAGAGGGTAGTCACATGTGCTCTTAGACTAACAAACAGCACTGTTCTTCTAAGACCATGGGTAGCAATAATTCAGGGTCAGTGAAAAGGGCATATCTAATAAGAGGACCTGGTCTAGAGGATAAAAAAAAAAAAAGAAATAAAGGAAAAAAAAAGCAGCTAAAAAACCCTGGCTAGCGTGATAGAAGGGGATGGATGTGGAAGCCTGACTGTGGAGCTGCAGACAAGACACATCAGGGAAAATAAAATGGTGTATGGAGAGGGACTGGGGACTGGGACGGCCTGGGTTTAGCCATGGAGATCATGGCACCTACGAGATCTCAGACAGGTAGGAGGCTGTGACATGCCAGCTTTCAGGCTAGCGGGTCGCTGCACGTCCTAAGGACCCCAGAAAACTCGTTAGGAGGGTCCCCACAGAGTCTATACATAGTGCTGATTTTTGTGCAAGACAAACAGGTAACCCAAGGGTGAGATCTGAGTCCAAATAAAAGACTGGAGCTGACAGAGGTGGTAAACAGTTATTCTTAGTAACCATATTTATTATTAAAAATATCAGTTGGAATGAGAAATGTGAACAGCAAATTTAGAGAAGCATGAATTCCTTTGGCAGGAGCTTTAGAAGCAGCCAGGGTTTTAGTCAGGTTTTTTGAGGTCTGTAATGAGGTGCCAAAAAAAGCACAAACATTCTTCAGAACATTAAAAAAACCCAAAACCTAACAAAACCTCCAGTCAATCACAAAAGGGGAAAAAACAATGTTACCATTAAAAAAAAAAATTGCACGAAGAAAAAAAGAAGGCTCCTAGAGCATTATCCTTAAGTCATGTAAAAATCAAAAAACCACTATGCAAAAAATAACCTGTCTGCACAGAAACTTGCTTATGCATATGACTGTAGCGTGTGCCTTTGCTTGTAGTAAACATGCCCTTTGCCTTCTGCTGGTGACATGACACTGGCATGTCACAGCTGATTTATAAACGCAATTGGATTTTCAATCTTCAGGTCTAAATGCATTGCAGCAGACCCCAGCAGGCAGTGTATCTCTGTTTATCTATAAATACCCGTTACGGTGCTTTCTTGGATAGAGCTGGGTACAGTAGGATGTTGTTTATTTTTACTCCCTTGCAATAGCAGGAAACAGTGTTTGGTATCAGTCGTCATCATGAGCTAAGTGGCTGCAGGGCTCTTTCGAGGACTCTGAATTGCAGAATCAAAAATGCAAGCAATGCTCTGCAGTGAATCCTTCAGGATACGTGAGGACTCACCTTGCAGCTCAGCCGAGGAAGAGGAGGAGTGAGAAAGGCTTAGAAAATACAGCAGTCATTCCCAAGCCATGGGAAAGCTGGCTTCAGTGGGAGCTGCCATGTCCATGCACTGAGGCTCCTCAACAGCAGTGGTTTATATGGAGCAGGTTGGGTGAGGGTCTTGGACTCAGTTCCTGCAGGTCCCTGCCAGGCTGGACACTGTAGGTGCACACAGGGAATTCAGGCTAATTTGGTGCCTCCAGCCCCCAGCTCAGGATCACAGCGGCCGCAGCCACAGGACACTGCAAGTGGAGCACTGCAGGAACATGCTGAATTGCTCATCCTCAGGTACTCCCTCTGTGAGGAAGGTCTGGCCTTCAGCAAGCTTTCATGGATCAGAAGCAGAGGCCTAGGCATGTAGGCTGAGGGTGGAGAGGCAAACCTACCTCTGGGCTTTCAACCTCCCTGTTGCAAGCCAGGAGCCTAAAAGCCCTGGGACCCCCCATCTCCTACCCTATAAAGGTACTTCCCTTGGAAGCTACCAGGCCTCCAGCTCCAGGCTTGAGCTTGAGATCCAGACATCCTGGAGTGGGTCCTTAGAATCCTGAATAACCTAATGTTGCTTTAGGAAACCTTGGACACCAGGTTCTGGCAGTTCTTCCTGGTCTCAGTGGCATTTTCCTTCCCAGGATGGAGCCAGCTCACCTCACAACCTGCAAGCCCTGAAATTTCCATCCCACATGGTAAGCTGAGAGCTGCTCAGGTCATCCTTGCTAGAGCTCCTGCAGCTAAGGGTAATGGAGCATCAAGTTCATGAGGGGAACAAGTGAGAACCTTGCTCTGCAAAGGTGCCCATAAGAGTCGAGAAGAGACAATCTTTTGCTGTAGGCAGTGCTTGACAAGAGTAGAAAGGGTAAAAACAGCAACGATTTAAAGGTGCTTGAAAAAGGCAGAGCACAAGGAGAAACAAAGCTGGGGAATAGCCCTTCATGGTCCCTGAGCTATTTAAAAGAGGCTTAAAGGGATTTGGTAAAAAAAATGACAAGAGATTAGAAATAAAATCAAATAGCAGCTGCTATGTGTAGTCCTGTGTGTCTGGATGAGTGTGAGCATCAGAGATGATCAATATCCAGGCTAGTTTGATTCTGGTAGAGGAAGAAGAGGAGAGAAAGAGAAGGAGAGAGGGGAAGAATTCTGGGGTTGATGGTGCCTCTGGGACATGGGTGCATGCACGGCTGGGGGGTCCAGTACCAGAGCAGCACCTTGGCTCAGACAGAGCAGCCCAGGCAGTTCCCCTGGCAGTGATAATGAACATGAGCCCTATGGGCTCCAGCCATCAAAGTAATGGCATGAAAGGCAGCTCATCCAGACTCTCCTCTTCTGCCTTCAAGGAAGAGGCTTCCCCAACTCCATGACACAACACCAGCCTACAGGGGGAGGACACCAAACCACTGTTTAGATAAGGAAAGCCTTTATCAAGCAGAAAGGAATTTTTAAGAAGAGCTTCCGCTGGTGCCTCTGTGTTAACAAGACTTTCCCATGAGCGGTGACATTTTATATCTAAATGGTTTCTAATATGATAACATTCCCAGAAAACATATTTGGAAAGAGCCATAGATCCTCAAAGTCTTGCCAGATGGAAAATAACAGCAATAACTGCCTTGGTCTCAGACAAACTTCAAAGCCTTGGTGTCTTCTTGTCTCTCTCACGCAAAATTGGGAATGTGCACGCAGGAGAGTGTGAAAGCACAGCATGGGTCTGGTCAGTATAACCACAGAGCTCAGCCCCTCCCCAAGGAATTTCATGTATAGCACAGCATGGCTTGGCAGAGAGATGGTGGGACCGTTCTTCACTCTTGCCCAGTTTTAGTAAGTGATCCTGGACACATGGCTGGGGTCCCACGTCTTGAGAGGAGCCTTTTGGATCATCCAGTGGATACAGGTTTCAAAGTCTGGTCCCAAGTGTCTTCTGAGATGGACTCAGCATCGATGGATTTTCCTGGATGATTTCTATGTCACTTTATTCCTCCTGCTCAGAGAAATGTGAATGCCCCATCCGTGGAAACATTCAAGGACAGGATGGATGGGGTCCCGAGCAACCTGATCTAGTGAGTGGCATCCTTGTCTATGGCAGAGGGCTTTGAACTAGACAATATTTTAGGTCCCTTACAAACCCAAACCATTCTACGGCTCTTTAGACAACATCCATAACTACATAACCATCAGTAAGTGCCCCCACTCAGTGTACTGATGCCATTAGACTTTTTTCTGCTGCCACTAGAAAAGCAGACCTTTGTTGCTTCAAGGTTTGGTTATCAAATTTACAGCTTTTAGAGGAACTCTACTGGAGCTTCAGTGAGGTGATGGGGGAGCTCAGGATGTCTGGAGACCCTCACCTCAGCACCTAGGGATGGTCCTGGTTGTGCTGGGGATTTGATAGGAGAACCAGGCAGCTTCTGCAGGCTTGCAAGCTAGTGAGATGCTATCCAAGAGTGGAGCAGGCCAGCCCACAGACTGAAAAGCTCATCATAGAAAAGCTCAGCAGGCAAGCAGCACACAAACAGCACGCACGGCAAACAAACAAACAAATCCAGCAAAGGCCACACAAGCCAGACAGAAATCATCACCTGGTGCAAAGGGTGCTGGGGCCAGGGGTTTGAGGATGCGGGAGGAGCACATCTGCCTTGTCTGTGGGGAATGGTGGCTGTGGCTGGACAGAAATGGGGTGCAGATGGACACATGGGCAGCTGTGTGTGGACACTTCTAGCTGGGTGTGTGAGGCAGCTTGGGCATGCAAACATTTTGTGCAAGACATGGCCATGCTCAGCAGTGCACCCTTGGCACAAGCCTCCCTCATTGCCTGCTGTACCTGGCCCCGCTTCCCAGCAAAGGGGCAAATAATTTGGCCATTGGATTGAAGAGTGAAGAGGATGAAACCAGCACAGAGCAGCTGAGCTCCAAGCCAAAGCCCCATGTGTGACCCGTTGGAGTGAGGCTGAGCTCAACCCCCTCAATAGGATCAGAGAAGGAAGCTGTTATCATTATCCAGATCCCAGGGTGTCCCCCCAGTGGTACAGGTGGAGCTTCCCGGGTCGGCTGCGCCCTTCGTACCACTTACCCTGGGAGGTTTCTGGGTGATGGGCACGTGGTGATGGGTGGGACGTGCTGCTTGATCACGTCGCTGGAGTGGGATGCCTGAGAGAGGAGGTCTCTGAGATCACAAAAGCCTTTTCAACACGGGGAAGAGGGGAATTTTCAAAAGCACCCCGAGCGGAGGGAGCGTGTGCTGTTTGGGTGTAGGACTGGATCTCCAGCACGTTCACCTCTGGCGTTTGTTTTGGGCCCATCTCTTCTCCCCAGGGCCTTGGGGCAAGCAGGAGTGCCATAACAGAGAGCCATGAAGAGAGTGGAGCTAGCCAGAGGCAAGGATTTTGTTAGCATTTGGAGGAGAAAACAGGGAATTTCCACATATGGAAAAATGTTCCTTTAAACTGTGATTATGTAAAAATACAAAGCCACAACTGATAATATCTCTCACTCTGGGGAATGATGGAGAGTGTTTGTTTCTTTAATTGCCTTTAATACTCACAAAAGTTACCAGTTTGCCACCATGGCAAGTGAAGCTCATTTGTTGGATTGCAGCACGCACAACACCAGCTTCCTTTCCATGCTCCTTCAGCAGTGCATTTTGTCCTTGTTACTAAAAGACGGCTTCTAATTAATATCTGTGCATATTTGATTGCCGGTGCTTTGCCTAAAAATTGCCTGTAGAGGTGCACACTAAAATTAGGTGTGTGATGAGTTTCTAAATGAGGACCCTTGACTAGTCAAAGGTGGGCTGACTCCTGTTATGTAGGAGCAGAGCCATGAGCCAGGCTCCTACTCCTATCCTGGGTGAGCATCCTGTGTTTTAGATGGCTGCAGATGTTCTTATTATCCCTCTGAATGGTCTTCATTCTCTTGAATCTCACCCATGTTTTTGTCTCAAATGTAACAATTTAACCAGGGCCTGGGTGGAAAAGTACTTCCATTGGTTTTGGATGTGCTGCCTTTGGATTTTCCTTTGATTCCTGTTCAGAAGCTCCCTTCCCTTGGTATGCTTTCATCCCATGCTCTCCTGTATTCCTCCTTGCTAAGGTAAACAGTTTGGGCTGATGTATAAAGGGATGCAGAGGAAATTCACAGTGCGGGCAGGAGCCTGTGAGAGCTGATGTGGGCTGTGCTCCTGTTGCTGCTTTAATTCATCACCACTGGAGCATGTAAAACCAGGACAGTCGCTGGAGCTGCAGCCCATGAATCACCCTTTGAGAGAAACGTGCCCCTGCGTGCTCGGACAAGCTCTCCTTTTCAAAGTGCCATTGTCAAACCTGGCTTGCTAAGAGCGTGGATCCAAAAAGCTCTCACTGCAAAGGTGAATTATACACTGATCCCTGCCTGCAGTTTGGTGCTGTGCCAAAGAGATGCCGAAACCTCCCAGTGAGTCATATAAATCATAACCCCAAAGCCCCGAGGGGGCTGGATTAATACTGGATCAATGTGAACGTGCCACGGAGTTATTTGATCGCTACAATGCTGGTATTGACTGTTATACACCTGTTGTACCATTAGGGATTACATCTGTTGTAAACACGCTGTTTGATGTTGCAGGCTGTGCTAACCACATGCACCGTAATCATGGCTTGTAGCTGCTGTGGTGGCCTCAACATGCCCAAATTATGCTAATTTTCTTGTTGTGGGGGGTGGCCCGACAAAAGAGGTTTGTTCAGGGTGAGCCTGTGCAGAGGGAGATTGAGTGCAGCGTGCTGGGGGAGGCGGGAGAAGGGGTGGGATAACAGTCTGCATTGCGATGGAGATGAACAGGGAGGAAGGTGAGAACAAAAATGATGTCAGACTACAGCAGACACCAGCTGAAGGAGGGAGTTTCCTGGTTCTGGCTCAAGTTTATTATCAAGATAAGGTCTGAAAAGATGAAAAAATCAAATAAGGGTGGGCAAGTGGCTGGGCAGGCATGAGGCAGGGTTTAGCTGCTAGAGGGGCTGCTGGTGATGGGGAGGAGTGAAGTGAGGTTGTTCAGCTGGGGTTTCACACCACGGTGGGGTGGTGGGGCAGACTTGTGGATGGTCCCCTGCCACCTGCAGCAGCAGCAGCAGCCTCAGCAGTCCCTCATTCAGTAGTGTGTGCCTGCATTTGAGAGCAATTTGTCCTTAATGGAGCAGTTTTGGGTTCACACCAGTGGCTCCCAAGACAGTATCAAGTCCTTCCTTGCTGGGTGTATTTCTTGATCTCTGTTTTGGCAACTTAAGCCTGAGGGATAAGTTACTTAATGCTGACAACTTCCTTAATCCTCATTTTTCCTGTCTCAGGCACAACATTTCTCCCCCTTACTTCTGCTTCCTACCCCAGAGAGGAGCCAGGCTTTCTCCAGAAACTGTCTCCAGAACATCCCTCATTGGATGTGCTGATGGCAAGATTGGAAATCAGCCTCTCCACCCAGTGCTGCTCTTCCAGCTGGACATCCAGCACAGATGGATGTAATTCCCTGCATTTATATTAGCCATGTCATGACTCCAGTATAATGAACAGTCTGTCCATGCTTCCAGATGGTGGAGCAGAGCAGGACACCCATCCACCTCCTATATCCATGTGAGGGCAAAGGCCAAGGGTGTGTGATTATTCTGTTCCCACATGGGGACACACCCTCCTGGTCCCCTGGGATCATGGTGCCGTTGCAGCAGCAGAGCTTGGCCAGAGGATGAGGGGATGAAACCTCTAGGATTAGAAGGGACATTTAAAAAAAAATCAAACAAAAACACAAAAAGAATCTCTGTGCGGTGTTCTTTACTTCAACATTTTCTGTCGGCTGAAGGTCCAGCCAATATCTATAATTTTCTAAATTCAGCCATTTCTCTCTCTTTCCATCATACCTGTCTTTTGTTTTTTCCCTAGCAACACCCCAAGGAAAAACCAACAACAGCTGGAAAACTGATACGAACTTGGGGAAGAAGACAATGGAGGAGTTATTACCAAATATTTTGAAACATCTGATTCGTAGTTTTTGTCCCGTCCCAAAACTTTATTTACCTGAAACTGAAGAAGAAAGATGATGCCAAGAGTTTTGAGCTTGGAGGGATAAAAAGTCCCTACAATTTTCAGTCCCTTTCTGGAGAAGGGTTGAGCTGGCTGCCTGACACACATGGCTATTCCAAAGCTGTGCTGGAAATGTGTCCAGTAATTCCTGCTTGACTGTGCTCCTCACTGTCCAGGCTGATGCTGACAGTCAGAGGCAGCCTCTGGGTCACACTCTCCTCCCTTGTGACCAGAGGTAAGTTCAGAGATGTAACTTATGGGAGGCTAGAAAGAGAGAGAACAGGGGTGGTATTTTGGAAGAAGCAGGTGAAGAGAGAAATGACACCTGAACAGGCTCTGATGGGGGGAAGGATCAGCAGCCTCGGGTTCATGGCAAGCCCTGACTACATTATTTGAAATCCAGTATTCAGGGTGGGACAAATGATGGATCATAGAATCACAGAATAGAATATGCTGAGTTGGAAGAGACCCATCAGGATCATCGAGCCCAAATGATGATGGATGCAAAGACTGAAAATCCTTTTCTTAAGCCAGCCCCTACAGATGATGCAACAGTGGAGCAAGAAAGGCTCTGATTTGGTGGGAAAACACCACTAGCTCTGAAGCAGCTCTCATCCCACCCAGGTAAGCATGATCCAAGGTGGGGATGGCTCTGGCAGCTGTGGTGTGCAGATCTGGGTAGGAGCAGGTGGGACTCTGCCTCAGTGGCTTTCCTGCCACCTCCCCATTAATCTCTTCCTGCAATCTTTTCCAATGTTCCAGGAGTGCATGTATGACTCTAGGTCATAATTTCTGATCTTTACCTGAGGATTCCTGGTAAAAAAAATGCCCTACAAGCATTGTGATGCCCTGGAAGCACCATCAGAGCCTTTTAACCTGTGACAACCATTTCCACTGAACCTTTTTTCCCTAAAACATCAGATAAAGTTTGGCTTTCACCCAGCATCAACCCCACGGGTACTGCACTCAGCAGTGAATTTCCCAAGGACAACCTGACCACCCAATGTGTAAATTCTGGGGTCCCTTCTGTTGGTCCAGGTAGTGCAGAAATACCCTGAGATGTCTTCCCAGGATGCCCCAGACTCTTCCTTATGCCAGTACCTGACACACGGGCACAAATCTTGCAAGCCTGGCTGCTCCTGGGTAGTGATGTGACTTCCCAGAGCAGATATACAACTTAACTGCCTCATGCCAGGAAGGACACAAATGGGTTTTTGCTTTCTGGGAGTGTTGACCGACCCTTTGAGGCAGCAGCATCCTTCTTCCACAATGATACCTTACCCCAGAGCTCCCCATGCACCTGGGTATCCCAGCAGCCATTCCTTATCCATCCCCTTATTTCCTCCCTTCAGATACCTGGGCTCTCCATGCAAATATGACCATGGACCAAAAAACCAAATTCCCGTTTGCTCTGTCCTCCATCTCCTGTGTCTCACCCCCCTCCCCCCACCTGGGGATGAATGAGATGCTCATTGTGGCTGCAATATATCATTCTTACTATTTGTTATGAGGTTTTAATGAGTGCGGAAGATTAGGATGTTTGCAACAGCGTAACAATAAAATACATATCTCGCTCATTCCTTGCCAAAAAGTACTTACAAATAATAAAAGTGAGGCTAGCTGAATGCATAAATCTCCTTTCACAAGCCCCCACCCACTGTGCAATAATTAGTACAAAGTGCAGTGCTAATAGATCATCTTACTTGTGTGGGAAACTTGACATTATGCTTTGTTTATATTATCCCTTTGGCAAGAATCTGCATGGCAAATCCTGGCAGCCAGCAAACAAGAGGCTCTCAAGGAAGGTTTCCAGACTGTCGTGCAGAAAAGCAAGCCACAGGATTGCGTGCTGGTCAGGATGCTGAAACCAGCTGGGGAGCTGAAGCGTTAGATCCAGCTTTTATGGAGTTGAGCTACCAAGTTTCCAGCTGACTAGGAGCAACATCCTGCTAGTGATTTGCAAAGGGCTGTTCCCACCCCAGCCACAACAAATCAGTGTGAACCTTGGCTTCAGGATGGTGCCCTTTGCTTAATTATATATTCAGGGCCCAATTTACTGCCTGGGCCTCCTAATGGGAACAGACGGGGTCGCCCAGACTTGAGACAGGCACCGAATATGGCCCCTGCAGTCTCTGGCTCTGTAAGTAGAGGGTTTTCAGCCAGTGCCCAAATAGCTCCAGCTCCCAAGACCTTTCTCCTCCACTCAGCCCCTACAGAGACCTTGGCTGATGTGGGAATTACCTCTGCTGGGACATCTGGCTCTGTCCCATGGTCCTGGGTTGCTGCAGTATGACTTGTCCAGCACATGATGGTGTCTCAAAATGCTGTCAGTAGGCACAAGGGCTGTCTTCAGCTCTCTGCTGACTGAAATGAGATATGGGTCAATGTGTTGGGTGGAAAGCCAGTCCTCATCCCCCCATGCCTCTGACTCTTCACCCCACAGCCCTTTTCTCTCTTCCTGGGCTCAAGTCTCTTCCTTTACTTGTTTCTCTATCCCAGGGAGCAATGCAAAAACCAGAGTCCAGTTCTTGGATGTAGAGATGCATTCCTGCCTGGTGAATCACAAACCATTAGCACCACAGGTTCTGGTATATTCACAGGAGGGCACGTTCTAGAGAGTTTCTTGCCAGCTGGGAAAATGGGGAGGGGAAGCTTTGCTTTCTTCCCTCGAGAAATCTGGGAGTCACCTGCAAGCTGGCTATTTCAGCAGTTCAGAGGAGTGCCACCACACAGGATCTTGTCCTAAGGACATACCCCAACAGAAGCAGCTTGTCTTTGCAAAGGCCTTACTGACCTCCGCCTAGCACCTTTCCCTGCTGACAGTCTCCCCAGATTTGTCCCAGGAGAATTTTTCCTGTGTGCTGGGGGTCTGAGCAATAACAAAAAGCCAACAATGCCAAGCTACATGTTTCCATGTAGGATTGTCCTCTGCTGCTTCGTGAAATGCCTGCAGAGTGTGCTCCACCAGGTCCCTGTGTGGCTGCCATGTGTGGCCCTGGAGCTTCTCCCCCTGGCTCAAGCTGGTGTTGGGGTGTGTGGAGCATGGTCCTCAGCACCTTCCCTCTGCTTTCTGCTGAAGGGCTTTGGAAGGACTATCCTGTGGGATGAGCCAATCTGCTGGACAAGCCCCAGCAGCCTTCCCAGCAGCAGATGTGGCTCAGACTCCACCTTTGAGCAGACATCAGCCCTGCATGTCCAGATTCACCCCCGCTCCAGCAAAGTTTCTGCATGTGTTTCATTCCCCTCTTCCCTGGGGGACCCTTCCTCATTGCATCCCACCCACTGTTGCTCAAGGCTGGCCTTTCAAAAGCACTCAGGCTGTCCTGCTTTGTGGCTGGGGAATGGAGACAAGGTGTTTCATCCAGATGAAGAAGTGACTTCTGGGAAACTTCTGGGAAACACACAGCAGAACTGCCTAATGCAGGCCCCCCTATGGTCTTCTCCTCCATCTTTGTGATGAGATCACCAGGAAAGAGAGAAAGTTTTCACTCACGGGCCCAGTGGACATACTCACTTGGAAATTTTCACCCTGCTTGTTTTTTTTTTTAACTTGGGTGGGTACTCTACAATGAGATCACAGCAGTGTCCTCTGCAGCTGGAAGAAACCTGGTATCAACTCCCTGACTTCGCCTGGTGTTCTTAAAGCTTTAAAAAAAGAGTTGGCAGCTCTGTCCCCACATGGGCATGAAAAAGAGCTTGCTTCATAAGGTGTCGTTCAGCTGGGAAGAGTATTTCAAGCACATCTTCTTCTATGCCAGACCCAGCTGCTAAGAACCACTGCAGAGATATTTCTTCCCTTTATACCGTCGGGCTCAGGGAATCCCGGTAACGTGCGAGTAGTTCTGAACAAAGTGTGCAGTGCTGAAGCAGCACTGCCATGCTGATGAGGCTGGTTCAGGCAGGGGGAACTGGGCAGAGCCCTGACATTTCGGTGACTGGTGAGGTTATTTGAGGGGAAAGCGCTGGGAGCCCGGCATCCAGCAGCCAGTGCCGGCAGCAGCCTCTCCCGCTACCCGCGTTGACTCTGCTGGCTCAGGACAATGGCAAATGGGCTGAAACATTGACAGTTTCCTCACAGACTCTTCCCAGAGTTACTAAAATTAACCTTTTTATTCCCCCCCACTGGAGAAATATAAAGCTTTTACTTCCCTTAACCTCTCTTTCCCACCCAGTGGGCAAAGAGTTTTGTCAGTTCTACAGTTAAAATAATATGTTAAGGATTTCCAATGGTGCAAGTCAAACTTCACATTTCCTAATGATTCTAGATGCCTTTTTTGTCCTCAGACATTTCAAGTTAAACCTCTATGAAACTGACCTTTTGGCTTGTCATCCTCTGTAAGGACCCCAGAGATGAAACACTTCTTTCAGTCTGTCACTACTGTCCGTAGACCGCCCCCCCCTTTTCCCCTCTCCTCTATTTTATCAGCAAGAACCCATAATTGAGCCCCTTGACAATAGCAGGACTGTGCATTTCTTTGTCAACAACAATGGGCCGTCCAAGTTCATTACTGGAGATTGTTTAAAAATTGATTCATGGGCCAGTAGTAGTAGCTTATTATACAGCATAAGTGACAGTGTGATCTGGATGGAGGCCGAGTCATTCTTGACCAGTCATGTCCAATTAGAAAGAACATTGCACACATTCCTGTTGGAGCCACATTAATGAATTAGTCCTACCACAAACTGAGAGAAGCTTGCAGGACCCTAATACCTTTTGTTCCTAAGGATAATTCAGTAATTTATAAAGAGAACAGCGCGAAGCACATTAGCAAAAGGACAGTAATCGCGAGACTCAGACAGTCCTTACACTTGTCCTTCATGTCAGGTTTCTGGGGAGCTCCGTTCCCTCTGAGCTCTGTGTTTCCCTGGAGAGCACTGAGAGACCTCTGACAGCCCTCCCAGGGCTGTGGGGGCAGTGCTGGTAGTGACCAGGGCTCCACAGGCCTGTGTGCACCTGAACTTGGGCCAGCATCTGGCATCCAGGCTCTGCTTCCCAGGATAACAGGACAGCCCAGGCACATGGAATGTCATCATCCTGCAAAAGTCACATCCGAGGGCATTATTTTATCCTGGTGCTTCCTCTGCTGCTCTGCAAAAGGCACTGGTGTAACTCCACTGAGTTGTGTCTGACCCACACCTTGGGAAATAGGAGAGAGGAGCAGTCAAGGCACAATTTTCAAGTTTAGAAGTCTGAAATTGGTGTTTAGGGTCTTAAATTGCACAGCAAATTCTGAGGCATTCCGAGATCAATTTAACTTGCACAGAGCAACTCCCAGGGACTGGGAGGCTTCAGGGTATTTAGGACTTCAGATTTGCAGCACTGAGGACTGTCTGTGTGTGCAGAGTCCTTGCAAAGGCTGTGTTAAGGGGAAAGATGAGAAAAAGGTGAGTGTGTCCAGCTTTCCAGGTGCTGACCAAGTCCATGAGAGGAAGCAAGGAATGCTGTCAGCTGACATCTGAAGGATGCTGAGGAATCTGTGGTGTAGGTACAAGCGAATGCAATTCATGGATTGAATTATTTCAGCAGAAAGCACTTGTACTTTGGCATGGGAACTGCAGGAAGAGGGAACTGGAAATAGGATAAATCCCCAACCAAGCCAAAGTTAGCAGTGTTCTCCATTACAAAGCTGACTCCCAAGAGGAATCCCCCTCCCCAGGAATGTTTACAAGTCAACTGTACAAAGCTCAGTGTAGTGTTACCTACTCAGGGGATATGACCACAAGCAGTTACTGCTGCCACTGTCGTGGGATATATAACAATTTTTGACGTGGAGCAAATTCTGCCTATTGCTCAGGAAATGTCCTTCATTAAGGACCACAGAAACCCCTCGTTGGTTGGCCCACATGTCCTCAAGCAGCATTAGTGATAACAAATGTAATAGCAGTACAGCAATGTCAGCTTCCTAAGGACATAATAATATTTGGACTTCTAAAATCTACCTGTGCACATGAAAAATAAGTAACTCACACACAGTGATACCAAGCTACCACTCTTTTAATAAAAAATTATCATCAAGTGTGTGTTGTGGTCGTAAATGTTCATATACTGTCACTCAGCAGCTTGTGACATTTTAATGTTACAACTTCAAAAGATCTTTGATATTTTTGCAGCTAATGATCATTGATATCCACGCTTCCTGTCTATGCAGGGTTTTAAAAACAATGCAGTTCACCATATATGCCACATCATACCTGAACAGGTCATGCAATTTTAACTTTGTGTAATCAGAAATGTGGTGAATGTAGACATGTAAGTGATTTATTGTGTTTGCCAGTATCTCAAAAACCAGAAGAAATAGTGATTTGTCTCTAATCTTAACATGGTCTCAACTGAAGATGTGTATAGTTAAAAATTCAGGGATGACTTTTGCTACTAAAATGTGTTTACACACCTGTTCTGAATGGAACCTCCATCATCATAAGGATGGCTAAATAAACTTTTGCTTTTGAATGAGAACAAATATTTTTTGGAAACAGGGATTTCTCTCTGCATTCATTATTACACCATTACCATCAGTAAAATAACTCTGAAAATTAGAGGGCACAAACACACACATATTCATATCTGAGTACATACCAAGTGCACACACATGCTGAAGGCTTGCTGAACTACATGATTACTTTCTTGCTCACTAGTTTGAGAAGACAAGGACCTAATGGAGGGCTTTGGCTCCTCTTCAGATTCAGTAACTTTTGGGTTTCTGTCATGATTTATGAATTTTGTCTTTTATATCCTGGTGTGGCAAACTGTGATGCACAGGTAACCCTACTGCTGATATATTTTTTTCTCCTCTGATTAAAATTGTCACTCCAGGGGCATGAATTCTGCCATCTTCCATCTAGAAATTATAGGGAAAAATGATGCAGAGATATTAGAAATCCATTTATCTAACCAGTGCCTCCGTTTTTGGCGTCATAACTGGTCTGCAAGGGATTTAAAAAACTCTATCTCCACACCTGAAGTCTGTCCCATGAATTGGGTAGACTTTCTGAAGGTGTCCAGTACTGCAGGCATCCCAGTCTGCTCAGCAAAACCACC
This sequence comes from Aphelocoma coerulescens, assembly GCF_041296385.1. Lineage (NCBI taxonomy): Eukaryota > Metazoa > Chordata > Aves > Passeriformes > Corvidae > Aphelocoma > Aphelocoma coerulescens. Next base: position 74,009,760 of record NC_091017.1, read on the forward strand.
TCACAGCCTCCTGCCCTTGCTGTTGGAAATGTTTCCTGATGGTTAAAATCAATTCAGACACCATTACGATTTGTGCTGCTCCATGGACACAGAGAACAGACCATTCCCTTCTTTTCCACTGCAGCTTTTTATATATTCAAAGGCCAATAGCCTATTTCCACTCTGTCTTCTCCTCTTGATGCAAAGCAATCACAGCTTGTTTCATCTTTCCTTGTAGGTTATGATTGATATAGACATTTTTTTATTACCAACTGCTCATTCCTCTGTGCATGAGCTCAGACTTGTACTTAGAGCTTCCACCAGCAGACAGGAAAAGCACATAGGTGAGTCTCTTCAGATTCCACCTCTTAGAGCTGAGATTTACTACTCTGTTATTTGTAAAAGCTGAAAAAACAAACCAGCAGAGGACCTGAACTGGGATTAGCTGAAGAGGGGAATAATCAGTTATTGAATAATGTGGTGTCTGCAAGTCCATAGACAGTGATCATCATGGCTCTTCATCCACAGTTGATTGTTACCTGCATTTAGATTCTCCTTTGCCCTCCCTGTTCATTTTCATTGTACTCTGCATGCACATTTTGTACTGAATCATTAACAATATCGTGAGGAATAGGATGGGTTGAGTAACTCAACATATGTCAAGTTGCTTGTGAGATAGTATCTACAGTGTTTAATAAAATTATAGTCAGAGTCCATTTACTGTCTCAGAGAACTTCTGAGGAAGGGAAGTTTTTGTTTCTCAAGGTGAGCCACTGATGGTCTTTTGTGTGTATTGAATATACATGAGATCCTGTCTTGTACAGAAAACACCTCCTCTTCCATGTGTAGGGGCTTTCACACTCTAGATCATCACCATGGCTGTCCCCTTGTCCCTTCCTTGTGCCCAGCACTGAACATGTCTTTTCATTTTTAGCAATCCAATATTTTTTAATAATCAACAAATTAAACAGAAGTACATTTCTGGGCTGGTCAGAAGCTCTGTCTCACTGCAGAAGCAGCAGGTGTAGGAAGTCACCCCACAAAAATAAAATGTTGATGGGCCTTCAGACCTTGTCTCAGGGAATACTTAATTTTTATCTTCATGTTGTAGAGGATCTCACCTGCTGGGCTGTGAGGGCTGGTGCAGAGGGAGGGAAAAGGCACAGTAGTGGCCGCAGGGGCTGAATAAATTGAGTCCTCCTCTCAATTACTCTACAACCACAGACCATCCTGACAGAGATCTTCTGGGATAAGCCCAAAAGACAATCAATAGAGTAAGAAAGTATGAATATGTTCATCTTCTAGATGGGCAGTTGGCTCATGGGTATGTAGGTATCTATTCCAAAGCCACAACTTAATTTTCTGCTTATTAGCCCAGTGCTCTGACCACAGAACTGCTCTGGGTGTGAATGATCCCATAATGGAGAACCATCTGAAAAACAGGGTCAAACCCTCATTTTTCTGATAAAAAGAATTGGTTGCAGGTTGGGAAGGCAGCAGTGGGGCTTGGAGAGCTGCTTTTGCAGTAATAGGTGTCAAACAATCTGGTCACTCACAGTGACATGCACATTTTTCATCATACCCTCCCCATTTTTCCTGTAGCCACCCCTCTCAATGCCAGCTTCAGTGACAGCTGTCATTTTGTAGGATCACTCCCCTTAAAAAGACTAAGGGATAATGTGGCAGGGATGATCAGTCTGAATGGAGAAGTCCATACTGATGGCAAGACAAATATCCTGCACATCTAAATGTGAAAAAAGATGTCAGAAATCCTGTTCTCCACCATGATGGATTAGATGATTCTGTGGTTCACCTAAAAAAATGTAGGATGCTGCAAGCTATTCAAGTGTGACACCATCACAACCACTTGAGTTAATTTTATAGGGCCAGCTGTGAAAAATGACCATGGGCTTCCCCCTGGAAGTGAATGACAGAGTGCTGGAGCTGTGTGAAGATCACCAAACTACTGAGCAATGTTGGCTGTGGGCTCACATTCACTGGGCACATTTCAGAGTCTCTTCTTTAGTTTGTCATGTTCTGCATACTGAATTATCACTTGGAAGATGATGAGTATGAACAAAAAATATATCAAAGGTATCTAGTCTATTTTTTGCACATTTTAAAATTAAAATTACAGGAAACCACGCAAAAGCAATTACCTTTAAATACATTACTCCCATCTTGCTGTCTGATCAAGAATCTGCTGAAGGCACCCTGCTCCATCTACACACCACAAGGCTTTTGCTGGGCATGTGCTACATTGCATTCTGGGATGGGCAGCCAAATGAAATTGTGCTTGGAAAAGGAGTGGAAGAAAACTGAAGTGATCTGGATCTAGGGAATTCTGAACACCCTAATTTCTGCATGAGTAGATTTCCATATTTAATCTACAGAGGAATTTTCCTCCAGCAACAGGCAAACACGGGGGGGGGGGGGGGGGGACAGATACCTGTGTGAGAAGAAACTTAGGTGGGTACACACATTCTGAAACACCTCAGGGTTCCACTGTCTGAAGCAGCAGAGAATTTGGTGATTGCCATAGGTGTGGAATCCAGCTCAGCTGCATTTGCACCGGGTGTCAGGACTGCACTTGGTCCATATTGCCTAATTACAACTACATCATCTGCAAGCTTTCCCAAATCTATTGGATGAAGGAAACATTTTAAAGAGTGGGAATTACAGTGCAATTCCCTGGGCAGGAAGGGAGGCAACGCAGAGCTGGAGGCAGGAGGCTCTTTATCCAGACAGGTGAATCCAGGAGAGCTGTTCCCAGCCTCGGAGCAGAGGGTGAATCTCAGGCAAGATCAGGAGCAATGTTATCTAAAGTGCTTTGCTGCCAACACCTCCTTTCCCTCTCTGCTCTGAGAATTCCCTCCATTCCCGCTGCACTGGGCACTGTGAGCACTTACACACTCTCAATGCTGAATTTCCCGAGCTGATTGAGGCTTTGCCAAATGGGATTTTGTTCCCTTTTGGCGAGTTTTCTGTTAGCTTTACAGCAAGGGTGTCGCATCTTTTCTTTGGCTGGGCGTGTTACATTTGATTGCATTAAGGTGTATCTGATGGCACTAACACAGAGTAAGATTCAAAGTCTTGCAACATGTTCCGGCACAGACAGCATTATGAATTTACACACAGCACTGTTTAGATCTCATATCGAATATCCTCTGGCATCAGATCTGAAATTAATTCTATGTGGCAACCAAAGAAACGCTCTATCTGTCTGAATAACAAAAAATGAAGAGAGAAAGAGCTTCGTTGTATCACCAGCTCCAATCTGGACAAATGGCAAACGCCCCAGCAGACAGGCAGCCCCATTGCTGCAAGCCCTGTGCTGTTCCCACAGCCCCCTCCCTCTCCCCACAGCTTCTTTTTCTCTTTCCTGCCTGGGCTTCCTTTTTGCCATAAAGAGCTTTCCAGTCATCCTAACACTGGAGCATCTCTCCACCTTCCTGCAGATGAACAATGGTCTTGTCCATCGCCTTCCACTGGTTTGGATGGTGATGGGATGTCTCGGCCTGCCCTTTACTCAACAGGGCTACAGTGAGAGCATTAGCTTAGGCACAGGCAGCAAATTTGGTAAATCCAAAATCATCTGTGTGTCCACGGTGTGTGAAATTATATCGTCCTCCATTAAAAATTTTCCAGCTTTGGAGGAGACCAGGATTATACTTCACTGAACTGCTGTGTGCCTGTATGGACATTTTACATAATGCCATTAGCCCTCAGAGCCCCCTGAACTCACTCCAGACCTTCCCAATGGGATTCTCTGGTGTGGAAGGTGACGTGTAGATGTAAAAACATCATTGTTGGCCTGTCTGTAACGGTACAATGGAGCATTAAAATTTTCTGTTATAGTTTCTGAACACGATTTCAGACAGCGTGTTAAAGGAGCTGGGTCATTGCTTTGATAGCTCTGACTGTGAATTGCTCGGGTCTGCTCAAGCATGCGACCCCTCTGTGAGCCACTCTGTGTCTGACAGTGCCACAAACCACCGGTCCCACACCACAGCTCCTCCAGCTACACCTCTCACCATGGAGGGCTCCATGAGGCCACCCTTCCCATGGAGGAGACCCAGCTGCCCAACGTTTGCTGAGACCTTGTGTCCCTCTGATTCTCCTGCCAGGGTCCCAGCTGTCTGGGAGGGCTGCTGATCCCCCCTCCATCCCAGCAAACCCTGCAACTCCAGGACCAACTGAAGCCAGCTGAGCCTTTGAGTGTTTATTGGCATCCAGCTCCAGCTGAGTGGGGATCATTTCTCCCTCCACCCTTGCACAGAGCTGTGCAGAGGCCAAAAGGGGAGATGAATGCACAGCCAGAACTTTCTGGCAGCCTCTTTTAGTGCAGATAAACTCAGTGCTCACCCCCTTGCTAACTCCAAGCACCTTGGTTCTCCATGCTGCCCAAAGAGCCTTCCCCTTTTCCTGGTGCTCTATTTGGAGACGCTCCCCACATCCTCATGGCCCTGCTGAGGGAGGAATTACAGCCTCGGGTCAGGCTGTGCCAGCACCTCGACCAAGCCTGTCCAGGCATTGCTGAGGGCAGTGCTGTGTGTCAGAGAGCTGGATAAACCAGAAAGTTTGGAGAACCCCAAGAGGAGGTAAAAGAAAGCCCTGTTAAATCATTGCTTTTCAAAGAACCTACCCTGGAGCTAGCTAACTGATCCTGTCAGATCTTTCCTAAGTCAGATAAGAAAAATAATCTGGCAGGAGTCATCAAAGGCAGAACGATGCATTCAAAAGTCCATTGTGAGGAATCAAAGGTAGAGGGTTTGCAGGCAAGACTGGTGGGACCCACAAGCACCAGCCCCATGGAAATTTCCACTCCCTTCCTGGCTGTAGGAAGCAGGTTTGCCCTGCTGCCTTTGACTGAGAGCTGCTCTTCCCATTGACAGCAGACACCTCCTGCCTCCCCTGTCTCACATAGTGACTCATTTCCAGGGAAACAGGGATAAAGAAAGGAAAGGCAATTAAGGCAATAGTCAATCCTTTGGTATTATTTCAGATTAGTGGGAAACAAGTGAAGTCTATGTAAAGGTAAAGAAAGGGTCTTGATTTACCCTGATAACCCTCTCCCAAACTCCTGCTCTTGGTCCTGTTGGAGACAGATGACTGGGCCAGGCAGAGGGGTGATCTAAGCCAGACTGGCTCTTATGTTCTGACTTTTCATGACAATAGGAAAAATAACCACCAGCTACCTGGTGCTTTAAACCACTAACTTGCCCTCACACTCTGTTTTGAAGTAGATAAACGGGATATCACTGCCTTCATTTACAGTCTGTTAAAATGGGATAAAAATGTTCCCTGAGATGCTTTATCCCTTGAAGCTGTGTGGCTCTCACCTGTGCCTGTGTCTAAGCAATACCTAGGTCAGAACTGGCCAAGGAAGTTTGGGTTCCTGTCACTGAAGGCCTGAAGATGAGGTGAAAGAAAAGCCAGGACAGAGCAGCAGAAATGGGAGCCGTGCAAGCACAAGGCGTTGCCACAGGATGCACCTCATGTCTTGCCAGAACACCCATAAGCCAGAGATCTTGTCTCATGTTGCCATATGTCACAAACTGTACATAAATCAGTTTGGTTTTGGCTGCCTGCTACTCCTCTTATAATCTCTTGTGTATCTTTCCATGTATAATTATGAGTCAAGCCCTTGGAGGAGAGGGAAAGTCATTAAATGTCCTGCTGGCATTTCCTTTGAGAAGAAACTGCATCTGCCACTGGAGATGCTGGAAGAAGATGTGGAAAAAGGAGAAATACAAAGAGGCAGAGAAGTTACACCTCCAGGTTAAAATCCAAAGACAAGAAAGCAGCTTTTGATTCCATTCACTACCTGTTTGGAACTCAGCTCCAAACAAAACAAACCACATGTCATGAAAAACCACCACCAGTGAGGAGGAGAGAGGTTACAAATAATTGTCCGTTCCCTCCTTCCCTCTGACATGTTGGTGTTATTTTGGCTGCCAAACAATCTAAGATGATCAGAACACTTCATTCCTGCTTTGCAGTTGTGTCAGAATGTCAGAGTTTCCCATTCCCAGACTAAGGACAGGGTTTGTGGACATCACCTCTGGAGTGATACTGGACCTTCTGGGCCAGGCTGTGAGGGGTCCCTGCTGTTCCACAACGGTGTGATGTGAAAGAGGGGATGAATAATTCAGGGTACATACATCAAAGCCATGAAAATATTTGTTAGGTGGCCCTATAGAATTTAACTGGACTTATATACACACTGTACTTCCTACGCCTGTGCTATTACAGGGTCTGAGTCCTCACTTCAGTTCCACGCTGAAAGGGAAAAAGGATGAGGAAAGGCAGCTCATGGTGCTGATGTCCTAGATGTGAAAATGTGTAAATATTATGGGCAGTGCCTGAGGAGCTCTCCTGCTCCTGGACTGGTTGTCAGGTGTTCCAGAGGTTTTCCAAAGGAAAGGAAGAGGAATAGCCAAATCAGTTGTGGATAGATAGTCAGGACTCACCTCGCCTAATTGCAGATGTCTGTATGGAAGATGTCTGCTCCTGAGCTGCCAAGTAGGGCTTATTTCATCAGTCAGATGCAGATGTTGAATTAAAGAGGCTCTGAGAAATCCAGTTTCTCTCCCCTGATGAGAAGAGGAGCCCGGGGCTGGCTCAGATGGATCAAGGGGCTGGGCAGACACCTGCCTGTGACCAGATGAGCCTCACCTATTTGGCCCCTGAGCAGGATGCACCGTGGTAGGTACTCCAGGAGCAGAAATAATTTTCGGTAAAAAACGAGTCTCCAGGTGTAGCAGGGATGGCTCAAGAAGCCTTGCTGGCAATGTTGCACTGGTGTCCACGCCAGCCCACACAGCACCAGCACAATTTCACAGTGCCTGGAGCTGGCAAAGTCCCACCTGCAGGAGAGAGTGCAGGGACAGAAGCTGCAGAGGCTGCCAAGGGCCACTGGCATTAGCAACTGCTCTCAGCCAGAGGAGGGGATTGCTTTTAAATGCCAGATCCTGGAAACAGAAACTTTTCTTCAGACAGGGTTCATGTTTACATTTTTCCACAAATATTTAAGTCTCTTGAAAAGTTGGTTTGGTCTTATCTCGCTGTTTTCTCACCACAAAATTGTCATGAGTAGTTATTAGTTTGAAAAGCATTTTTAATTTTTTCCCTAAGGTGAAAAAATACCACCATCAAACATTTTGGCTTGAAGTACCATTTAGTGCATTAAAACACTGAGATTTTGAAGAAATATATTAAAAATATGCCCGCATGCTGGCACTTTCAATTTATGAACACTTTGCAGGTTGTAATTTCCAGGAAAATGGTGGTATTTTGGCTTTTCATTCAAGATTTAGGAATAAGTAATTGAAATGAGACAATATCCTGCAAGTGGGAAATTCTGGTTTCTAAAGAGGTGTATTCATGATTAAACCAACTATTGTGCAGAAAGCCATAGTCTGATTTGTGTAATGACCTTCACAAATACTATTGAGAGATTTAGTGCATATCTACATAATTGTAATCAAATAGTGACTATTCTCCATCATTTATAACATCTTTCATTATGCTCTCAAAAGAGCTTGTAGCATTTGTTAAACTAAAGTGCTCTCACCCTCTGCTCCTTTTAAATATTTGAAGCTATTTTAAACTCCTGAGGGAAGGGATTTAAATTGTCAAAAGAAAAAAAGAATGATTTTTAAATAAAACAATTATTCCAACAACTGCTGTTCATATTAATCAAGAATAGTTTCTTAGCTGAGTTTATGTTTACCAAACTCACTTTTCCTTGCTCCATGCTAATTATGAGGATTGCAAGATTACGTATTTGGAGGTTTTGTTTGATTGTTTGTTTCCAAACAAGGTTAAAGTATCTCTGAGAACACTTGATAATGAAAAATTACCTCCTCACCTTCTTACCTGAATCCCTGACACCTCTTTGCAACATGCCTTGCTTTCTTACTCTTTTCCACTTACCATGGCCCAGAGATAAGACTAGAGCCCAACCAAAGAGCATTTAGCCAATGCTTTTTATAGCATTTCATCTTTAAAGACTCCAAAACCCAGCCTGAAGATATTAAAACGTGAGAGTTTTAGAGGTTTATTGTGTAATTGCTTTTGCTCTGTACTCAGGGTATAGTTATATCAACATTATTTTAAATGAGCACACGTGGGAAAATAATTCTGGAAGTGTCTTAATACTTACAAGAGGAACATTTTCTTTGCCATCATGATATGCAATGAATCAGGGAAAACTTCAAACTTGATAAGAGTCAGGTAGAGATTTGCCTTAATCTGGTTTTATATTATGTGATGCTTAGCAGGGCATTTCTAGATCTCCCCTTAGGAGCATTAATTAGAACAAATTCAATTAGTCTATGGCATCCTTATTAAGGCATAATTCTTACATTAATCAGTAGAAGTTTTGCTGAATTAAAGGATTGTCCCAGGTCTTGCCATAAGACAATCCTGAGCTGGCACAGGAGCCAGAAAGGATTTAGAGGACAGAGCCAGGAAAATCTGCTGAACCACAGGAGGCATGAACAGAAACTTGAAGTTTTAGTACCATCTTTATCCTGGGATAGATCTTGTGTGCCATTGTTGACTTCAGATGGCTTCAAGGGAATTTGTCATAAAGCTTACCTGCTCGTGGAGGGCTCATCAGTACCAGCCAACAGGATGAGCTGAAAATTCCCACACAGGTGGGATTGTGATCTTCCAGGAGCTCCAAAGAGAAGGATTTCTGGCCAGATATCAGGGCTCTGTGTGCAGAAGTTGAACATTGTACTCTTTCCTGCACAGTTCCCAGGGTGCTGCAGGAAAATGCCGGGTGAATGCTCCCACTTTGCCTTTTGAGCTTGCCCTGTGACCTGGTCAGGGTTCACTACAGGCTGTCAGGGGGTCACACTCACTGCAAATCTATTTTCCTTAGCCCTGCCACCCAAATCACAGAAAGGAGAGCAGGTACTAAGACTGTAGAGAAATATGCTGGCACACTGCTCTGTCCCATCTTCCCTTGCAGAGCAGCAGATCCAAGGTTGCCCGAGTCTCATGTATCTCACAAGAATTCATGAGGACACAGCACTGCCTATCACAGCATCACCTGGGCTGGTGGGGAACACAGGGCAACTCTGGTCCAGCCTCCTGCTCCAGCCAGGCTCAGTGCTGAATTCAGACGATCTTATCCAGCAGTAGAGTAACCAACAGGGCCGCAAGAAAACGGGGCAAGTACCCTGCAGTTGGGATGCAGTTCAGCTTTCCCTGAGAGCACACCTCTCTCTCTTCCTGCCTTCCAGGCAGATACATTTTTTATTAAGGAGGTGGCCTGACTCCAGCAATGTGATCCCTGTGATAGGCACTTGCCCTGAGGGTGCCAGGATTGCCCTGAACAAAACTTTTGGGAGTGGAGGCTGAGCTTGCACTGCTTTCCTGCTCTTCCAGCACAGACAGCTCTTCTCTGAAACTTCCCTTGGGACTCAGGAAAGAGCAGGAAGAAATGCATCAAACTGATGGTTCCATCCACCTTAGAAAAGCCAATGCATGGAAAAAGTTAGGTGGGAAAGATTGGTTTTACTCCTGGGGTAATGTTCTTGGGATCCACTTGAGGGAATAAGAAAAGCAACTTTGTGTGTGTAAATCCTACAGTGGAGCATCCCGTTCCCAAAAAGGGTTAATGCAACCTCTCTTTTTCCCCAATAGCTTCATGGTCCTAACAACTTTCATTGTGAAATGGGTGCAGGTGTGGGCTATGCTTTGTTGATCACAATCCCTTTTGCAGAGGAAGCTTTGAATATGTTTGACATAATCAGCTCACAGCCTTTGCCCGCACTCTTTCATAAACAGGCCATTTTCACATCCTTTTCATGGGATCCGACAAGCGGAAAAATAATTAATGTTACCTCAGCCTAACAGTGACCCAGCTTTGATTCAAAAAGACGGCATGTTGCATAAACTAACCATTTAATTGAGTGATAGAAAAAGCCCACATGTATCAATTCTGCCTCCACGTATTATGATTACTGGGGCTTTGCAAGGATTGTGCTCCCTCGGTCATAAAGCAGAGCTTAAATTCAAGCCCATGAAGTGGTTTCAGAAGGACTGATTGAGCATGAGCTGGGGATTATCTGTGTTTATGGTGGCAGGACATGGGAGCAGGGGAAGATGTGGGTACCCAACCATCATGGTGCACGTTCAGGTTATGTCCAGGTTATGTCACATGTTCTTGTGGGAATTGACAGTGGCCAGATGTTATCCAGCCACAGGACATTTGGGATGCTGATGGCACCACACTGCCACCTTGCCATGACCTCAGAGCCACAGCTAACTGGGATATTCCAGTTAGGGCTATGCCTGATATGAATAGGACAGAGTCACCCTTGAGGTAACCCACCAAAAAGAAATGTCCAAGATGCATTTCAGTTAAATTGAGATAGGGTCTAGAGGTAGCAGTGACTCCTCTAGTATCTTTTGAAAGGCAGGTCCTGCTTGAATAACCTGATGTCCTTCTCTGACAAGGTGACACGTTCAGTGGGTGAGGAAAAGGCTATGAATGTTGCCTACCTGGACTTTAGGAAAGCCTTTGACACCATTTCCCCAAGTGTTCTCCTGGAGAAATTGGTTGTCTATGGCTTGGATGGGGTTCCCCAGGAGAACAGTTTTGGGGCCAGTTCTGTTTAATCTCTTTATTGATGATCTGTATGAGGGGATGAAGGCATCCTCAGTCTGTTTGGAGATGACACCAAGTTGGATGGGAGTGTCGATCTGCTGGAGAGCAGGAAGACTCTGCAGGGGATCTGGACAGGCTGGATGGATGGACCAAGGCCAGTGGTCTGAAGTTCATCAAGGCCAAGTGCCAGGTTTGGCACTTTGGCCACAACAACCCCCTGCAGAACTCCAGGCCATGGGCTGAATGGCTGGACAAGGGCCCAGCAGAAAAGGACCTGGGGGTGCTGGTCAACAGTAGCCAACCTGTCCCAAGAAGGCCAACAGCCCCATGTCTGTATCAGCAATAGTGTGGCTGCAGGACCGGGGCAGGGATTGTCCCTCTGTGCTGGGCACTGGTGAAGCCAAACTCTGAGTGTCCAGCTCTGGGCCCCTCAATTCAGGAAGGAGATTGAGGTGCTGGAGCGACTCCAGTTGATGAACACACAACCCTACATGGTCCCTGCCAGTAATTTCAATGCAGGTCCTTTGTGCTTCCACAAGCACTCACCCCTTTAATGTAGAGGGGAAATATTGTCCTTCCCCATAGTCTGAAGAGCCCTGATAAAACCAGAAAAGCACTTGGTGAGACAAATGGATCAATAATCATGAAGCACATTACTGGGCTTTATCAGACATCCCAGTTTGCTGGGGTAAGGACTCCTATGCTCAGTGTGGGTGCAGCAGAGGAGAGTGATACAGCCACAGACCCTCAGAAAGCTGCTGGAGACACACGGCAGGCTGTTTGTTGTTGGGGTGATGTCAGATACCAAATGATTAGGAGAGGTGGGAGAAGGTACAGAAGCCACTCTCCCTCAGAAACCCTCAGTGTTCTCCCAGAAGGCCATTCTGTGTCTCTAGAAAATATTGTCTTCAAAATTATCACAAATAGTGGAGATGGAGGAGCTGGGGAGCAACCATTCTACTTCTGTTGATTGTATTTAGTTTAATAGCTACTAAGACAATCTGTATTTCATCCCTGTCCTTTGACCCTTCACACCTCTAGGTATTGGTCATGTTTCTGGCTCGTCTGCCATGCTATTCACACTGAATCACTCTCTATGTGTCTCACTCCCTGGTCTTTTTTAATGGTTTTCGATGATTTTTTTTCACAGCTGTCTATGTCTTTTCCATGTCCAAGTACCCCAGTCCAACCTGCTGCTGAAGGAGGGCCTGAAGAAGCACTGATCTCTGGGTGTTCACCACTGGTGGTGGTGATACCTGTCATCACAGGAGCCAAGATTTGGTTCCTCCACTGGCCAATGAACAGCCCATGAGACACCACAGAGGAGGCCTCCACTGGGAACCTATTCAAAGGAAAGCCAGAAGGCACTACAGGGACCAGACCTAGGGCTGGTTGCTCCAGCTGCCACACGTGGTCAGATGGAGCTGGGTGACCTCTTCATGCCTTGGGAACAGACATGACCTTTCCTGCCTTCCCTGCTATGGATACTGCCCATAAAGTCACCCTGCACAGGCAGGGGCTTTTGCTTCTCTTCCACACAAAATCTGAAATTCTTTACTGTGAGTGTGGTGAGACACACTGGGAACGGGTTACCCAGAGAAGCTGTGGCTGCCCCATCCCTGGAAGTGTTCCAGGCCAGGTTGGATGGGGCTCTGATCAACCTGGTCTAGTGGAAATTGTCCCTGTGTGTGGCAGGGGCTGGAACTGGATGATCTTAAAGTTTCCTTCCAACTCAAACCATTCTGTGATTCCACGACCTGTCCCCAGCATGGACATGCCACGTCAAGAGCATTCCAAGGTTTGCTGCTCCCAGCCTTTCCTCCTTTGAGCTGCTGTCTCCTCCATCGTAGGGCAAGTGCCCAGAAGTGCTGTTGGGAGACCTGATTGCAAGAGATTTGTGCTTTCCCTGGAGATGTCTGCAACAGGGCAGCTTGCCTGGCTGGGCTGGAGTGTCCCCGTGAGCTCCTGGAGATGAGAACTGAGCTAATAAAATGACCAGGCACAGAGATGGGCAGCAGAAAATCAGTCTGAAGTGCTGTTTCCATGTAGTGACATTCAAAACGTTTTGTGAGGAAACTATTCAGTGTTTGTAACACAAAAGCTCTACAGTCACACAGAGGAAGGACTTGCTTAGATCCCCGTGAGTGCCTCAGTGACAATCCTGCAGCCTGCCTGCCAGCCCAGGGAGTGCATGCTCCTCTCACCTGAGTCATCTTCATCAGTCCCTAACACACACCAAGTGCCTCTCTGCTTTATTTAATCAGTCACTGCATAACTCCCATTCATTTGCATTTGGGAAGACAAAAGGCTGCAGATTAAGGTGCTCTTTAGTGCCTAATTCTGCCCTCATAGGAATAGAGACAACACAGGCAGTTCCAAGATACTCCTTAGAGGGAGTATCCTGTGTATTTTTTACACAGGCAAAATCCTGGCTCTGGTGAGGCTTCATCCTCATCTGGAACCCGAATATGCTTAGAGGCATGAAGTGTCTAAAGGCAGTGCCATCACGTTCACCTCTCTTTTGGAGGAGGCTACAGATTTCATGCCCTGTAGGGATGGCAGCCTGCTCAAGGACTGATCCTGCCAGCCCTACTCACAACAGGTATTACCTTACCCTGCCTGTTGGTTCCTGCAGAGCACTGACAGAGTAGGATGCTCTTCAAGGTGAAAGTGTGCGTGGGGGGATCAGCCCTCGGTGGAAGAGTTTTAATGTGAAATAAGATCAAACATCACTGCCACACCTCTACCTCCAGCAGTTTCAGCCTGCACAAGAAAGGGGAACGTGCAGAGGAGCAGAGTCCAGGTACTGGTGTAACTTCTGTAAGGGATTAGAGAGAAAAGGGAAGGGAAGGGAAGGGAAGGGAAGGGAAGGGAAGGGAAGGGAAGGGAAGGGAAGGGAAGGGAAGGGAAGGGAAGGGAAGGGAAGGGAAGGGAAGGGAAGGGAAGGGAAGGGAAGGGAAGGGAAGGGAAGGGAAGGGAAGGGAAGGGAAGGGAAGGGAAGGGAAGGGAAGGGAAGGGAAGGGAAGGGATACAAGCAAGAAAGAAGAAAAAGATGAAGAAAAAAGAAAAACTAACGAAAAGTAAAAAAAAAAAAAAAAAAGGAAAATAATTAAAATATAAAAACAAAAGAATGAAAAAGAAAAGAAAAAAGAAAAGGAAAAATAAATATAGAAATAATGAAAATGATATCTGGAGCTGAAAATTAAATTTGGCTCTCCAATAACACCTTTGGACCCAACTGGATTTATTTCCTGAGTGCAGGAAAACTTGAAAAAGCTTATGGAAAAAGAAAAGAATTTGAAATTAACACATACAGTACATTTCAATACAGGTGTCAGGATAACTAGAAATGCAGTTAAGATTTGGAAAAAGCTTTGAAAACCCAGAAAGGATTCAAGTCCAAGTGTGATTTGGTGTGCCCAGTCCTGTTTTTTCTACCCCAAGCAGGTTTAAGATCATAAAGTGAAAGGATAGTTTGGGAGGGTCTTCCTCCCCTTGATTGAAAACCTTGAGGAGAGCGGAGGAAAACACAGAGTTCCCCCACTGGCCCCTGGCAAGGAAGAAGGGAGATTTTGCCTTCACTTCTTTGGACTGATGCTGATGGACTCCAAGCAGTAATGCTGGTGGAAAACTTGCATTGGGCAGATTTGCCTGCATCGTTTTAGTCAAAGACAACTGGAGCAACTCACTGGTTAGGAGGGTCCATGTGGGCTGTTCCTCTTCACTGCTTGAGCAGCATTTCACAATCAGAGCCATTGAATTCCGTTTCTCGGTGTCAGTGAGTCACCCTGCGCCCAGCATGGCTCCTGGGCTGCTCTCAGAGAAAATGAAGTTGTCCATACTGTGAATGGCAGGATGCATCCAAGGGAATTTGCATCAGAAGAGGGACTTGGCCTCATTCCTTCAACAATTAGAGAAACACAGTGGCTCCTGTAGGTATTGGAGCAAAAGAAAAAAAAGACCTCTTCCACAGGCAGTGAGATGAATGAATGGCTCCTGATGAGTTTGTCTTATCCTGCTTAATCCCTCCTTCCCTCCACATCTCCCAGCTTGCAGCAGCATGGTCTGAAGGCCAGGCCTGGTGAAGTACGACAGTTTCCCTGCCCTTCATGTCCTTGGTGACTTTAATCATACTTATTACACTATGGAGAGGGAACTGGGCCAACTACAGCAAATCTCTCCATTGGCAGTAGAGATCTAGGGACCAAGTAATCCATTCCTGAGAAAAACCTAAAAAAAAAGAAATAAAAAAAAAAAAAAAGCAGGTGCATCACCCCAATTTCTCTATCAGTGCAAAAGGTGATTAGCTCAGATGTAGACATCTGACATTCTGTGCTGGAAACACCTGAAGCTGGTGAAACCAATCCCACTGTTAGAAAGAGTTGGGGAGTCTTGGTGAGGATCTGAGAGCCAGGCATGTAGGTGGGCAGGGAGGGCAGGATGCAGCTTGCAGGTAAGACACTGGATCACACGTGTCTGCAGGTGGGTGTCTGTACGTGGGCAAGGTGGCCAGGTCCTGTCAGCAGCAGGAGAAATAGGCTGTGCACAGCCAGAGGAGCTCAGGGCATGAGTCACACCTGCATGTCTGACATGAAGTGAGCTGGGACAGTTCCTCTACTGCAAATTGAAATATTTTCCTAGACTTATTGAACCAACACCTCCTGGCAGCTGAGGATCCAGTCATGGTGACTTGGCCAGGAAAAGAGATCAGTTCGAAGGCATCCCTCCAACTGCTTCCAGCACCCTCCTCACAGAGACTCTAGGCATCCTTTTACTTCTAGTGGAAACAGATTGCTAGTGGCAAGGAGGAATGCGGCATTCCTGCATCCAAAGCATTTCACCAGAGTCCAGGAGCTCACGTGTCCAACAAAAACTGGGGGAAAAATATCCCTCCACCCTCAGGAACAGGAAGAATGGATGCTCTCAGTGCATTGCAGCAGCTACACAGAGCTGCACGAGTGCAAGCAAGGCTGCTGCTTGGAGAGAGCTCCAACTGGGTGGAATCAGATTCGTATCACTCCTGGATGCAAAGATGTTTGCACTGGGGGTAGAAAAGGGACCTGAACTGCTGTAATTAGATTATCAGATCTCCAGAGCAGAATTCAGCTCATAAGGCATTTTAACCCTTTCTTCTAATATTGTGGCATGCCAACTGAAACATTCCCACTGCAAAACCTGGGCAGATTTGTAATGCATGGAAAGGGACCACAAGTTTCTGGTCACTGCAGCTCTGAGCTACTGATGTTATTTATGGCAGGTTTAGCACATTTCCAGTTGTCCTGTGGTTAAGAGCAGGCCTTACACACTATGAAAATCCCTTGGGACAGAACCAGACCGTGGATACGCAGGTCACTTGTGGGGTTTGGAGGGAGGAAGATTAAATGCTGCAGGATTTCCTAGGCAGAGTCAATGCTCCCCCAGCAGCACCCATGCCTCTCTGTAAAGCCACTACAGATAAGATTTAGGCAAGAAATGTTGGGATTCATTGTGCTTTCCTGTAACAGCACGAAGGAAGGATGAGTTTGGAGCTATGCCAGAGTGTTTCAGGCTGACTCAGCAGGGACAGTTTAGTGATGGAGGCACTGCAAAGCATGGATTTGACACCTATCTCTGCCATAGCACTGTGTGACCTTTAACAAATCACTTTCCCATGATGTTCCTTGACCCCTTGCAGTAAAACGGGGCCTGTAACACTTCCTCAGTCATACTTGTCTCTTCAGATTGTCACCTCTTCAGGGCAGGGAATGAGGTTTCACACTGTGACAAGCAGCTGCTGTCTGGAATGAAACAGCATTCAGAGTTATGCTAAATGACCTTAACATTCATGACATGCTCATTGCTGTAGTTTTCCCACTGCTCACATATTCCCTGCCTGGGACAGTGAAAATAAATACCATCCGTTGTTTCATTATAATAAATGCATTCCCTGATTCCTTGAAGGGTCTCCTTGGTTTCTTGTCAGGTCTGCTTCCCTGCCATGCTACCAAGGATAAGTGGCAAATGTTGGAGAGGAGGAAGACACTGATTTTCTTCTCCACCAAAGTATGACAGCTCTTATTATCTTTTGACAACCTATATCCACATTTAGTCACACACTGCCTCAGCTACAGAGCCCAGCTGCTCCCCATCAGCTCACATGGGTTTATATGCAAGCAGGGACGAATTCCCCCTTACCTTTCCCATGAGCTGAGAGCTCATGGCTTATTTTCACTTTGCTTGTGAAAGCCACAAACTCATGTTGCCTTAACCAGCATGTAAATCTGTTTCCCTGAACTTGAAGATGAGCCCTGGTCCAAGGAAGGGCCCTAATGAAGCTTCAGCAGTGCAAGGCCAGGGCATCTCACCACAGCTCTCTCAGGAGTGTTGCTCTCCTGCTGCCCAGCAAAGGTTGTCCAGCCTTCTGCCACTGAGACATCTGATGGTTTTGATGTTACAGACCAAATAATGATCTGAGCTCAGTTTCAAAACTGCTGCTCCAGGTGCTGGGGACAATGGAGCTGCAAATCTCAGTGCACCACAACTCTCACCTCCTGCCATCTGCAGCCAGGCTGCCCTTCACAAACAACTTGTTCTAGGAGAATAGGAGAGCAGGCTGGATAAATAAGAAACAGTATTTTCCTGGAAACAATCACAGAATCAATTAGGTTGGAAAAGACCTCTGAGATCATCGAGTCCATCCTATGACTGAACACCACCATGGCAAACCAGACCACAGCACTCTGGCACATCTGGTCTTTCCTTAAACACCTCCAGGAACCACCACCTCCCTGGGTACCTGTCCAAGCCATGGGCTGCCAGCTTTTCCAGGAATGTGCTGTGGAGACTGTGTCAAAGGCATTGCTCAAGTCCAGGTAGACACATCCACAGCCTTCCCCTCATCCACCAGGCAGATCTCCTGGTCATTAACAGAGATCAGGTTGGTCAGGCAGGACCTGCCTTTCCTAAGCCTGTGCTGGCTGGGTCTGATCCCTTGCTTGTCCTGTATTTGCTGTGTGATCACACTCAAGATGATCTGTTCCATAACCTTGCTGGGCACTGAGGTCAGGCTGACAGGCCTGTACTTCCCTGGATCCTCCTTCCAGCCCTTCTTGTGGATTGGTGTCACACTGGCACCTCCAGCTGGGATCTTCCCAGTTAGCCAGGACTGATGATAAATGATGGAGAGGGGCTCGGTGAGCTCTTCTGCCAGCTCCCTCAGCACCCTTGGATGAATGCTGCTCCATCCCATCAACTTGTGAGCATCTAAGTGGTTCAGCAGGTCACTAAAACCAAAAGCTTTACACTTCATGAGCATCTCTTGCAGCAGGCAAGAGAGAATACACTGATCATGTTGCGTTGCTGGAAGGTGCTTCCACAGATTACAGCAGTGAATGAACAGGAATAAAATGAGTAAAAAAGCTCATCAAAATTCCCTATCCCACCTCAAAGAAATTCCCTGGCAGGAGCTTTCTTCTCCCATGACAAAGGATGCTCACCTATGGATTAGGGCTGTGTGTCCTGCTTTGAAACCCCCATCTCTGATGGTCATGATACTATTTGTAACCCAAATGACAGATGTCCCATATCTGCAGATATCCATGAATTTCTGCCCTGGGGGAGTCTAAAAGTTTGGCCTAAATTAGCTCTTCAGGCACCTGCAGAGAGCAACTTGTCTGTTCTAACTTAGCCAGCTTTTTTTTTAAGGGTGACACCCAGTCTCCCGAAACAAGGAGATCCCCAGGGTATCTCCATCACCAGTGAGGCACCTCCTCCTCTGGTCTGCTTTGAACCTGTTGTCTGACAGCTTCGTTAGATGTCCATTGTCTAGACTAGAAGGAACTTACTTGAGTGTAAATGTCATTTCCACACAGAGGGAATGTAATTTATCCCCATTTGAGCATCATTCACCCTGCTGAAGGATGCCCAAGCTTGGTTCTGCTCTGTGTTCACTTTGACTCCCTCCACTCTTTTGGAGTTGAGGCGCTAGCCCTGTGTCCTCCAGGATAACTCTTTGTGGTGACCCTCAGGTGGTGGGGTGAAGTGTGGGTTCTGCCACCCTCTGAACCAGCCTGGGAGGGAAATGGCCCAGCTCAGCTCAGCTATTTACTTTAATTAGATATAAAATCAGCACCCCTTGAAGGGTCCGAGGGCAGGTTAAGCATCAGTCCTGACTGGATTTGTCACTGTTATTGCAAATGTGGATCAGTCACACAGTGAGACCTTTGCTTTGTCAATAAATCCCAGACACAATGGACTGCAGGAAAGGGGAAATGATCTGAGGAGCCAGGCCAGACAGGGAGACAGCTTCTGCCAATTGCCTGGATCAGGCCTACAACTTTTATTTCACAAATGTGCAATCTTTAGCTCCTTTTACGTGTCCACGGGCAGTCTTGTAGACACCACCTGAAGTATATGAGAGCCTGGCTGATTATGGGTCTGCTCCAAAGCCCTCTGAAGTCAGTGGGAGTCTTTCCCCTGACTTCACTGTGTTTGGGGCAGGCCCTGGATGACTATCCCTCAGGTTAGACAGTTTAATCATCCATTCAGCAGTACACAAAGCAGATCACATACACTTTTAGCCTGCATTGTATGGTGTTATGAAACGAGAAGATTATTTGATATGATTCAGAGATAGCTCAGGTATAAGGTAAAAAAAAAAAAATAACACCTTTGATGTTTTACATTACACTTCAGTTATTCCTTGAGGGGCAAATTCTCGTCACCTTACCCAGGTGAATATTGCGCTCAGTAGTTTGGTCAAAAACATTCCATCAACCTTCTTTTTAATAGAAAATGTTGAGGGAGGGGAGCAGGGGCAGAAATTCAGCTTGATGGAGATTTCTGCCAAACAGGGCAAGAAAGGAAAGGTAAATCCATATTTTCTTTCTTTTAACAATCAGGGAAAAAAAAAAATTGGGACCAAAAATTAGTTTTGAAGGGATTTTCTAACAGGGCAATGAAACCAGTCTTTTTTCTCCTCAAAAGCTATGGAGAAATAAAAATTTCCCAACAATTGCAATCTCCATCTATTTCTAACTGAGGTGTTAGACATCCATGGACTACCAGCCAGCCCTGATCCTCATCTTGACTCTCTTTGGTCAAGCTACAAAATGAGTCTTTGTCCCTCTTATTTTGTGTGCTGTCAGAACAAGACAGACAGGACCAGCTTCCATTTTTGAGCTGGGCAGTGTTTAGGTACCTCACGCTCAAGGTCAGGTGAGATCTGCAGGGCTTCTAGGTCCTTATCTCAAGAAGTTTGATAAAGATTTTTTTATCTCTAGAAATACAAACAGGGCAAGGGCAGGATGCCCGTATTTTCTTAGAACACTGCTGTATCATTTAAACTATTCCTAAAAATTTCTAGGGAAAATCACTCTTAATCATCATTAAAAAAAAAAAAAAATGCAGTAAAGCCTTCTCTACGGGCACAACACACTGTGGCCAAATTCCATGGACTTGGTGAATGACAGGGCAAATCAAAGCTTCCTCCTTCAGAGGAGAAGCAAACCACAATCCATGGCCAGTGGCAGTAATTGAAGCCCCACTTCTAAAGGAGTTGGCGGGCGATGAAACCCAGCGCGGATGGCTGTGTTCTGCCTCTGGAATCCCCTCCCACCGCCCCGCAACGCTGGTGCTGCTGGGGGCGGGGGGTTTAACTTTACTGGCACAAGAGTTCCCTTTGTTGATGGGAGCTGGGTCTCCTCTAGGGGACTGGGCTGATCCAGCTGTACTGGCAGAGCCTTTGTACTGCTGAGCAGCTCAAGTGCAGACCTGCAGTGGGTGCTTGCCCGAACCTTTGCTGGCAGGTCGATAAGGCCAGCACTGAGCAGAGTTAAACGACCCCGTGCTGGAGAAGTGCCACACGTAGGAGCCAGCAAGCATCTCTGTTACTGATCCAACCCATCTCTTGAAATGCCTCTGGACTGCGCTTCTTTTCAAGCAGGGAATGCCTTTTTTAGGAGTTGTGTGTGCTGGGAGTGTTGCAGAGGTACCAGGCAGCTGTGCTTGTGGCCATCGGCACAACCATGGTTTCACATTGAGTACCACAACTTGGGGTGGAACCTCTCCGGACGCCTAAAAAGAGTGGAGAAAATAAGCAAAGATGAGACTTCTTGCGATGCTTAACTATAGTGACCAGCAGCCGGGATCTGTGGGCTACCAGCTAACCCACATGAAATCACTGCTCCTCTAGAGCCAGAAGTTCTGTGAAGGACGCATTTTACCCGGTGATCCCCGTGGCTGCCAGAGCAGAGAGGATGGACGCCTGAAGTTTGGGCCTTTCTCCGAAGGAAGGACGATTCTTGGCTGACTTCCTTGGGAGTGGGCTATGCCCCGGGCTTCTGGCCTATCACCTGACCCGGCCTGGGAAGAAGCTCATTGTCATGGAGAACTGCCCAACTCAGGCATGGTCTTGGCATTTATAGGGGAGTGGGGACTCTCAGGGTGGGACAGCAGGCTAATTGCTTTTGTCTTCCCCCTCCTTCAATCGGGGAATCTCAGTAAATCCCTAAACCCATGACAAAAGCCCTGCTGCTTTTAAGTGCCTTTCATTAAACACAATCCTCTTGCCCTCCCTCTCCCAAGATCTACTAAAAAGAAGTCTCTTTTAATGGCAAAAGGAAACCTAAAAGGCTGCCATTAGCTCATTCACTCGTCTCCTCTGCCGATGGGTGTCTATTTGCTGGAATCTCCTCTCAAGTGTCCCTTTACCTTGAGCACACCGGGGGTGGCTCCTCTGCAGGAGGGGCCACAGCTAAGGATGTGCTTTCCCTGGAAGAAGCACAGTTTGGTGCTAATGGCTGGACAGGTGCACTGGGGTCAGTCAGACCTGCCAAAGCCTCCCTCGAGCCCACCACCATCACTCTGGACAGGGGCTGGAGCACTGAGGTGGGTGAATCCTTCTCTGACTCTGCTCTGGCAGGTTCTGGCTATGCCCCTGCCAACCGATGTGGCACAAGGTCTGTTGAGCCATGGGATATTGCTGAAGACATACTGCCAGGTGCAGGCCACCCAACAACACAAATCTGCCAGATTTGGGATCCTCAGGAGAAAATGTTTATGGGTACTGTGCAGAAACATACGGCTGATGGAGGTGGCAACATGAATTTGCCATTGATTCTGGATCCTCAGACATTTAGGTGTAATGCCTGCAGAAACACAGCTGATGGAAGTGACTGCGGGTAAATGCTGATATAAATCTGGGTGGAAGAACATGAGCTGGACACGCACAAACATCCTGCATTGGCCCAATGCTTGCTGAGGTCTGAGAGCAGGCTGGCAGAGTGGAGAAGGGGTGCTCTGGTCACTTAGATACACAAGTATGCAGTTCCTGGATTACTTAGGGACAGGATCTTTATCTTTCAGAGGTGTTGGGAATCCCTCCATTGCTCTTAGATCAAACTGGTGGGACTCAACTCGAGCAGGACAAGACTGACCACCCTGTCCTTTTCCTAGTGGTAGTCTGCCCTTTCCCTCCCATTATCACTGCCACTACATCACCTGAGATGGAATTAAAATCAGGACGAATTACCCCTAAAGCCAGGAAGATGGTATCTGTGCTGGGAAGGGGTGAGGGGGAGAGGGGTGAGGCAGGACTTGCCAGCCACCCACTGGTCTCAGCGATTGCACAAAGGGCGGTTGGCCAGTGCTGGGGCAAGTACTTGGTCCTGATCCCAAGCACATGGAAGTCATCTGATGTTTCGTCATGGCTTCATTATATTTTGGATCAGGCCAGCGGTTTGTCTTGCATCACTGCCCTGCGTGTTCTGCAGGTAGCCAGTGCGGAGGCGCTGCCAACTATTTTGTGTTCTGAATAGCCTGCAGGGATGGCCTTAAATCACGGGCAGATGCCTGTATGTTAAACAGCTGCAATTTCATGCTTAACTTCATTATTGATGCTACATTCCTCATGAAGACACTTACATTTATGCTCTAACCGCACACGGCCCCGGACAAACAGCTCGTGAACACGGCAGGAATGAGGGGTTGAGTGTTTAGCATAATGGCTACTGGAGGATGGATTCTCTTTTCCCAGCAGCAGGAAATCAGGAAGGGTTCTCAGAAGTGCTGCCTGGCCCTCTAGCTGACTGGCCCCACCTCTTCACTGGCCAACAGTGTAAGCAGGTGCAATCCCATTAGACAAACTGATTTGCAAAACGGACTAAGCCTCCTGCTAGCCGGCACCATGCTGAAACCAGGTCCCGCCTCTTTTACTGTTGCAAGTTTTTATTTTTTTTACCAAATCAGGCTGAAAAAGGACAATTCAGACCGTTGAGAAAAACAAACAAACAAAAACGCAAGAGTGCCCACATTGCACAGTGAGACTCCAAGAAACTGCAAACCAGCTCAGATGAGTCTCCTTTTGGCGCAGAGCAGGGGTTTTTTCCATCCTACTGCGCAGGTGAAATTGTTCGTAAATTTTTACACCTTTTACCCCAAACGATGTGAAAGAAAAACCTGTCTCCCACAGAGTTTTAAAATACCTCAAACATACTGATGAACAACCAGGCCAATATCTAACAATTGTTAATATTTTATTCCCAACAGCTGTTCAGCCTGAAAAGTTTCAGTAATACACTAAAAACAAAAACAAAACCAACAAAAAAATCAAAACAAATAAAACAACAAAAAGGGGGGAAACAAAGTAAAATAAACTTTAACAAAGTTTAAAACACATTATAAATAAGTACAGCTCCAGAGCATAATTTACAAATACAAAACCACATAGAAATGTATGTACAGAAGAGATACATTACGTACAAATATGTATAAAAATACCCCAGTGTTTATTCTTGTGCTAAAGCTGCATGGCTAGAGTTATCTTTGGTACTAAGCTCAGGGAAAGAAGATGGTTTTACAAGACACGGCCCTGCTGTACAATATGCCAGACACAGAGAGACCCTCTGCGAGTTTGAGGAGGTTTTGGGTGGGTGTTTATACAGGGTATCCCCCTGTGCGTTGCATATTGCAGGATCAGGGCACAAGCAAGGGCTTACAGAGGCAATTGCTGGCAGAAGAGTTTTTTAATACATTGTACAAGGCACTTCATAAGAAATCTCTTCATTTTTTTTTTTGCTGTTCTCTTCTAAGACTCACTGGATGTCTACGCTCGGCTCTTGCCAATACCACTTTATGGCTATGGTTTTAAACTTCTTGTTCTACATTCAGGATTAGAAACCTCTGAAAACATTAATTCAGTTCACGCCTGCAGAATTTAGATGGCAAATCATCTACACCACCTAATGTTTTCCACGATGGGGAAAAAAACTTTGCATCTGCCTTCTGCTGGTGCTTAAGGGGTGTTCTTATTTTGAAAGGTGAGAAGACCCATTTTCCTGGAAGAACTCCTGGGAAGACTCCACGTTGAAATGCTGTTTGCAAAAGCGCATGGTCCAACTCCCATTCCCTTTGCAGCGCTGGCCAGCTGGCTGCCCCAGCATCCTACACCTCTGTCCCATCCCGTGTGTAGATGAGGCTGTTGACTGTGAAGTTGTAGTAGTGGTTGTACTGGGCTCCCTGGCTGCCGCTGCTGGGGTGGAAGGAGCTGTAGTAGGCAGGGGAAGGTCCCGCGACCCGCTGCAGCTGGTCTGGGGAAGGCACCTCCTGAGAAGAGCTGCTGGAAGGGGTGAAAGTGCCACTGCTCAGCTGTCCAGCAGAGAAGTTCCTGTGATGCAGATCACTGCTGAGACCCCCTGTCAGCCGGCTGCCTCCGCCGCTCAGGGAGCTCATGCCGCTGAAGAAGGTGCTGAGGCAGCTAGGGGTGGATGAAATGATACTGGAGGGAGAGGAGCTTTTGGGATGGTCCCTGGCAGAAGGTGAGGGGTCCAGCTCCGGGGGTGGGCTGTTTCCACATGGTTTGCCTGTGGCTGGGATGGGTCGCTCTTCCTCAGCCTTCAGGCCCCCCAGAGAGGAGGCTGCTGAGGCGGTCGCGGGCGCGTTGGGCTCAGAGCGCCGCTTGCGCTTGCGACGGAAGTTCCCGTTGTCAAACATCTTCTCACAGTTGGGATCTAAGGTCCAGTAGTTTCCCTTCCCTGGTGGAAAACAGGAGACAGAAGAGAGAAAGTCAGCATCTGCGACAGCCCCACTGCTGGCAGATAAGCAGCATCCATGTCTTGTCCAACTTGCACAGAACCCACATCTCTCCTGCACCTGTTCTTCCTCCCTCTGTTATCCAGTACATGGATCCAAAACCTGTTTCCAGGACATTTCCTCCTCCATCCCTCCGATGACCAAGTGAACCTTGAGGCCACAGAGAAGAGGAGAACTTCCCCATCTCAAAGCATAAACAGATCTGCACCTCTACATCAGACCTGGCTAAAGAGAATGTGAAGAGGGGCTCCCCTGGCTCTGGCTGCCTCACAGAAGCTGGGGCACAGCCAGCTCAGCAGTGGGTGACAAGGCAGTACCCGGGGCATGGCTCTCAGAAGAGCGGATGGAGTGGTGGGCTGGCACACTCAGGCACACCGAGGGGACAGCAGACCAGCAGCACCGAGCTGCGGGGGCCGCAGACAAGCTGCCCCTCGCACAAGACTTGGTGCGAGGTGCTGTGGAGGCATCAGCTGTCCCCACTCGCCTCCTGCCCACGGCCGAGACGGGCGCAGTGACCCCACAATGTCCCGAGCGGGCTCCAGCCCGGCACGTCCCGGCCCCGCCGGGCCGGACCAGCGCTGCCCGGGCGCGCCTCCGCCCACTCCCGGGCACCGGCTGTGCCCCGGGGCCGGGCCGGACAGCGGCGGCCAGGGAGGGGAGCCGTGAATCACGGCCGGAGGAGCCGGGCCTTGCACAACCGGCGCTCCCGGGCTGCTCGGGGAGGGGGCGAGGGCTGGGGCCGGCTGGCCCCCGCCTACACCTCCCGCGGGACAGCGCCGGGCCGGGCTGGGGCGAGAGGGGATGGTCACATAAACATCACAGCGCCGCGGACGGGGGACGGGGAAGCGCGGTCTCCTCACAGCGCTGGCCCCGAGGGGACGGGGAGCGTGGTCTTATGACAGCATCCGACTAGAAGGGATGGAGAAGCGCGGTCTCGTAGCGCTGGCCCCGAGGGGACGGGGAGCGCGGTGTCAGGACAGCGCCCGACTAGAAAGGGATAAGGGACCCGCCGGCCACGGGGACGCTGCCGCCCTTCTGTCACGGTGGTGCCGGTGTCCGCGCCCGCCGGTCCCCGCTGCCCCGCCATCCCTCCCGCCCGGCGCGGCACCTCACCGGGGTCGTCCTCGTCGCGGGGCACCTTGCGGAAGCAGTCGTTGAGGCTGAGGTTGTGGCGGATGCTGTTCTGCCACCCGGCCTTGCTGCGCTTGTAGAAGGGGAAGTTCTCGGCCACGTACTGGTAGATGTGGCTGAGGGTGAGCTTCCTCTCGGGCGCGCTCTGGATGGCCATGGCGATCAGCGCCGAGTACGAGTAGGGCGGCCGCACCAGCTTCAGCAGCTCCTCCTGGCTGGCCAGGCTGAGCCAGCTCAGCTCCGCGCCGCCCGCCGACGGCGAGCCGGGCGCCGGGGGCGAGCCCACGAGCTGCCCGCCCCGCGAGCAGCCGTACGAGGCGGGCGGCAGGAAGGGCGCGGCGGCGGCGGCGGCGGCGCCGGGCGGGCCCTGCAGGTAGGGCGCGGGGCTGTTCATGCCCCACAGGTACCCGGCGTTGGCGGGAGCCCCGTAGTCCCCCAGCGCGTACCCGCCCGCCCGCTGCCCGGAGGAGGCGGCGGCGGCGGCGGCGGCAGCGGCGGCCGCGGCGGCGGCGGCGGCGGCGCCGGGCGGGTGGAGGCTGGGCTGGGGGTAGACGCTGAAGTTCTCGCTGCAGTACACGGCCATGTCGGGGGCTTCCTGGGCGCTGCGGGGCTGCGGGGGCGCGGGGGCGGCCGCCGGCGCCGAGGCTCTGGGCTGCGCCTGCTGCAACTCACCGGCGCTCATAATCCCTGGCCATGCAGGGCGGCCGGCGCTCCCCCCCGCTCCCGTCCTCTCCCGGCGACACCCCCCGCCCCGCGGCCCCGGTGGCCCCAGACCAAAAACTCCCGGGGGGCTGCGGCGCGGCGCCCTTATAGGCGCTGCCGTGCGCCCGGACTCCCCGCCCGCGGCCGGGGCCGGGGCTGGGCGGGCGGCGGCGGCGCGCAGGGAGCAGCCAGTAGCGCGGCTCGGCGGCGGGCAGGGAGGCGGAGGGGGGCAAGGCCGGGCCCTGAGAGCGGCGATGGGGGAGGGACAGGCGGGGGAGCTGCGGGAGGCGCCAGGGATTTGGCTCCCGGCAGCGCGGGGGCAGAATCCCCGCGCCGGACCCACCCCTCGGGCTGTGCCCATCCCCCCCCTCCCCGTCCTGGGGGTCTCTCCCGGCGCTGCCCGGTCGCCTCCGCACCGGCCGCCCCCTCCCCGGAGCTGTCCGCGCTGCCCCAAGGCTCAGGGATGCGATCCCGCTTTCCCACGGATGCGATCGCCCCCGATCCCTTCGGCCCCGACGCAGAGGTCGGAGAGGGATGAGCATCGCTGCGGTTCCCCCGACGGGAACGCGAAGGGTGGAATTCGCTTAAACTCTCTTCCTGAAGTGTAGTTTTGCCACCCGTCGCTCAGCAGCCGGGGCGGAGGTCGCAGTTCATTAGCTTTGGATAAGGAATTGCCCGAAATTAAAGAAACGAACGCCACCGGCGTGTTCGCTCGTACCGCGGGCGGAACGGCCCGGCGGGCGCGGGGCGAGATTTAGTGAATAAAAGTTATTTTCGCCTTAGTACTCTGGGGCAGCCTCAGGAAAAGCGCATCCTTTTGCAGAGAAAAAGCTCTCGGTGTTCGTAACGATCCCGACAGCCGGGATGTACACAGGGACCAGCTCCGACAAATCTGGTCCGGGGCAAAGCACACGTGTTAACAACAAAAATACGGTCAGTGGTGCGGGAGGATTTAGAGAGTCTTTTTCGGTCGCTTACTAGATACATAAGTCCTACATTTCATCCGCCGTTCTTAAATGGGGTTGTTATTCAGTTTTCTGCTGGTAAAAATGCCCAAAAATGCCCTTTCCTGGTGTATACACGAAGCGCTCCCTGCAAGCGCCGGGCGTCTTGGTCTGACAACAGGATTTGGGGCAGAGGAGTGTTTGGGAGAAGCCTTTGCGTTTTATGCCTTTCATAAAATAGTTATAAAAACACATGTAAACCAGTGAAGCTTTTCCCGAGTTGTCTCCAATCCCAAATTTTCATCCCGTGTGGTCTAAGCAGGGATATAATAGCCGAAGGATTTTCGACTTTGTATTTCGTTTTAAAACAAGTGAACAAACATTTTTTGAGACAGAGAATAACTTAAAGGTGACTGTCTTAAAGAACTAGGATTTGGGGTTTTCTCCTTTAATCATAAGGAGAGGTGTTTGGGGGGTTTGTTGCTTTTTTGTTTTGTTGGGTTTTTGTGTGTGTGTGCGTGTTTTTTTATTCTTCTGTTGTTACTTTGTTTCCGTCACTGTTGCTGATTTTATTTTTGATCCCTTGGGGAAAAGATCTTCCAGTGTGTATTTGGATACCCAGAACAGCAG
The DNA here is from genome assembly GCF_041296385.1 of Aphelocoma coerulescens. NCBI lineage: Eukaryota > Metazoa > Chordata > Aves > Passeriformes > Corvidae > Aphelocoma > Aphelocoma coerulescens. The sequence goes on from NC_091017.1 coordinate 74,037,840, forward strand.
GAGAAAAGTTTACATTACGTTTCGCAAGGTGCCTTTTCCCTTCTCAGCTTCCTTGCCCTTAAGATTTATAACAGCTCGTCATCTTTTTCAGAGCAGGGTCGCGCTGGAAAATGCCGGTTTGAAGTCTGACGGGACAACAGGCATCCAAACCAAGCACTTTATGGGGAAATCACAGCTAGAAAGGACATTTAAAGGACAACAAACAGGCAGAGTTTTAAAAAGCAATTGTCCTCTGAGTTTGAAGAGCTAAGCCGAAAATATTATTCTCTAAAATTACAACAAATCTGTGTTTATCAAAACCCCCTCGATCGTTGCAGGAGGGAGAGGAGCAGTCAGTGGGATCGCCGTATCTCTCGAAATTGAGGTTTTTGCTCCAGGGATTTGATGTTTTTGGGCAAAGGCAGAGCCATCTAGAGGAACAGCCCGGCTATGGCGAGGCGGGGAAGGCAGTTTCCCTCACAGGCAGGGGTGCTGCCTTCGAGCTTCCTTTAGCTGATTTCTCTGCCTCCAACAAAGGAAACGGCTTAGAAAATAATGCTGAATTAGCTCTAATAAAAATACGTGTCCTCAGAAAACTCCAGCTTGCTTTACTGAATAGTAAGGAATGTGAAACAAAAATAGCTTTAGAGAGGTTATTACACAGCTGGGATGGCATGGATATGCAAACCAACACTTAATTTAAAGAGTGGAGAGAATAAAGCTTTGATGGTGTGACGGCTGTAAAAACATTTAATTTTCTTAATGCATTTATCCTGCAAGTAGCGTGCAGTGTTGCCTTGAAACATCATCAGCTCTCAGTACAGACCTGTTGCTGTTCCCTTCTGCCAAGGCATGAGGAGAGCATGAAGAGATCCAGCACTCTGCCTCTCTGCTTTCTAAGTGCTGCTTTTTTTCCAGAGAGCTCTGGGAGACGTTTGCCTTGCAGAAACGCACCGGGGAGCTGGCAAGAGATGATGAAACACAAAACTGAAATCAGTTTCAAGGTAAGAGTCTGAGGCTACTGTCCATCACTGGGAGCAGATTTGGGGGTGGGTTTCAGCAGCTTTGTTGGCTCTGTGAGTGGGCAATGAGGTGTGCTGGGTAGAGGAGCCCGTGGCACCTCGAGTTGGGCTGAGCTGTATCCCCAGCCAGCTGTGATTAAGTGCAAACTTCTCCAGCCAGCTGCCTTAGAAGGTGTTTCAAGGCTTCCCAAGGGCTGAGGGAGAGCAAGGTCCTTCCCATCCTTGCCTGGTGCTGTCCCCACTGTTGGCTTGGGTGCCGTGCCTGTCCTTGTTGTGCATGCAGCAGCACTTTCCCCCTGTAGGAAGACACTGGCTTTGCCTCTGAGGCCCTGCTCCTCTGAACATGTAGGTACAGGCTTCCCTTTCCTGCTGTGGATCTCAGATGTGTGCAGCTGAACACGGAAACCTGGAAATGCCTCAGACCTGAGCGCCCAGCCCAGCAGTGGGGACAGATACCTGCACCCAGCTGGATCTCTCTCCATTTCCCAAGGATGCTGGGCTTTAGGCACAGGGTATGTGTTGGTGGAGCGGAACATAAGAGCCCATATTGGCTGCTCTTGGCTTTACCAGGAGGATAGAGAAACCAGCATCCCTTCAATGGCTCCAAATTTCTGCAGTGAAGGAGGAACCACAGGTTTGGTTTGTTTTGGCTGCATTTGCAATCTAAGTCTCACTTTTTCCCCAGGGCTGGCAAGGAGCAAGGTGGTAAATCTATGGTCCACATACAATCTGCTCATTAAGAACTCTTTTACAAATTTCTCCAGAGTGATCGGTGAAATCAGGAATGAGTTCGTCATCCTCAGAGGCAAGATGGAAAAATTGTCTTTTCGCTTGAAGTACTCCAGTGTCTCCACCTTCAAGAACAATAAGGAATTGACTAAGAGCAGCTCAAATTAAATTTAAGATCTAGTATCACTCCCTTCCTTAGAGCCAAGCATATTCCTCCCTATTTTGGGTACTTTACACCTATTAATATGCTTAAAGAACATCTCTTTTTTTCACTCAACCCCCAATTTTTCATGCAAATGGCTAACAGATGGTGTGCAATAGATGTTTCACTGCTGTGAATTTGGGAAGGGTGCTCTGTGTACGTGTACACAGGTTAAAGTAATTTTTATCCCCTACCTAAGGAGAATGATGTATATTCCTCCCTCTCTGTATCTAGTCATCTACTGGACTCAAGTTCTGGACATCTAATTTTGCCAACTTACCTTATGATAACATCAGAGGTTTTCAAACCTTTTCTTGATTTTTCAGGCTCTACAACATTTCCTAGGGAGGTGTTCTCATCTCATGATGTTCAGGCTACCAACAATGGGCTTGGTTTGGTTTTGTTTCAAGTTCACGGCCTCTGCTGAACTTTGCAGGCTGCAGACTGAGGGTTAACATTTTGGAATATTTATATTAATATTTTCTGAGTGCATTGCCATGTTGCTGAGTGTCATGGAGCCCCTGGACATGGCCACAACGCAAGGAATAAACCATAGCTCATCTCAAACTGTAGTTGCTGCAGCACTTTAGGCTGCTGGGAGAAAACACCGTGGCTGAAAGGAGCAGTTCTGCTCTGTGTCCACTTCTCGCTGTTTTTTGTGGCTGCTGTGCTCGCACAAGTGTTTCTGTGGCTGGCTGGGGCACTAATCCAGTTTGAGAAGAACGCCCTCTTCCCAATCCCTTTTTTCCCCCTTTTTTCTTATCCCCTCAGGTTAGTTTTAGCCTGGGCCTGCCTAGCCCCTTCCTGAGTGAGAGCTTGTTAGTGACTGATTAGCCGAAGTTTTGATAAAAGCTTCATTGTTTGTAACCCCTGTAAACTACCCAGAGCTGTGCTCCTAATAAAAGTGGGATTAAATAGACACCTTGGGAGTGAGACAGTTGCAAGTGGGAATTTCAGAGTTTTGAGGGACTGAGGGATGTGGCCAGGCTTTAGTAACTCTGTGTATCAGAAGTGATTTTACCAAAACTGGGAAAGAATCCTGACTTTTGTGTTTTGGGGGGAGGGGGAAAGGAACCTGGTGGGAGACAGAAGGAAGTCACCTGTTTGTGGCTGGATTAGGCACATGCTCCAGGGGTTTTGGGACACATTTGCAGAAGTTCTCATCACCCTGCATTCCCCCAGCCTCTCCTTGGGCTTAAGATTCATAAAAAGTATTTCAAAATCCTCACTTTGGTCCCATGAATTTAATCCTTCCTCGTTTTATTTTTGCAGCAGTAAAAAAGTCCACTTGGCAATGACGTGTGCCTGACTTGGTACTATTGGGTTGTGTCTTTTCTGGGAGGAGTGTTAAGCAAGGGGCTTCTTGCTTAAAGCAAGAAGTTGACCTGGGCTGAAACAAAGCATCTCCGTGCTTTTAAAATGTTTTTTATGTGCAATGGAATATTTGAAATAGAGCTTGGTGCTCTGGGCTGGTTACTCTGTAGTGATCACTCCCGTAGGGCAAGGTAAAGACCAATCTCCTTTGGTCCTAATTCATCTGAATAAGCCACCTCCGCTCTGGAACGAGTAATAGGAACAGAAAAACATAAATTTATGGTCAGCTAAGGCAAAAATAATCAAAACTATTAGTAGATAAAGACAGTGGCTGCCATCACTATCACCACAAGGAAACAGAGGAGTATTAAATTAGTATTTCTTTTTCATGTTTGTCTGGGGCAAAAAAAAATCAGATAGTATGTTAGTTTCAGGTGCTGGTGAAAGTATTTTGGGCTCCATTAATAACTAGGGATTATGTTAAATAGCAGCCACATAAATGAAATATTTTATGATGAGCCACTCCCAGTAATTCACAGCCAAGGGTTTCTGAACTCCCTGAACCAGGAACATACCGTGTGGGCCATTAATACTGGCTTTTCATTTTGGGACACTGGGAGGATTTCAGAGCACTAAGAAAGCTGATACTGGCTCCTTATTTAAAAGGATTGGGGCAAATGATTTGGGTGATGCTATAACTGGCAGCCCATCAATGTAAAAGGCAAGAAATGGGTGGGTGAATGTCTTAATTAATTATTAATTTCCTTCTTAAAGGGAGACAATGACCCAATGCCAATGAGTGTGTGTAGATAGAAAACAGACCTTGTTAAATTAATTTGCTGTTGGAACAACTCTTGTGTGACTGATTTCTGAAAGTACTTGATTAGTTCCGTCTTGGAGGCGGACTTTACAAACTGGTATGAAATCACCATGGTTCACATTAAGTGGATCCAACTGGTTGAACCAAGATCTCAGAATGTCACGGTGAAAAATGAATCCTTGAATCTCAGGGAAGTTTTGTGGAAATTGGTTCATTATTCCATTTCTGTCATCAATTCAGGGGGAAAATAAAGAATTGTTGTCTACTGAATGTGAAGGAGTCTAAAACTGAGGCTATGGAGTGTTAAATAAGGAAGAGAACAGTTCACTGACACAGAGCTACCTCTACGTGGAAATGGGGGGCAAGTGGGCAGGGTGTCTTTGATATGGAAAAGCAAAAGGATACATTTAGGAAAAAAAGTTGATACTGAAGAGGTGATGGAGTCTCCCTCAAAAATGAATAATTTTTTGAAAGGTTATTGTGGTTCTTCAGAATAATCACCTATTCCTTGTTGTGCTTTTGGGGTGAATGAGGCACTGGAATAAGAAATTATAACTCCATATTGATGCTGTATGAAATTGTGATGGCACCTATAAAATCATGAGTAGCAGGGTAAAATAACAGGGATGAAGTTGTTTATTATCCAGTTAAATACAATACAAATACCCTATGGGATTTAAACAAAAACTGGGACCATGTTTGTGAGCAGATACCACCACACAATGTGCAGCTATGCCTTGAAGCTTCTCAAGGAACTCTCTTTAATTACTTACAGGAAGGGCATATTCTGGGTGACTTGTTTGTAGTCTATAAATATCTATGCAAGAGCTGGAGCGTGAGGATAAAGGACAAAGTCAGAGCAGGAATCAGGGGCCAGAACTTAAGCAGGATAGAGGGAAGGGGCTCAATTCAGCTGGTCACACAGAGATAGCTGACCACAGTGACACTTTAAGGCTATTGTAAAGAAACATTTTGAAATCTGTTCACTCTTCTTGGCCACGTAGATGCTATCTGGTATCTCCAACTTGGTCTGTGTCTGGTGAGGGGAAGTGGTCCAGCAAAAGGATTGCTGCTAATGTAAGCTTTGGCCAGCAGAAACAGGAATCTGAGATCACTTTGGGTAAAATCCCACTGTTTATGAGGCAGTTAGAGATGTACCAGCACAATACTGTGTGCTTTTGAAAATCAGGTGGACAGACAAGGGAGCAATGTCATATGGGAAAACCTTGTTCTAAGGCAGTAAAGCAAAATGCAAGAGAGGCATCAGCAGGAATCACAGTCATAAAAAGAAAACCCCTGTAAAATCAAGATTTGTCGCCTTACAGAAATCAGCCTTTCTGTTCAGGGCTGTGGAACAGGTTCCCTGATGCTCACAGCTCTATGGGCTCCTACAACAGATGCCAAGGAAGAACTTCCTTGATTTCTTTGAAGAATTTCAGGTGATCTTGCTCCCAGTCAAGGCATGCCTAAGCCTGACCTTGGGAGTGAACCACTCATGTGCCCAGTGACTGATGTTTGTGACTGACTGGCACATGTCAAAGACTGGCAAAGGCAATGCTAACTGGGACAGATATGGTGAGTGCCTGCAGGCTTTCATGAGGCTCTACAGACTCTACATAAGCAAAAAGAAGTGCAAGTGCAAACTAAGCAGTCAACAGAGCTGAGAAGCTCTGATTGGCATTTAGGAAGACCAAAATTAGCAAGGAGGGGAAAAGAAAGACCTGTGTTTCCCCTGGGGTCTTCTGCAGCCATAGTCTCATCACCTGTCTCAACAACATTTATTTAACACTGCTTGGTGAGAAAGAAAGCAGGCAGCCACTGAGCCTGAGTGTTGGAAGACATTCTCCACCTGGCCAGTGCTCAGCAGGATGCATTGGTGAAAAGATTTATCCTGAGCAGGCAGATGTGGAGCAATAGTGAAAATGTCAAGGGTAGTCAAGGAGAATTGGTTTAAAAACAAGGCAGTGTTAAAACATTCCTGTGAAAGTCCAAGTCAGGATGGATTTTTATATTCGACATTATGGAAGAAGAATTAGTGTATCCTCCACAACATTAATGTTGAAGAAAGCTCTTGACTTTCAGAGGACAGGCTGAAGAGATGGGGGGAATATTAACACAGTTTTTAAAGATGACCCATAAAGAGATTTAAAGATTTGAAGTGTTTGGGAGATTATAATGCTTCAGAAGCAGGTTGGAAAGATGATCTTGCTAGCAGAGGTGCACAGAAGGCTGAGAGAATTGGAATTGTTCATCCTGGAGAGAAGAAGGCTCTGAGGTGACCTTATTGCAGCCTTTCAGTACCTGAAGGGAGCCTACAAGAAAGCTGGAGAGGGACTTTTTACAAGGGTGTGTCATGACAAGGCAAGGGGCTTTAAACTGAGAGAGAGCAGGTTTAGATTGGATATTAGGAAGAAATTCTTTGCTGTGAGGGTTGTAAGGCACTGACACAGGCTGCCCAGGAAAGCTGAGGCTGCCTCATCCCTGGAAGTGTTCAAGGTCAGGTTGGATGGGGCTCTGAGTAACCTGGTTTAGTGGAAGGTGTCCCTGCCCATGGTAGGGGGGTTGAAATTGGATGATCTTTAAGGTCCCTTCCAACCCAAACCATTCTATAATTCTATGAAAGGTCAGGAGACAGAATTCTGAGGGGCTGAGGATGGATCCATGTGGTTGTGGCATGGGTCACTGGCCCAACCAGGCACCTGCATGTTATCAGGAAAGAAAAGATCACTTAAACAAGGAAAAGTGTTCCTATTAGATGGGTTCCCACAAGGGACCTTCCAAATTTTGTATGTTTCCTGATACCCAAGCAAATTCCTCACTGTGTTCCTTGCTGGAGGATTGAGAAGGTAGATTCATTTCCACAAAGCAAGAGGGAGAGTACAGCAAAACCAGTGCAAGAGGCTGATCCCAGGCAAATTCAGAGATATCAAGAAGCACTTCAGCTCTTCAGTTGCACAATTTCAAAAAGTCATTTGACCCGGTATGTTGCAATAGGTGTGTGGAGTGTCCTAGGGCTATATGATATGTGTAAGAAGCTGCTGAAAAACATTATGAAGAGGTGAGGTCAGCAGTCCTGGTCAAGAACAAGCTGAACAACTGGTTCAACACAATGACTGGTAGCAGACAGGGTGACTTGATAATTCGCAGTAACTTCTGGAGCTGCCTGTAGAAAGTGAAGGATGGAGTTAGAGTCACCAAAGACTTGGGGCAAAGACAGAAGATCAAAAACCTGAAGATGATCTCATCTCCAGTGGTGGTGCCGGTTCATCAGATGTGCAGAGTCAGGTTGCTGTGTCCCATGATGAGTGATGCAGATCAAACATTGGCATGAGCCAGGCAAAGGCCAGGAGGAAAGGGAGAAAGGATGAGAACTACATAGACAGGCAGCAGCCGGGTGGACAAGATGGACAGCCCTGTTTATCTGAGACATTTTACCACACAGGTCAGCAGCAGATCCCTCACAGAGATCTGAAGGAGGATGTAGCTGGCACATGTGGGCGTAGATCAACTGAAACAGCCATGAAAAGACACAGAGAAAGGAGGGAAGCAAAAATCAGGCTACTCAGTTGGTCCCTGTCCTTGCTTTGTGTGCAGAGAGAATGGTCGGGAAGGCGAAACAAAAAAAGACAGCTGGGGTTTGCAATGAAGTGTCACTGATTGTGGGGCCGTGCCAGGACTGGGACAGTCAGCAGGAGGATGTGCAAAAAGTCATTTCTGTGAGGAAGGTCTGACTGCTGCCTGGATGGATCATCTCTTCCAAGACACCCTGTTCTTCATTCTGGTAAAGGGAAGAGGATTAAGATCCAGATGTTAGCAGAAATGAGTTTATTGCTTTTTGTTTGGATTTTTTGTTGGTGGTGTGCAATTTTCTCAATAGAGGTGTGGACCCTTCCATTGCACCTGCCTCTGTAAGCAGCTACTTCTTAATATTCCCCCACAGACCCTTTGGGTCCAACAGTCCATGGATCGAAGGGGTAGAGGACATAAAAAAAAGGAACCTGTATTTGCTGAGCACAGAGGAACATTTGAAAATGACTTGTAACTGCCCTTTGTGGTCATTAGTCTGTGGGGCAAAAAATAAAGGGCAAACCTCTCTAAAAATGGGAGATGGCAGAGACAAGGGAGCTGGGAAGGAAAAGGGACAAAGAGCAGATTTTTGCATGCAGCAGTTCCAGTTCATCCACGAGCAATGAAGCCACTTTGAGTTTCCAATCGTGGGACCTGTGTCACCAGGTCACTCTAATGGGGCAGGCAGACAGAGCCCTGACAGACAGCAGCCAGCACCAAGCGTGTGGAAGAGGCAAAATCCAACTCAAATTTCCACACTCTCCTCTTGACAAGGAGAGTGTAACCTGGCTCTTTACGAGTCAGGAGATTCCTGCAGAGCGGTGAATTCACATTGCATAGTCCCAAAGGTTTGGATGGGATCCCTTAGAAAAAAAAAAAAATAAAATGTTCAGGATGGAGAGAACCAGATGATTTAATCTGGGTTGTAGGAAGGGTGAGTGAGATAGAGGTGATTGAGCAGCATCAAAGGGTGACAATCAATTTGAATTTCCCCAGAAGTGATGTTGATGCCTGTGTTGCTTCTCCCTGTGCTTTTTCTTTAATTAAATACCGAATGTTCCATTAGTAGTTGGAATAACATGCTGTTCTTGGGGAAAAGAAAACCCAAGTAATCCCTTTATCTGCTAAAATAGATGATTTCTAGTAGATTAAACAATGGCCTTTCAGCTACCAGAGCATAGTTCAGGCCATAATTGAAGTCCTCTCCTTGGCCTCTCCTCGGTCCCTCGCAGCCAGCAGCCCGTGGAGCCCCATCATCAGAGATAACCTCAGTGACTCTTGTCTGCAGTGAGTGTTTCTCCAGATGAGGAGATTAGTCGGAGATAAAGCATATTACCTGAAAATAATAAGTGATTACGGTCCCGGACTGTCTCTCCACATTCATTTCATGCTGGTTAACCCTTGCAAAACTGGCTGCTGGTTGGGTTTAGGTCTTTAAAGAGGAGGGAGGGTGAAGGAAGGTTTCCAGTGCCTGAGTGGAAAAGGAGAAATTTTGCCCTTTGTTGTCTGTTTCATTGTCTGGGTGGGGATTTCTGGGAATGGCAGGAGGCTTGGCTGCAGCCCGCAGTCCGTGGAGGAGCTGGAACTGAGCCTTGTGGGGTTCCTGTGGGATGCCATCACACGCTCCTCCCCATGCTGGTCAGCTGGAAGCTGTGAGGACTTAAAACTCCCCTGCAAGTCATCTTCCATTCACCTGATAGCAACCCAGGAGAACACTGGATGCCCAGAACATACACAGTGGTTCTATTTCCACTGCTGCATTGAGCAGCACCGTGCCATGGGCCCAGCCAGTGACCTGCAACTGTCCATGCTGTCCAGTTATTAGCATGTACCAGGCATGTTTTGGGATTTACAGTACTCTCCCATCCCTAGGCATGGCTCAGAGGCTATAAACTTCTCCAGTGGGCAGTTTCCATGGGACCAGTCTGTCACTGGGAGTGCTGGCTGGGCTGTGTGGATGTGAGCTCAGAACACGGAACAGTCCAGGGTATTTTTTCATACATGGATATAGCTACTCCGACTTTACAACACAAAACCACTTATAGCTTCTGTATTCATTCATCAGCAAGAGATCCAGAGAAATACAAAAACCTTGCAAAGTTTTTATAGCAAATTTTCAACGTGTCTAGAAGGAAAAAATGATCATATAGTGGCCTGCTAGAAATTCAGGCTGGTTGCCTGGGGAGGATGGAGAGAAGAAATGTAAAAGAAAAAAGTTGAAAAAATGCCTTGAAATCTGCTTACAGGGCTGTGTGTTGTTACCACGGGTGGGAGTGAGTTCCTGTGCTGCAGAAAGTGTCCTGGTGGGAAGATAATTTCCTTGGGCTCCCTGCAAACATTACAGTGAAGTCCTGGCCCTGTTCAAGTCGCTGGGAGTTTTGTGAGGGACTTTATTAGCACCACGGCCATTTCATTCATAAAAGGCTCCTTCCCAGCTCCTGTGCCATTACATTCATAAAAGGCTCCTTCCCAGCTCCTGTGCCATTACAACATCCTCTGTCTGTCATCAGGCTGGTCTCCCTGAGTGAGGGGAGAGCAGGTTCATCCTTCTTCCTCTAAATGCTTCATCAGCCGCTCCCTTGAAAACTGTAAATAAAGGCCGCTGGGGATAGCTTTTCTGCTTGACCCCTCACCTGAAATGAAAATAAAGGTGACTGAATTTCATCCTGACGTGGAGCTCCTTCCCAGGCCGGCTCTTTCCCGTGGCTGTTGACAGTTACCTGCCAAGCCCCGTGGTTACCTTTGATTTTGCCGTAATGACATCTCCGTGCTTAGGATGGCTCTGGCACTGTAATCCCCTCTGCAGCCTTAACCAATTTATGGGGTAACCTGAGACCAGGCTCTCTCTTCCCCCTGATTTTTCCACTTGTTAACACTCACTGAAGGCATCAACAAACTAAATGCAGAGGGTTTATTTTGTTGCATGCCCAGGGTTGGTCAATATCTGCATGCATGGCTGCTGTGAATCTCGGCCTCTAGAAAGCTGCTGCATGTTCTTGCCACATGAAAATGGCACAGTGTTTTATTCCCCCAAAGTGTGCTGCTAAAATGAATGCTTTGTTAGCAAAACCCAGGCAGTGCTCCAAGGAGCTGTTAAGAGGAGAAGTGAGGATTCAGCAAAGTGGGATTTATCCATGGTTTTGACACAGATTTTCTGTGTGATCTGTAGCTTGCTTTGTCTCAAAGAGCTTTGTCTTTAAAATACTTCCAGTCAAAGTCTTGATGAGTCTCGTGTTTAGACTGTAAGCTTTTCAGGGCCAGGGCTTTTTTGTTTGCATAGCAGCTTTTATAATAAGTCCCTGATCTCTAGGGGATCTACCTGTGCATGTACAATACAGTGCAGTGAACAATCCTGGTGTTAGGGGAGGACACGAGTCCTGGTCCCTGCTCCCTAATCTGGATTATTTGGCTTTTCTAAAGGAAATCTTAGGGCAGATGATTTACACAGCAGCGGAAGTAGAAGGAGGATCCCTGGGGAAAGCAAACACTTGAGACTTCAAGGTGGGATGGCTTCAGTGGCACACTTCTCCAATGGCCATCTGATCCAGGAGGTGCCCACTTCCTAAGCACAGATCAAAGACAAAAGGTGACTTCTGAAATGACATGCAGCCACCTCTTGCATTGCTTAAATTCTCTCCTCCTGCTTGTGTTTGATCTCACTTTACTTTTCCTGTCACTGGAAGCAGGTGGTTGCTTTATTCTCCCCGACAAGTTTAGATGAGCTGAACAGCTCTAATGACTGCAGTGAGGGAATCTCTCACTGGCATAGCCAGCCCAAACCTCGGAGCAGTCAATGGAAAAGCTCCTCTTCACTGCAGTCAGGTGTGGATGAGGTCTGGATGAGCTGATTCAGAGTGCCCTGCCAGACTTGCCTTTAGGAAGCAGATGTGTTGTAATGTGAGGTGATGCTCAAGGAAAGCCCAGGTGCTCCTCCAGGCCTGTGGGCATACGGCTGGAGAGTTTTCATGATGTGCTAAAAATGCACATTTCCTCTTTATGTATTGTTAGCAAAGGCTGTGTTTGTTGTTCTGTGCTCTCAGCTCTTTAGGGTGTCTTTGCTGACTGCTGGTGAAAATGTCCAGCACAGACCAAGAGATCTGCCATGAATGTGATCACAAGTGACAGGCATAAATCAAGCCAATGTCATATTGTAGCCAGAGCTACTTTAGATCAAGAGACTCTCTGAGACTTGGGTCACTTGTGTGAGCTGCTCTGAATTTTGTCTGTTTTTCCTATTTCTTTGTAAAGCTGCTCTGCTTTACTCCTGTGAGCCTGTCTCTAATTTTAACCTGTTTCTTCCAAGGAGAAAGAGGAGCAGAATTTGCCTAACAGGCAAGCTCTTAACAAAGCCTTGGATACCTGATACACATAATGGTCCCAGAGGCATGTTTACTTTGGACTGAGTGAGTGAGTGAAAACCATTTTGGAAGGACTTTTTCACCTCCAGCAACTTAACCTAACGAGGAGAAAAGTGATGTGGTTAAAGGGCTGTTTAAACAACGGCATTAGGGAGCAGATTTAGGCTCTCCAACAAAACCCATATGTATTTGCCTTACACAGGTGCATAAATATCCTATGATTTATATCACAGGACACATCACATAGGCAGTGATGAGATTTCAGCCATCCTCTGCTGATGGATGATTTGGGGGGGATAATCAGGGACAAACAGTTGATTGTTTTAGCAGGTTACAGCGGAACTGCCCAAAGATTTGGAACACCACCACTGAGTTCACCAGCTCCCCTTGTCTTCTGCACAGAGGAGTGTCTGTGTAACAAGGGGTTTGGCTTTGAGGGCTCAGTCCTGTAAGTGCTTTAGGTGGATGGAAGAGAGCAGCAGGACTGGATTTAGGCTCAAGGATGCTGCTTGTTTCTGCTCACAGACACCATAAATGCCCCCACCCATCTGCCAAGAAAACAAGAGAGAAGGATGAAACAACTCCATGGGAAATGTGCCCATGCTGGACTGCTGCACTGCCACGAAAGTTCATGTTTTTAGACCCAAATGGGTGCTGACCTCCTGCTGACAGAATGGGCTGTCAACACCCGTCCCTTGAAGAAGAGTCCCCTCTTTGCACTTTGTCTCCTGGTGGTGATAACCTGAATGGAGATTCCCAGATTACACCCTGCCTCTTCCTTGTGCTGGGGGTCCTGCTTACCCCTCACTTCCCTCTTTCAACATCCTCATGGGGGCAATGAATCTTATTCCTGGCCTGAGGAGCACTTGTCAGGGGCTGGGATGACAGGGAGGTATGTCTTCTTTGGCCATGTTTTTGTGCCTGGAATTGTTAATAGCTGAGCTGGTTCCCCCAAACCCTGCCAGTGCCCAGAGCAGTGCCTTGCACAAGGGCAGTACAGGCTTAGAGAGAACTCTTGTGTTTCACAGGTGGAAAAAGACAGCAAAAATGGTAAGTTAGGGCCAAACTGAGGTGAAATTTGTCTCTGCATCATGTCCTCTATGCAACTGCAGTCTTACTGAGGCTATGAGATTGGCTTTCCAGAGGGAAATTCACCCCTCTGTGCACAGGGGGAATGACCAGCAAGATTCCAGGAAGGATCTGCACAGGTCAGGTACATAAATCTCATTGTTTTACACTATAATTAAGATCCTTGACTCTAACTTAAACTCTTCCTATCTGATTTTGAAGGACCTGAGCTCAGCTATCACACATTTAGGCCCACTGGCAAATCCTCCCAAGGTGCTACTAAAACACATAATTGTCTGCCTTCGACTTTCTGGTCCTGCCTGACTTGTACTTTGCTTCTGTGCATGCTGTGGAGAGCATGCTTCTGTAGCATGATGTGGAGAGGCCAAGAGCACCAGCACCCTCGGGAAACCTCCCTGGATGTTTGGAGTTGTCGTTGCCTTGAGAAACAGGGGTGCTGCCATTCACGTGACTGCTTTAAGCTCCTGAGTCTGGGAATCTGAGCCATCATCTCCCTGGAGTATTGTGAAAATAAACCAATTATTTAAGAGCAATTTCCTCCTGCAGGTGTTTATTCTGTCTTCAGCACTCTCTTCTGTCTCAGGGGTGTGCAGACAGCTACACAGAGAGCAGCAATGCAGGGAACAGCTTTCTCCAGTTCTGCATTAGCAATGAGGAGGCAAATAAGTTCTCTTGGAGGCAGAGGAAGGCGAGAGCTGGGAGTTTGGTTCCTACCCACTTCTAATTGAGATTGTGCTGGCAACTATCAGCCCCATCCGTTGATATTTGGGAAGAAGGAATGGGAAACTGAACAGCAACAGTGGGCTGTTCCTGCATAAACTATTCTGGCAAAATGCCTTTTAATTTCATGTGAGCTGTGCCTGCGAGAAGATGGAAGGATCAAGCTATCATCAAGAAAGATTAGGATTTGGAGCCAGGTTTTGGAAATTGTCTCCTATCTCAGTAATGAATCAGACACCTTAGGTGAAATTCGGATCCTACTGAATAAGCATTTTATGTTTTTGTGTTTACCAGGGCCAGGATTTCACCCCTAACTTCAAATATTCCCAAACACTGCTGTGCCTGCAGCTTGGAGCTGGTTGCCAATGTTACATCCTAAAATTGTAGCTCGTTTATATTATCCTTATAGGACCTGATCTTGCTCCCCATGATGGGAGTTCCAGTGCTGAGTTCAAGATGATGGGACTGTCCCTCTTTCACTCTGCTGTGTTACAGAATTGTGATATTTTAAAAGTGATTCTTCTGAATTTATATTATTCGTGGTAATCCTAGAGTGCAGGCTTGGTTTCATTTACACCAGAAATAGGATCCATTTTCTCTGCCCGGGAAGGAAGACACTCTCAAGGGCTTACTGATATTTGTGTGTTTGACTTTAAGGCAGAAGTTTGTTCCTAATTAATTGAATAAGTGCTTTAATCCCTGGCCTGAGGGCTTCCCATAGAGCATTAGCTGTATTAAGAAGGAAATGGAGTGTAATCCCTTTAATATAAGCACAGGAGAACACGAGAGTTTCACATTTCTGGAAATAGTTTCTTTCCTTGTTGCATTATTTATTCTAATATTAATTTGCATCAGATGCAGTGAGGATGGAGGGCTTCTCCTCTTTCCTGACACCAGTGCAGAGCTGTCAGCAGCTCACAACCTTTGCCAGAGCATCCTTGGGCTCCAGTTGCACACTGGTGCCTAACAGTGTGCAGAGAGAAATAACGTGGAATTCAGCTCATTTCGACAGTGCCTGTGAACACAGGTCTGTGACTGGCTCTCCTCCTGGAGCTGAGATCTCATCTTCCTGGCTCATAAGCAGCATTTACCACTATTTGAATCACTGTAGTGGCAGAGAACCTCATTTCTGAACCAATGGCTGCACTAGGCTCACATGCAGCTAATTGGGCTCTCGGATTCAGCTCACCAAACCTAGGCTTTCTGGGTTTATTTCAGCCCCAACTACGTACCTGGATTGGTTACATGAACTGGGCTGAATGAGCCAGGAAGTCAGGATGGATCAGCTCAGAGGGAGATATCCTCCTTGTGTGCATCTAAAATTAGGCAAGATTAGTCTTTTTGGTGAAATGCATACAAACCTGGTCAAGGCTTGATGTTTTTTAAAGACTAAATACTGCTCTGTGGAGCTGGTGTGGTGTTGCTCTCTATTCATGGGACAGAGGGCTCCATCTGAGCATCCCCTGCTGCCTCATGTTGCAGCTCTTCAGAGGAAGAGAATGGCAGCATCTGAAGGGAACAGTTCAGGTGTCCTCAGCCACCCTCTGAGTCCAAGAGGAGATCCCTGCCTGCCCTAATTCTGCAGTGTTCCCCATCTTTCCATGCAGGGAGGTAAGGATGCTGTTTCCTTCTGCTTAGCATATCCACAAAGTATGTCCTTTTCTCCTCAGTTTCCCCATCTTTTGCTCACCTCTTTAGCAGGAGCTGGGCTGGGTTTCAAGGGCTCACAAAGGGCAGGCTTTGTCCCTCTCCTGACCAGGTGTCCCCAGCATGGCTGGCTGCAGCTGTAGAAGTGGTTAACAGCCCCCCAGCATGATTGTTAGGTGCCTTCACCTCCAAGAAAAAACCCCAACCCCCTTGGGCTCCCCTTCCTCCACCAAGGCCTCCAGGGTTCTGAAGTTCAGTGGTGTCACAATGGAGTTTTCCTTTGACCCTGGAGACACCATGACCACACAAGCATTGTTGGATCCCATCACTGATGTTCCCTGCCCCAGGAGGGGTCACACCTGTTCACCCTCTGGGTGGCTTTGGGGTTGCTGGTGCTGGGATGCCTCCATCTCATCCCTTCTGGGCTCCGACAGACTGCATCCCCTGAAGTGTCCATCTCCATACATCCTGGTTGGGTATATTTTGCTTTGCTGAAGTTGGATGAAATCAGTCATACTCTGCCAATTTGAGTATTTCAGCCCCAGCTGAATCCCCTTCCTCCCACCCGTGGCCAGCTTCAGATCTCCAGTTCCCTTATCCCTGGAGGTGGGATGGAGGAGAAGATCTGGTCTGCTGGTTTTTAACTGAGTTAATTTTCTGGTGCAGGTTCCTGGTTCACCATGGAGATAATGAGGGATGCAAAGGCCTGGAAGGTGAAGTACACACAGGGATCTCATCATCACTGGTGTTTCAGTATTGGGTTTGTCTGGGTCTGCTGGGAAGATAGTAGGAACTGGTGACAATGGAATTCTTCATCCTTGGCAAAAGGCAAATGCTGGTTTGAGAAGCCCAGAGGGGGAAAAGAGTGAAATGTTAGAAAAAAAGGACTGAGAATATAAAATACATTCTTGCCCAAGGTGGGTGACTGTTGGCAAGGCACACAAAGCCCTCCCTAAGGTGCTGTGTGCTGCTGCAGTGTCCCTAATCACAGGGACACGGCAGTGCAGCCCCTGCCTGGGCTGGCCAAGCCACGCCTGTGTGGTGGATGTGTTTGTGCAGCAGTGGAGATCACAGTAACACCTGCAATCGGAGCTCATCTGCCCCAGCCCTTGCCATGCATTGATGAGTTATCACGTTTAATGCTTCAGCATAGAAACAGCTCTGGAGCCAGCCTGAAGGCTTGTCTCAGCAGCTTTCCTGGCTCCAGCAGTGCTCATGGTGCATGCTGAGGGAGAAGACACACAGATAGTGCTCTCTCCCTAAAATCCTCTCCCTGTCTCCAAAAATTTGTACCGCAAGGATTTCTGGAGTTAGGGCAGGTGTCACAGGCTTTATATCCCCTGGCAGAGTTTTCTGCCATGGTTTCTCCAGCGGCTTTGCTGAATGAGTATTGACATTAGCCAGCTCTTTAAATACGTGATAAGCACATAGCAAATGTTACTGAAATAGGAGATGGAAGCATGTGCTGATTTAACCTGAGTGACACTGGACCTCAGCAGCTGATCAAAGTATTTCGGCAGCTCTGTATTAGTCCTCTGCCTGGGGCCATTTGGGCAGTCAGAGGAGGTTTGAGGAAGGCAGGAGGAAGGTCTTTGTTGCATGGGGAAATCCTGGGACGAGAAGAGCCCCAGAAACCATTGCCAAAAGAGTGCAGGACCTTCCCTGCCATCCTGCCCGGGGATTAACTGAGCAAGGGGTCACCCCACTAGACTGGCCCCAGGTGGCCCAGAAGAGCAGCTCATCCTCTCCTGAGCTATGAGGGAGCATTTTGGGTTTGTATCAGCCCTTTTGAAGGCTTCCCCTGAATCTTAGTGTTTCCTTGTGTCTGCCTTCTCTCTCCTCCAGCTGCCACCCGCACTGGACAAGTACAAGAGCATTTACCGGAAGGACTTCTGCTGGCAGGACGACTACCACTCACCCACCCAGGCACACGTACCGGTACCGTGCCCTTTTCCTGCCTTGGATCCCCAGCCCAGGCTGCCAGCTCCCCTCTCAGGACAGCTGGGGACTGGGATGGTGCCAAGCGGGCAGCAGGAGTGGGTGCTGTCTGCACTGCCGTGGTCCCCACGGCTGTGACCCACCAGCAGGTCCCATCACGCCCAAGTGCCCTCGGCTTGTGCCCCCATCCCTTGTGCGGGAAATCCCCCTTGCACCCTCCGGTAAAGCTGTTGGTGGGGAGTGATGCTAATTACACTCATTAAGTCAGGGCACTAACGACTGCTTGCTGAACCGGTGCCGAACCTTGGACTCGGCTTGCTCCCCGTGGGGCTGGTGGGTGCGTCAGGATCAGACCCATCCCGGTTCCGCCTTGAGGAGGGGGATTGCTTTTGGGATGGAGATGGCTCCTTGCCCTGCCACGGGCCTGAGAAGACTTCTGTGGGGAACTGGGGTTGTTTTTTTTCTAATCTCCTCGCAGTGCGAGCGACCCCCTGAGCTATTTAATCTGATTTGCCTCGCTCCGCCTGCCCTGGCTTAATTGCTTGTGGCAGCCCGGTGGGGACAGCTGCGGTTTGCACTGGGCCACTGCGGAGAAGTGGTGGGGGGCATGTTCGGCTGCTGGAGTGCTTTGGGCTCATACGCTCATGAGAGAGGGAAAAAAAGTTGAGGCTGGGGAGGAAAAGGGAGGAGCAACAACAGAGAAATCACTGTGTGAAGGTGCCCGTGGGGCAGAGGGGCTGTGTGGGGACACTGCTGCCATCCCTGCCAGGGCAGCAGCCTGGGGAGCCCTGTCCTGTGCTGTCCTGTTGAAGCCTTTTCCTGGTCTTAAAATCAAGAGTCATACACGGTTAGAAGGGGAAAAGGGATTTTACCTTGGTATTTATTTTAAGGATCCTTAGGTGCACACGTCCAGGTCATATGCATCGAGATGCACCCCGTCGAGTCTATCTCTCTCTGTCCCCCTCCCCAACATCGGGTATAACATTATAGGTTTTATTAATTAGCATATCTATCAAAGATTCCCCAATGAGAGGCTCAAGTGAGCCCCCCTCCCCAAGGAACCTTCCCCTGGATGGTTCTATCTTGGTTTACAGAATGTGCTCTGGAGAGGACCTTGGGGTCTGGGGCACACTGATCTCTGGCTACGAAGCTTCTAAAATGTTTAGTCTCTTAGCTTAACAAATGAGTCGAAGAATGTAGGGAAAAAGCACTAAGAATACAGAAGTTGTAAAAAGGTATAACAGGGGTATAAAAGGCAAAAATCTTCATGGCATCACTGTGATCTCTCTCCTCTCCTCTCCTCTCCTCTCCTCTCCTCTCCTCTCCTCTCCTCTCCTCTCCTCTCCTCTCCTCTCCTCTCCTCTCCTCTCCTCTCCTCTCCTCTCCTCTCCTCTCCTCTCCTCTCCTCTCCTCTCCTCTCCTCTCCTCTCCTCTCCTCTCCTCTCCTCTCCTCTCCTCTCCTCTCCTCTCCTCTCCTCTCCTCTCCTCTCCTCTCCTCTCCTCTCCTCTCCTCTCCTCTCCTCTCCTCTCCTCTCCTCTCCTCTCCTCTCCTCTCCTCTCCTCTCCTCTCCTCTCCTCTCCTCTCCTCTCCTCTCCTCTCCTCTCCTCTCCTCTCCTCTCCTCTCCTCTCCTCTCCTCTCCTCTCCTCTCCTCTCCTCTCCTCTCCTCTCCTCTCCTCTCCTCTCCTCTCCTCTCCTCTCCTCTCCTCTCCTCTCCTCTCCTCTCCTTTCCTCTCCTCTCCTCTCCTCTCCTCTCCTCTCCTCTCCTCTCCTCTCCTCTCCTCTCCTCTCCTCTCCTCTCCTCTCCTCTCCTCTCCTCTCCTCTCCTCTCCTCTCCTCTCCTCTCCTCTCCTCCTGCCCCAGGGAGCGCTCCCGCTGCCAGCAGCCTTCATTAGCGCTCCCGCTCGGGGCTCCCGCTGCTCTCCGGGCTGGCCAGCGCTTCCCGGGCAGCCCCAGCCTTAGGTGGCTGCTCCGCTTCCAGGAGCCCGGAGCCCGGCTGCGACGGCAAGGTTTAACCCCTGCCTGCTGGAGCGTGGTTTCCGAGCCGTGCATATCAGTTTCTTTTTCTTTTCTCCTTTTCCTTTATTTATTTCATTTAAACTTTTAAATTTTATTTTTGGAAGGCTGCACGCGCCCTGTGGAGGTGCTGGTGTAGTTTGGGAGATGGGAAGGAAGGAAGCTATGTCTGATTCTCTTGGGTTGCAGCTCCCTTTGGCTCCTTATTAATTCCCAAGGCCTGCCAAAGAAAGCTGTCCCACTGGGTAGTGTGATGATGAGGTATGTGGGAGGCCCAGGTTTCCCTCTTGGCCCTGATAGGATTTGTACTTTTTTAGGAGGATAAAACAACTGTGATGTTTTTATCTGTGACATTTTGGGCAGTAACCTACTCCCAAGGGGAAGGTGGGGAACTCCTTGTATTAAGGAAGGAAGCACTGGCTGATGAGCCATCCCTACTGTGGTTTCCTAGAGGCTCCTGTCCCTCTGGAGATGCCTCAGGAGGAGCTCTGGCCATCCTCAGTGGGGGAAGCCCCCAGATACAGCTAGTTCCTGTAGCTCTGCAGCCTCCACCTGTCAGCCTTGAAAAGGAGAAACACTGGGGGATTGCTCTGAGGACCCTGGAGTTTGAGGGACAAACAGAAACCCACAGAGACCCAAAACAACAAGAGACAAACCCCGTGAGGATGGTCCTTGCTGGTCCCAGCAGCCTGGTGGAGCTCACAGCAGGAGAATCCCTTTCTGAGCCCCTAAAAACCATCTGGAGCTGCAGTGTGCAGCTGGAGAGGCTGGAGCCCCCCCAGATCAGCCACAGCAGCAGCCTTTTCAGCCTTTCCCTGACATGAACCCTGGAGCCATTCCCTCTCCCACCACCAAACCGCAGCTTTTGCCCAGGCTCCCTCCCACTGCCCACCCAGGGCCCACGCTGTAAGATGGGCTGACAGAGGAAGCTGTGATGGTTCCTGTACTTCAGTGAGAGCCACAGAGCTGCTCTGTGGCCACTGTGCCCCCAGAGATGCTGACCCCGCCGAGGCCCAGGCCTTGCTGCGGGCAGCTGCTCGACGATGCTTTAGCAACTGCCCCCCCAGTTGCTGCCTCTCCATTCACACGGGACTTTTTCTGCAGACACCTTCATTCCTTCCTGTTCCAGACCTACCCAAGTGCTACCTACCAGAGTGCCAGCCCTCTGACCTGACAACAAGACGGGCAGGGAAACTGGAGATTCTCGCTGACCCGATGCACGACCTGTCTTGCTGCCCACCCCTTCCAGCTCCTGCTCCGACAGATGGAACAGAGGGTAACCCCTGACGCTGGCACTGCTGGTGAACAGCTGACTGGCCATGTCCAGCTGCCTGAGGGGCTGTCTGCCTGGGCCTTTGCCAGCCCCCAGCCCCTGGTCCGTGCTGGCTGGACGCACACGGCAGCATCCTGATGATGCCTCGGTGCTGGGCTGAGCCTGGCAAGGATGCACACGTGGGCACAGCACCTGTCACCAGGGATATGCAGCTCCTAGGCCAGCTCAAAGCATAGGTGTAGGGAGCTGGGGTTTTAGAAACATCTCAGTGCATGAAAAGCCACTGCTAGCAAGGGTCTCTAAGGGTTTTATCTTCACAGCTCTGTTGGGATAGAGGGAGATGCTGTCAACCCCGCTTTGCAGAAGTGCAGGGAGGGAAAAGGATTCTGGTTGGATGTGAGGGGTTTGGGTGGTTTTTGAATGCCTTCTACTATGGGTACCTGTCTGACAGCAAATGCAGCAAAGGGGGTGGTAGCCAGCTCTCAGCCACACCATTTAACAGCTTGCTTGCATGGATTAAAATGCTGATGGAAGTCAGAAAAGCAAAAGGAGTGGTCAGCAAACATCACTCTGCCATGCTCAACCATCCCAAAGTGGGGACTTTCTCCTGAGCTCCTGCTTGAGAGTGAAGAGGGTGCCATTGCTCAGCAGTGCTCCAGAAGCCAACAGGAGACCAGGGATGTCCTCTCTGCTCCCTGAGCTGATCTCTCCCAGTGGGGGATGCCTGTGTCTGGATTCTTCCATGATCAGAGGGGAGCAAAGACACAGCCATCTCCTGTAGCTTCAATGCCACCCTGACAATGAGGTGAAGTAAGCCCTGGCAGGTTTTCTCTCTCCACTAAATAGAAGGAGAGTCTGGACAAGCATCTCAGATGGACATGTCTCCATATGGACTGCACTTGACATCTGAGGGCTGCAAACATCTCCTTGCCAAGCCCATCTGAAGCTGTCTTGTGCTAGTGACAAAACTCCTGTGGGCTTTTCCCTTCCTGCTCTGCCCCTGTGTATCCCAGCAGTGCAGTTTTTCTCCCTTTCACACACAGACCTGCTGCAGAGTGTCTCAGCTCCTTTTAGCACTCCAGGGCAATGTGGAGACAGCACGGCTCCTTCCACTTGCTTTGCACCAACATAAATCCTTCTCCTACTTGTGCCATGAGCCAGATCAATGCAAAATTAGTGCACTTCAGCAAAGCTCTGCTGAAGTGACTGGATCTCCCCTGATTTATGCCAGTTGAGACTTCAACTTACCCCATCTGAAGGATAGAGTGATGATTTGGATGAGTAATTGATTGATCAGGTGATTCCTGACTAATGCACCTTCTTCTTCTCCCCTGTCTCAGGGGCATTGGTGCAGAGGGAACTGCCATCCTCAAATGTGGTCACCTACCAGCAATTCACCCGGGATTTGTACCAGGAAAGGCTGTACAATGCTGATAAATACAAATACCATAACCTTGGCTCATCTATTTTAATGAAAGGTCAGTGGATGGGGGCTGTGGCAGCTGCCCCATGAGAATGACTGGTGGCCTTCAGCCTGGCTTTGGGTTTTTAACTTAATTCCAGAAGAGGCTGAGGAGGGTGAAGGGAAAGTGAGTGACACAGGAAGGGTTCACAGATCCCCTGCAACCACCTGCCCATCAGTGGGGAGAAGCAGGGCAGAGAAAAAGAGTTATCTTCCAGAAGAGTTTGGAGTGTTGTGAATGGTGTTTCTTTCACCCCAATTTCCAGACAGGCCACCCCATGGAGCACAATGCTGCTTTGATTTGGTCTCCCTGGAAATAATGTCATAGCACAGGAGCTGCTGCTGGGCTGCATTAACAGCCTGACACGGTCATGCACATGTGACACACCTGTAACCTCAGCCACAGTGAACACTACAAAAATACTCTACCAATGACTCATTATAGGAATGTGTCATTTTAAAAATACCCAGAGAAGGTGAAACATCTACAATGGGTGGCTCTTCTCTGTGTGTCCTCCCTGCATGTTCATACCCAGGCAGATCTGCTTGGTCAGAACAGACAGGAGGACACACACCAAGCTGTTAACACACAGATAAGACATCTCTGGAGAGTCAGATGGGAGATGGTACCTTTTCAAACCAGGTCCCACAGAGATTTTTGGGGAAGATATCACAGCAGATGTGGTGGTGTTCAGTTAGGGGTTAAGTGAACCATGGATCTCTTCCCTGGTTTAGTCCCTGATTAATGGCACGAAGGAAAGAAAATCTAGACAGTAGGGGAAAATATATACCAGGTGACAAGTCAATATCCAGACAGGAAGATCACAAGATATCATTTCCAGGTCTGCCTTGTGCAGCTTTCCTCACACAGGCTATGGGAAATAAGGGCTGAATAATCTCATCTAAATGACTTTATCTACACCAGGGAAGAAATTCCTGTGTTTTCCTTTGGCTAATCCCTTCATCATGGGAGCTCCAACAGGAGCACTGGAAGCACAAATAGCCAATGGAGCTCAGGGGAAGGGGGAACACTCAGGCTGTGCAATACAGGAGACAGAGAGCAAAAAAAATCTTTTAATTATTTGGATTTTCTTTCACTAGACTGCTCTAACCTTGAGTGGAAAAGTATCTACAATCAAGATTACCAGCACCAGATGGGAGTCCATGGTGGATTCTATACAGAGGAGATAAGGCCTTCTCCCGTTTTCCCTGAAGAGAGCCGCTTCAATTAGTAAGGGAGAGGTGGGATAGGGAGGAGAGGGTGGCTGCTGGGAGTGGGGGACAGGGTAAGAGTAGGGCAGGGAGGTTTTGGAGCTGCTTGGAATTGGAAGGTGTTTCTCAAGCATAAATCTCCCTGTCCGTGCTATGCAATGAGCCCAAAGAAATTCCCTCGGGGACAAATCCACTCTCAAAGCCCAATCAGCCTTTTCTTGAAAAGTTTTGCAGCGGGGTTGATTGGAGTGGGGAGACAATTTCTGGGACAGCCTCATCCCTATGGAAAGAAGATCCCTGTGGGGCTAGGGCAAGAGACATGTCTCATCATTTCCATGGCCAGGCTTCCCCTGGGAAAGGGCTCTCTCAAATCAACCAAGGCAGGAGCTGTTTGCAACGTGACTCATCTGCACACTATGAACCAAACAGGCATAAACTGCTCCTGAGCTCTCATTTCTCACTGGAAAGACAATTCCTCCCTGCTGCCTCATGCCCCCCACCTTCCCCTAACACACACATATTTCAGCTCTGCATTGCAGATTTTAATCTGTGATCCTGGAGTTGTATGTGGGCTGGAGACTGAGCCTATGTAATGGTTGGTCCACGCGGGAGATTGATCCCGATGACAGCCGTGTGTGTCGCAGCATCTGCCCCGTTCCTGATGGAGACAGGCTGTTCCCCCTGTCCCCCATCCCATCTGAATGTGCTTTGGTTTGCTCTACACAGATTCCTGGCTGGGTGGTCAAACACCGCAGAAGGGGAGGCAGGTCCCTTGTCCTGGGGCACGAACCGCAGGATGGAGGTCCTCTCCTTACCCCCTTCCCCATGTTCTCTGCAGCAGCCACTGGGTTTCTGAGTATGCAGACAGCTACAGCATCTTCCTGAAGAGGCTGGACTGGTCATCTCCCATCTCTGCTCAGTGGCTGCCCTTTGGGAAGGATGCACGATGGACACCGCGATGGAAAGAGGCCACTCACTGAGTGGTGCTACGGTGGCCGTGGTAAGCACCAGGATCATCCATTTTGGCCCTGAGAGCTGGGATTTCAGGGACTCAGGCAGTGGGAAAAAATTGTAAACAGTCGTGGGAGCTGGTACAAACTACCATGAGAGTAGTTTGGCTGCTGGACTGTTCTGAGTAGCAGCATCAGTCCCAGCTCAGTGCAGGAGGGTTGGACTAGATGACCTTCAAAGGTCCCTTCCAACCCAAACCATTCTATGATTCTATGATTTCTGGGCTCCTAGAAAGTGATTTTCCAACCAGATCTAATTAGGAGAGTATTTTTCACCATGAGGGTGGTCAGACACCGTCTGGAGACTGGAGAGGTGGGGGAATGGCATGGAGGTGTTCAGTGGGTGACAGTGCTGGGTCTGAGTGGCCTCATCTAGGCTGGCCTTGTTGGGCCAGGACACCTGCATTATTCCATGTTTTTCTGGTTTCTTTTAGGATGTGTTACCTGTGTTGTTCTGTGATTACAGCTCTTTGGCCCTCCAAGCTGCCTGTGTGATACTGCTCATCAGAGACCCTGAAAGCCTGGGATACCTCATCTCTTCCAAACCCACCACCGTGTCTGTCAGATGTGAAATGTTTGGCAGAGTGTAGATTAAGTGCAGATTATGATTAAAATCTCCCAAGAACCTCAGCTTTTATCACAGTCAGAAAAAGGGTGTTTTTGGGGGGAGACAATGGAGGCTGCAGAGATAAAATCACTCGGGCACTTTCAATTTATGTGCTTTAAAGAAAACTTGAAGATAAACTTTGTCAGCAAGAAGCAGTGTGTGTTAAACAGCATTGTTAGTGTTAATTTACTCCCTAAAGCCTTGTGCCCTCACAGGGAGGGAGATATCTGTGTTATTCAGGGCAGCTGGGTACCAGCCTTGCAGAGCTCCTTCCCCTCCTTTACATTTAACACCTTATTCCAGGTTTTGGCCGTCAATTTCAGCTAATGCTGGGTGAACCGGAATTGAGTTTGCCGCGTTCGGGATTTTCAAGTTTCTGGAAGGATCAAGGCTGCTCCCAGCCTGAAGATGGCAATGGAGAGCCGCCGAACCCAGACCTGGGAAGGGCTGTCAGCCCTTCTGCTGTGGCTTTAGTGACCTGACTGGGTCTTCTAAATTGATGCCAAAATTATCCCGGAGGAGGTGGTGTAGAGAAACCTCTCCCTGACTCCTTAAAGGTATTCCTTTTAATGGACATCCTTGCAGTATTGAGGGAGAAGCAAGACATTTTTAACAGATACAGCTAAAATATCAAAAATAATGAGAACAAATAATTTATTTTACAGTAATATCAAATATGCCCAGACCTGTTGGTGACAGGGACTGTGTAGACACAGCAGCATGCTGGTCCCCGCCCCAAGGAGTTCATCTAAGCTCTGGGGGATTTAGCAAAATGATGTCTGGCAGGGCCAAGCTCCAAACAGATGATACAGGGAAGCAGAAGAGATCAGTGTTTCTGCAAAGCTGCTCTGCTGTGGGGCATTGCTGACCCAATGCAGCATGTGGGTGACACAGGGTGTTCCCACTGTATCTAAGCATAGTGGAATAGTGGCAGTTTTGGAGGACAGAAACAATGAAACTACATTTAACCTTAAAAGTGGGGAAAAATACTTGCTTACATCAGAGAGGAGACAGATTTGACTCCGAGGAAAACGAGACCATGAGAACTGAGATGTTCTTAGTGGAAAGATGTACTTTTACACCACTTAAAATTAACCCCATGGCCTTACTGACAGGTTTTTCTTATGAAAAAAGCACCATTTTCCTGCCTGCCCAGACTGGAGTCGGGCTCCTCAAGCTGATTTCCACACTGCTCTGGTGTGTTTTGCTGCACTAACAGGGGCTAGATGAGCTTTCAGAGCAGACATACAAGGTAACATCACTAGGAAAAAGCGTGTTGCTAAATGCTAATCACAACCACGGTGAAAACAAATGCCTGGATCAGAAGATACTATTGTGCTACACCCCATCAGGAGCAGTAATGAGGATATTCAATCAGGCAGATGGATGCTGGGTTTGCTAAAGGGGTCCTTAACTTTGTGTTGGGGAGAAGGAAGGAAGCTGCTGATGTTGGACATAAATGTCCTTCCTGGATTTCCTGACAGCATCCTTGCTCAGGCACTTCTCAGATTTGTAGACCAGGCTTAGAGATGCAGCTTTTGAAAGCTGTGCTCCACGTTTCAGCCTCCATTCAGGATCCAGCCTGTTGCATCCCCATCTCCTGCCATTTCTCTTCCCAGAGTTTTCTTTCAAACCTTTATTTCTCCAGCCATCATTGCCCCTTCCCAATATGGGTCTGTGTGTCATGGCAGTGATGCTGTTAGAGCTTTACCCCCCCCAGCTCCCTGCTAATGGAAATGGTGATGGTCCCAAGGCATTTCAAACACACCAAAGGGCTCTCAGGGCCCCAGGGAGTCACTGCTGCATGCAGGGAACATTCAGGCTGCATGCAAATATATCCAGATGGCAGAAGGGAGCAGACACAGAATCAGTTTTTCAATTTTCCTTTTCAATTTGCCTCCAGCAGTGCTCTGGCTTTTCAGTGGATGGATCCTGTTTGTGTGAGTGACACAGGGTTAACACTGAAGAGCACTGGGGTCAAAAAGAGTTGAGAAGCTCTAGAAATACTGGCTTTACCTCAACACCATCCATTTTCAGTCCTTTTTCTGCAGTACCAAGATGACACCAGCCATGAGCTCAACAGGGTTCAAAAAGGGATGCAACCAGCTTTTACAGTAGTAACAAGGCTCAAGAGAAAACCCCTGAAACAACACAGAGAAACAAGCTGGGTATGAGTCAGAATGTGGCTGGTGGAGATTAGGAGATGTTTTCCAGGGTCCTGTTGCCTCATTACAGCTATGGCAGAGGCAGAGGCATATTTCTTCAGAGTATTCGGTGCTTCCCTGTGTCCAAAACAGAGGAACATCCCTGGATGGAGGCTGCTCTGATCTGGTGAGAGCTCACCAGAGCCGTGAGAAGGACAATCCACTTAAAATCCGAGTGATAGCATCCACAGAGCCACACAAACATGTTTGCTCTCGGGACACTCGGTCCCATCACAAGAAGCACAACCCAGTGAATGTAAAATTTGCAGGTTTTGCCCCCAGCATACAACTTCAGGGAAAACAGGTTTGTGGTAAGGCTGAAGTGATGTCTGAGTGCCTTAGTGCCATCTCCTGGGTAGAAGGGGAAATTCTCATTTTGGAGGTTCAGTCATTAGAATCCTGATTGGCATCAGGATGCCACGCTCTGCCTGGTCCTGCTAAGCTGCTAAAGAATTGTCTTCCTTAGGATTCATAATAGAGATATCTGTTTAGGGAAAAGGACACTCTGAGTTCATCCCTCATCATCACTGTGAATTTTGAAGTAGCATCTTCCATCTTTAATTTTGTCTTTTCTATTTCCCAGCGTGGCAGCACCGACTGAACTTTAAACTTCATGCATCCTTTATGGAAAAATTAATTCAAGATTATCATGGGTTAATCTATTGATGACTTTCTCTACTTTGAGTCTCTCTAGAACTCTCCACAGATTATCTCATTGTACATCAGAGGTGCACAACCTCCTTGTTGAATGGCTAAATGAATTTCACAGTGCTGAAAGATAGCCTAAAATACATCTGTGGTCATCCTGGCCACCACTACCGAGCAGCTACTTCACCAAGGAATGACTGAACCCTCAAATGTGTTTGATGCTGCCTTCACCTTCCATGGGAACAGGCAGAAATCCCACAGCAGCTTCCTTGGAAGAGCATGGTTAGGAAGAACTGGTGATTTGTGACAGAACAGGCACAAATTCTCAGAGGTGTTTTTACAAATGTAATTAGAAGATTAATTTGGCCCAGCAGAGCAAAACATTGGTGGTTGGGGTTTCAGTGGTGTGACGTGACATTTACAAAAGAGAAGCACCTGCAGTAACTGCTTGGGCACCTTCCCTGCTCTGCAAACAGCACTGCCCATGACTGCCACCACTTCTTGGAAGGCTTCAAGGACATTCAAGGGCTGATCCTCACCCATCACTGAGCAATCAACTTTTCCTCCTGTTTTGGACAAAACTCTTCCTATGGCTGCCACCCAACTCACAACTGTGCAATAAATCATTCAGCATATGCTCATTGTTAGCAAGAGTTAATGATGCAAATCCTCCATCTGCTGCAGCCAGGCCAGCCTTGCCCTTGGCTCAGCCACCAACCTGGGCAGAAAGTATAAGCTAAGGGAAAGAACTTGCCAATTAACACATTTTGCCCAGGTATGATTTCTGTCAAAGGATGGTGGTCCGCCCTTTTCGAGTGGTATAGTTTTAATGGCACTTTCTTGGGCAAAAGATGGAGTTCAAAAGAAATAGAGAGAAACAGAGAGAAGGGTGAAAGGTTTATTGTGATGGCTTGGCAGTCCAGAACAAAAGCAATTGCCAGTCATTCCTCCCAATTCCCCTAAAATCTGGTCTTTTTCTTTCCAACCAGTCTCAGCTGGCCTCATGCCTGTTTCCATGCAGTTTCTGGGGCAGCTCAGGTGCTGTTAGCATTTGGGAACAGGTCTGCTGGGCTTGAATGTGGGACACGATCTTCATAGAAGTTCATAAACACTTAAAAATCCTTCACTGCCTTTATTTGAGCTTGCTTAGATGAAGACGGTTTCTTTGGTTCAGTTAAAAGCGACATGAATCATCCAATAGAAAATGAAAGGGGATGTGTTGCTGAGATGTGATGACTCCATTTATGGTGTACAGATCCCTCTGATGCTGCTGCAAGATAAAAGTGAGTTTACAGCTGTAAATGACTGCAGCTATAAATGACTGCAGCTATAAATGACTACGTGATGTTGACAAGTCCTCTGCATGCAGCTGTCCTGGCCTGTGCTCAGCTCAGAGGTGGGTTCCAAGTGCTTTACCTCAGATCTCCTTCTTCTGGGAGGAAACACACAGCCTGCTGTCAGGACCTGAGGGAATGGCCTGAAGCTGTGTCAGGGGAGGTTTAGGTTGGATATTAGAAGAAGGTTCTTCCCCAGAGGGTGGCTGGGCACTGGAACAGGCTCCCCAGGGCAGTGGTCACAGCACCAGCCTGACAGAGCTGAAGGAGTGTTTGGACAATGCTCTCAGGCCCATGGTGTGACTCTGGGGGATGGTGCTGTGCAGGGCCAGGAGCTGGACTCGATGATCTTTGCAGGTCCCCTCCAACCCAGCTTATTCTCTGATTCTGTGGTCAGTTTGCATGCTGCTTGATGGATTTGTCTCCATCAGATATAAACCATACTGGTAAAGCTATTAGAATTTTCCACTGATACTATTTTATTTTTAAATTGCAAGCAACATAATCTGTAATAAGTTTTGATTTTGCCCATATTTTTCTGTTCTCCTTCCATGAGCTCAAAGCAAAATGTTTCAACCCAGGGTCATGCTGACCCACATGTTTTACTTTCCTCTTTAGGTCCTTTGTCACTGGACATTGAGAAAATTGTCTTTTGGGTGGCCTGAGCATTTCCTTTACCTGGCAGGTTATTCTTGGTGCAGTGGACACATCTCAGGTATTCTGGGATCATGTGGCCTTTGTAGACCTGAGCATTGCTGCTCTCCCAGTGAACAGTGAAGATATCCAGCCAGGCCTATCCCCCTCAGGAGGAGCCAATCTTACATGGAACTAAGCCTATATAAAACATTTCCCTGTTTTAAAAAACAGTTGTTAAATGGAAACATGCTGTAATATTTGCAAATTCAGTTCTCATCCTTCCATGGCCAGCTGGAGACATCCAGCTATATGTGTTACTCCTCAGGGAAATTATAACCCAGAGAAATATGAAAAGTAAGTAGATTTTCATTCTCTGTGGGCTGGATATCAAGGGAAAATATTCTCATGGACTCTGTTAGATGGCTCCTGGGTGGGTTGCTGATAATGAGTCAATTAACTAATCAGGTCAGCAGGGCAAACACTCCCATCAGAAAGCTCCTGCTCTAATCAACACGTGTGACTCTTCCAGGCTGGGAGCTGCTCCTTCCTCTGCCAGCTGCTCCTGCTTTCCATCACGGTTCACACTATGAGATTCCACTGCATTTATCCAAGGAATGTGCATATGAAAGACATAAATAATGACAAAAAGTGAAAGCAAGAACTTCAGTGTTTTATTTCCATCAAACTGCCTCAAAAGCAGATACAGGCTGTGATTGATATGCCACCATTACAATCACCCACACCCTCTTCAGTTCAGCTGTGACAAAAAACTACTTTACCTGGAGAGCCAGATCAGCTGCATTGCACCACAGGTGACAGAGGGGCTTTGGGTTTCTCACTGTGGTGGTGGGTTCACACACCCTGAAAACCACATCCAAAGGCTATTGGGTTCCCTGGAAAATTTACTGCTTATTTCAAGAGGCTCAGATTCTGTAGAAAATAAATAAGAAAAAAAAATTAAAGTAAATTTAATAAAAATGAGAGAGAGGAGACCCCTGGTGTGACTCTTTGCAGTCCCACAGCTGAAAGTGCTCACTTTCCTCATTGCTTCCCCTGCACTCTTTCCTGCAGTGGTCACAGCTCCCTGCAATAAAATCAATAAACCCAACTTTGCTGCTACAACTACCAGCCTGCAGGCTTTACCTCTGCCTTATCCTGGCTTTGCAAGGTGCTGGTGCTGAGTTAGGCTTGTTCACATGGTGCTGCTGCACAGACTGGTGCTGAGTTCCCAGTGTGACAAGGCAGTAAAGATGTTGCAATAACAGAACCCTCAAAAATTGGGCCACTGGCTCAAGACAGAGCCCCAAACCTTTGGAAACCCCACTGAGGCTGTTGGAGAAGTGGGAACCTTGAGAGGCAGGAAAAATTGCTTCAAGACTAGCAAAGAAATCAAGAAGTGGCACGAACCAGAAGGAAAAGAGTGGGGCAGCAGCTGATGTGCTTGGGGAATTCGGTGCCCTCTGAGCCTGTGCCTGTCCCCTGCTGCCTTGAAACCCAGCCAGTGCAAATACCAGGAGTGGTGGGTATCCAGGAGATACATTGCTTGTTCCAGTTTCCTGTTTGCCTAACACAGAATAAATGGGGTTTTTCATTCCAAATGGAGCTGTGCAGCCAGCTGGAGAAATGCCAGCTCTGATGTTTTGGTTTTTCATACAATTCTTTCTGATCCCAATACGGTGTTCACAGGAAAAACATCCAAGAAATATTTCTGTAATCCTTGGAAATCATCTAACTCCAGTCCTCTCTGGAGGTCACCCTGGTGAGACAGGAAGGAGGAAAAGACTATAAGACCATTGGTGGTGTGGCTCTGTGGGAGGGAGGACAACTTGGAGGTGCCCAGGCAGAAGGGAAGGACTGCAGGGTGTGGGAACCAGCCCATCCTGGTTGGGAGTGGGGTGTCAGGTGAATGCAAGGTTGGGGTGTTTTGTGGTTTGAGGAGCAAGTTGTTCTAGGTTAAAGGAACTGTGTGAATAGTCTTTGAACAGGAATCAGGCCTTTTGTTTTCACTGGCACATTTCTAGCTTTTAAGGAAGATTGAAAAACAGAGGAACAGGAGAAAAGACAATACTTGGGCTTTTAGAAAATTGTAACACTCTTTTTCCATTCATTTTTTACCTAATTTGATTATCCACTTTTCCAGAGCAGAGTCAGCTGTCCCTATCAACATCATCCTAACCATGCTAGCACAGGGTGTTTTCAAAACCAATTTTCAAATGGTTTTGTGGCCAAACCAGTTTTTCATCCTGAATGAACACTGCACTGAGAGGGATCCCCTCTTCCCTCAGAATTTCACCTCTGGAAAGGAAGGGAAATGTTCTTGAGTGTGAGCCCCAAACTCCCAGGCCTGCAGCTGGTAGGGAAAGACAGACTGCATGGATTTGGGATGCTCTTGGGGATGGGACTTGCATGACAGGACAGAAATCTGTGAGGCTGGAGATTAAACTCTCCGCTGAGTCACACCAGCTCTGCAATGCAGGTGCTTTCCTGTCACTCTTCTCCTCACTGTTTTGACCACTCTTCTGGGGATGACCAATGTCTGAGTCACTCCTCATAAACCTGCTCCTGCATTCACATTTTCCACGGTTACTGCACATTCTGTGATAGATGTTTTCCTATTCAAACACTGTTTGTTGGGGTGGTTTTCCCCTCAGAGAAGGCAGCAACTCAGTCCTTTATCCCTTGATCACTCAAAACCTTGACCAATATGAATAATCAATAATCTTGTCTGGTGAAAGCTGTTTTTTGGGGGGTTGATTTGTTTTGTGTTGTTTTTTGCTCGGTTTTTTTTTTTTTTAATTATCTTTATTTATTCGTTTAGTTGTTTCCACATTTAACCAGACTGTGGAGAAGGGGTTTAAAAGGAATCCTGAAGGCACTTCTGTGATGCTGAATGAGAGGGCCAAGGAAATCAGCTGAAGCACTGGAGCAGGGTGGCCCATGTAGCTCAATTCGTGGCTTAGCCCGTGACTCACTAAGACAAAGCTGCTGTAGAGGATTAGTGACAATTCGTGTGGATGAGAGCCAGATCTGGTTCCCAGCCTTGTGGCCAGCATTTGGCTTTGAGCATTTTTTAATTTA
This sequence comes from Aphelocoma coerulescens, assembly GCF_041296385.1. Lineage (NCBI taxonomy): Eukaryota > Metazoa > Chordata > Aves > Passeriformes > Corvidae > Aphelocoma > Aphelocoma coerulescens. The sequence goes on from NC_091017.1 coordinate 74,070,704, forward strand.
GCACTCTGTGGATGTACCTCTGTGTGTGTGTGTACACACCTGTGCATCTCAGCCTGATTACAGGCACAACTCTGTGCTTGCAGGAAAAACATCCTGTGCATCCCACATTCCAGAAACCCAGCATCCCAAGTGTCCAAGTGACAGCTCCTCCTAATCAATCCCTTCTGCATCATACCAGACCTCCTGCACCCAGTCACCATCTGCCATTCTTCTATGACAAATCATTCATCAATACAAGTTTTTTATCCCCTTGCTTAACAGCCAGCTCCTGGATGTGCTCTGCTTTGTGAGTTCAAGTTTTAATAGTTGGGACCTTCTGGCTGCACACCTTGCTCTGTACAGCACCTCTTACTGTGAGCCAAGCTCTGCTCTGCTTGTGATGTTCTCCAGACATTTATTCAGAGATACTCAACAACGATAAATGTTCATCTCCTCCAGCCTGCGTCAGGTGCTGTCATCGTGGAGTTCTTCTGGCAGCAGAGACTGCAGAGAGCTGAAAAGGGATGATCACATGCATGGCACAGCATGGGATGGAGCATATTTAACTGCTGGATTCCCAAATGAGGAGTGGTGATATCCATTAATTCCAGAAGCATCCTGGCAGCTCCTGCATGCCCTTCACCTCCAGGTCAGCAGGAGTTGCTTTGCCAGGCTTGGCCACGCAGCACAGCACATTGACAACAAGCAGCACTTTTCTTGTGAGGAAAGCTCAGAAGTTTAACCAGCTGAACATAAATCTCCACTGGCAACTCATGAAATCTGCATTTTCCCTTCCATTCTGTGTCCCACCAGAGACAGAGCACCCAGGTGCTGTGGAAGCCTCTTATGGGTCACTGGGCACTCTGCAGTTATAAAGCAGTTTCTTCAGCCAGTCCATTTATTGTGCCAAGGGCAAGGTGAAGCTTCAGCTTTCAAAGTTGTGAATAAAATATTAAACTCAGCGGGTTTTGGGTTGTTTTGTGAGGTTGACATATGTTGGTGGTTTCATCTAACACTGAGCTGGGAACTTCAGCTCAGACAACTTTATTCTCATGCTTTTTCTGACCTTCAGGCCAATTTTTTAGTGCAGAAGCACTTGCTCCCAGGTGTGGACCACTGATGGCCACAGGTGTGTTTCACTGCTGGAAGGGTTTTGCCTTCTCAGGATTGTGTTGTACAATTGATAGAATTTGGCACAGCAGCAGCAGGTGACCAACTGGAGTCTCACAGGGCAGAGTGTAAAAGCCAGCAGGGTCAGAGATCTCACTGGGGACTTTGGCTCCTCTCAGGAGTTTCAAGAATATTGTCAGGACAGGTGAGAGATGTGTAGGAAGGTTTAAATCCTTGATGCATCCCTACTCAGACTCATGATTTGTTTCCTCTGGGTATTTCTAAGCTGCAGTGGGTGCCTCAACCATTGCCTCTATAGCTGGAAAAAAAAATTAAAATATGTATATAAAATATATATATTAAAAATACATTTATATAAGGATGTGCCAATTACACAGGCAGACCCTAAATGCCACAGAAGAGAGGGGTCAGAGAGCTGTAGGTCAGTCCTGCTGTGCTGTTACCTGTTGTTTTTATGAACAGCTCTCCCAGTGCCCACAGGAGCCCTGCAGGCTCCAGCAGTTTCCTCCCCTGCCTTTGTTCATCCCTGGCTGACCACGTTTGGCAGGCACTGTCAGAGGCATTCGCTGAAGGATTCATGCAGGCAAAAAAACTCAAACAAACCGAAACTTTATATCTTTTTTTTTTTTTTTTTTTTTTTTTTAAATTGTCATGGAAAATGTGTTTTTTTGGATTAGGATCTCTTCCCAAAGTGTCCCAGTGATTTAGAAGATGATGGCTATGCCATAAAGGGATTTAAGTACACAAGTCCAAATTACAGCTTGGAAGTCCAGGTGTTCCCTGTGGTTTTGGTAGGAGGGGTTTTTAGGGAGTTGATCATCTGACAAAGAGGATTCTGGTTGTTCTTCAGGGCTGAATTAATTCCATCTATAATTCACATTTGGGACTGATGACCTTCCAAATAGGACCTGGCCTTGAACACCTGCTGAGGAGGCAGAGGCTGGGAGCCAGGCTGGGTTGGGGGATGCTCTCCAAACCTTCTGCTCCTCTTCACACTGAGTTCCCACCACAATCCAGGGCTGGTGGGGTCTGGTGGGGCCAGGAGCTTGCAAAGCACTGAAAAATTGCTGAGTGTGTCAGCAAGGTGCCCTTTGGGAAACGTGGCCAGAAATACCTGGAGCATCCATTTTCTAACACCTCTCTCAGGCACTCGTCTGCCTGGACCTGGTGCCCTCAGCCCCACCATAAGGCAAAGGGAGAATTGGGCAGGTTGGAAATGTGATTTAGAAACAGTGGGAAGAGGAAACAGCTGAACATCTCCATGGGGTGATGCTGAGCCCAGCTCTTCTCAAGGAAATCAGGCAGCTCCCCCCATTTTCATAGGCATGAAGAAATTTCTTCTTCTGTTCATGACCTTTCCATGTAGCTCAGCCAGGACTGACACCTGATGCTGGGATCTGGTGGTGAGGGCAATGTCTGGGAGGAGATGACACTTAGAGAGCTGTGGAAGAGCATCTAAAATGTTAACTCAGTTTGTTTGTTCACCCAAACCAAGTTTCTACCTGTTATCAGATTTAAAAAAAAAAAAAAAAATTAAAACATTAGTTTCTCAGTTTAGAAACAAAAATTTCTTTGGGTTTTCTGTTTCCCAGTGTTCTTGGCAACTGGAAAAAGGTACCAATGGGCCCCCATTTAAAGGGATAATGGATGGTGAACAACAGGAAATGAAACATTTTAAAAGCAAATAGGCTTTTTTTGCTTAAACACGGAGCTGGAAGGGCAAATTTAAAACCCCAGCACTAAGCTGAAACAGGCTATTTTTCACGTGTCAAAGTTTGAGATGAAAAATAGAGATTGCCTCTCCTCACAGATTTTTATTCCACATTTATCCCTGGTAGGGATGAGGGTGAATCACGGGAGAAGGATGTCACTTCAGAAGGAACAGCCAAGTGTGGCACTGTCACTGGTAACCTACAAATTATACACGGAGAACTGCTGCTTGTTCAATCCTAGACTCAAAGCCAATCAATACATTTTCTAGTTTGATGGAAGTTCACAGGCCCTCCTGGGCCCCTTGGGGTCATGTTTTGGGTGGGCATTGGCTCTGCTGATAATTCCCCACCTCTGAGGACCCGCTTCTGCCTCTGCAGTAACATATTTTCAGTATTTTGTGTTACACCACCAGCCAGTGAAGAGGTGCTGCCAGGTACATCCATCTGAGGAGTCTGGAAAGTGTTCAAATACAGACATTCTTCTCCTTTGAGAATATATGAGCCCTGAATTTTCCCTTTATTGTTATCCTTTTAGTTTTGGCCTTACAGAAAAGCAATTTCACCTGAGATTAATGGATCTTTATAAAATATTCCTGTCTTTACTTTGGAGAGGGTTGTTTATCACTGTACACAATTTGTTTTCCAACCAAACTAAAAGTATTTTTGTGTTTTAGTGGGATTTTTCATTTTCTATCAAAATACATCAGCACCCCTACATGCAATCAAGTTTACGAAGACTACAAATAAGTTTTTCTATCCCTGATAACAAGCACGATAAACTGGATTTCAGCCTCATCCTGCTAATGGCAATATTTTCTGTATCCTGCTGTCCCAATGGTATGGGATTGTGTGTGTTTTGGGCAAGCACAAAACAACAAGAACACTGAAGATTTGGCGTTTTTAAAATGAACATCATCAGTCACCTCTTCTAGACACCCCATACCTAAGTCCCCTACCACGGCATTGCAGAGAGGAGGCTCTGTAACAGTTTGCTTTATCATATCTTTCTTTACTGGCTCTCTCCAGGCATTTTTTGCTGGGCTCACTGTAGTTTTTCAGCCCAGTTTGTTTAAAACATGGATTTATCATTCAGGTGGCGGCGGGTGCTGGCGCAGATCAATTACTGCAGCCGCTCCTACATTAACAGAACTGCAGATATTGGCCTTGCAACCCACAGAAGCACGATGCCCACAGATGAAACGCTGCTTATTTTTAAAATGACAGCATTTCTGTCAGAGGAACCTGGGGAATATGGTCAATACATAAATCAGCACGTTGGGGAAAAAGAAATGGAGTTGCAAGGTTCTGCTCCGAGAGCTTCAATTTTGTGAGTCATGCAATTCACAAGTGAAGGTTAAAAATGTTCTTGGGCTTCAATTTGTTGTAATGCAGGGGCTGCCAAACTCTACTGATTACTGTGTCTGTTAAAAAAAAAAGAAAAAGGAGAAATTTAATATGCAAGATTCTCCTAATGCATTTTAATTAAAAACTTAATTGGTTTGAGCTAAGTATTTCTGAACTGTGGTAAAGTAAATGAATATTTATAACTCCCTTGGGGCCATCGTGACAAGCACAAGCCAGAAAAACAGGATTTCCTTTTACCAAAAAATAAAAGCTTTTAACAGAACACCAAGTAGCACCAACAGCCCAAAGTCTGAAGTGGGCAGCAGTGAGGAACCTGATATTACATGGGGGTTTTTTTCTCTTGCCAGAAACACTTTTGTTTTCTGTTCCCCAGCAATTGTTTTTTTTGCTTTGTTTGCAGTTTTTTGGGGGTGGGTGGGGTTCTATGTGATGTTTTTTGTTCTATTTAATAGAGTAGCATTTCCCAAGCAGTCACCTCACCGGAAAGCACTAAAATATCTCTAAGCAGAGCAGCCTTTTGGCACAGCGTGGGTGTTCATTAACAAAGGGACAGCAGACAGTACTCTCCATCAACGCTCTGTGCAACATGAACTATATATTAAAAAAAAAGAAAAAAAAGGAAAAAACCAAATTATCAGATAAAACCATCTTCATGTGCATCTTCATCTTCTGCAATAACCTCCATAAAATCTGATGAGTCTACATAAGATCTGATGACCCATCAAAGGGACCTGTTTCCCAGGATGGAGGTTTTTTGTTCAGAGTTGTGGCTGCCCCATCTCTGGAAGTGTCCAAGGCCAGGCTGGATGGGTCTTGGAGCAACCTGGTCTAGTGGAAGGTGTCCCTGCCTTCACACATCACCCATCACCTTGTCTGCCTCTGCAGACTCATCCCCAGGCTGCAGGAAGGTACTCATCCCTCAGAGTTAATGTAGCAGAGAATGTGAAATGCTTTAAATTCAGTCTCACACAAGCAGTGCCCAGATCCTCCCTGGGATGTACTCATCACTGAGAGCATCAGACCTGAAACTGGCTGCACCTGGTTATGCTGCTTGGGAAGTCTTTGCTGGCTGTGATGATGGCTTCAGCTTGGATTATTTTGCTCACTTTATTCCTGGAATAACGTGGCATTCAGTCTTCAGAGCCAAAGAACTCTGCTTCAGCCACAGTTTTAATAGATAAACACTAATTTTTGACTATGAGTTTCTGTAAAATGCAGCCACTTCCAGGTCATAGCCCAAAGACTCCCGGAGATGCTCTGCCAGCTGTGATTTCTTTGGGCTGGATCTCCTGATTTTGGAAGGGGAGAGCTGCACAACCTGAGTGATCTGAAGCAGAGAGTAAAGCTTTGCTCCAGGTGCTGCTCACAGTCAGGCCCAAACATGAAAGTGCCTCCCCACGGGGTCATGGTGAGCCTGAAGGTCACTCTGACCTTCATCTGTTTTTGTGGATGTCCCTGATTTGGGAAATGCCATGGATGGTGTCAGATCTAAAGGGAGTGTGTGGCAACTTCATCATAAAGGTCAGAAAAATACAGTTTTGCAAAGAGAAGAAAATATATGAAAGCAACTTACAACCAGTGTTCTTGTTTATACCTGGTTCCTTTCCTATATTCAGATTTTATTCCTTTACCTTGGTTAAAACTGACTCAGTCAAGCTGCTAACATAAAGAGCCTGGATAGCAATTCTTTGAGTGCAATCTATATTTAGCTGGCATAGGTCATATTTATCTAGCACAAGTCAGTGTCAAATAAACAAACACAGCCAGGCTTGTATGAGGCCAGACATGAAAAACAGAACAATGAAAAATGAGTTTTAGTTTTACAGAGTAGGCAGTGGAAAGCAGACTGATTATTATTGGGAAAGGAGGGTTTTGGGGGTCCTTAGGAGTCAGTCTGACACAGTTGTCAGCAGAAATATACTTTTGGATTTTGTCCTAAGCTATTGGCTAGGGACAGCACCTGGTCCACCTTTTTATGTGAATTCCTGGGAAAGAATTACTGAGCTGGGAGATCAGGGGGAAAGGGGAAAAAAGTAAATATGAGAAAGCAGTGAGATGATACAGAGATCTGCTGGGTGGGCATGGTTGCCTGGCAGAGCAATGTGCACACACTCTCACCCCCCACCCCAATTTCTGTTGTCCTCATCAATGATGAGGATTTTCATTCCCTTCCCCACTTGCTTTATAACAGTTCCTGGAAAAGATCAGGTTTTGGTGAGAAGGATTTTTGTCCTTCCCCTGGAGAGCTGTGTAATCCAGCTCAAAGTAGTTCATCATCTTAGCAGACAAGATGTATTTTCCTCTATTCAGCCTCTTCTATATCATAACCTACCAAATGAGCTTCCCTCTCTCCTGCTCCTTCTGAGACCCAGCAGATGCAATTTTGGGGTGGCAGAAGACACAGCTGGGCATCCCCAGCAGAGCTGCCAGCATGAACACGTGCCCTTAGCAAGCTGACAACATATGCAGTGATTTTTGCTGCCCCCCAAACAGTTCCAGTTATTCATCTGCCTTCCCCTGCCTTCCATTTATATTCCACCCCTTCTCTTGCCATCCAGATTTAATGACCAAGTAACAGCCACACATCATGCAAAAAGAAAAATCCTTGGAGAATAACACCTAATTTCCAACACATGCTTCTTTAATCTCCCTGGGGCTTACTTATCTTTGGAGCAAAGCACCATTTCCAGAGAGTGATTTCCCATCACAGAGGAGCAGCATGTTCCTCATCCTGCTGGTTCAAACACATCCTCGTTTCTACAAACACTTCCATAGACATTCAGATCAGGCGTGTACTCAGCACAACCATGGGCAATTATCCCACCATTCCCGGTGGAACAGCAAGGCTTTGGCTGCTCTGATCAACTTTCCACCCATGGAGTTCTGAGGTATTTTGCAGCTTTAGTTAAGCTTAAAAAGACAAGTGATGGGATGTTTTTTACGTGCAAATGCACATTGCTCATGTTAGTAAAAGTACAGTGGCAGGGGATGTTTTGTTATAGAGCTCTAAAATATTTTGTAACTGTAATCATTATTTTATATGTAAAATTTTTGATTGCTAAACTAATGGGAATGGAGAGGGGAAATCATGTTCTTAAAAAAAACAAAACATCTTCCACTAGACCAGGTTGCACAAAGCCCCATCCAACCTGGCCTTGAGCACTGCCAGGGATGGGGCAGCCACAGTTTGCTGCAAAAAACTTGGGTTTAGTTCAAACTTTAAGGCTTGTAAATAATTTTTGGATCCTCAAGTGAAAATCCATATTAAAACATGAAATATTAACCTTGCCATACAACATTTTATTCTTCAACTAATGAATCACATCAGTAAACAAGTCTCTCCTGGATTCAAGATGAGATGCCTGGGAAAAAGAAAAGATTATTAATTTTCTGCTGCTGTGCTCTTCAGCATAAGGCAGTCTATGTTGTATTTGTATTCATGCCACTCCACTTGCTCTGGGTGAGTAGTGATAAGATTTGAAAGGACACACTTAATTAAAGCTAAAAATAAACCACAGATATATTTGTCAAATGACAAAAACACAACACAGCTTTTTGTGGAGAAGAGCACAATTTTGCAGCACAACGTAGGATGGTCTCAGGTTTAAACAGCCGGAGCCTAGTTCTTTTCCTGTCCAAAATCTCCCTGTCCACACGAGTATTTCTTCATGATTTGTCATTTTCTACTGTGAAACTTCTCCAGAGAGCAGGCAGCACTGTCCTGATATCACCTAGTGAGAGAAAATCTGTGCTCCAGGCACATCTAGCTGGGACATGCACACAGTTCATTTCACACACTTCACACATTTCACACATTTCACATATTTCAAACACTTCACAGCTCAGGAGCCGTCCCTGGCCCAGCCACCCCAGAAAATGCCATGCAGGTGAGTGGGACTGAGTCCTGTGCTTCAGGGATTAAACAGCGAGGGGATGCATTTCCGAACGGGATTGTAAAATTGAAAAGCGACAGACTCTTGTTGGGACAGGTCCTGGCATTGCTGCCATGGAAGTTGAGGAAGAGCGTTTAAGAAACGCCAGTGTTGCAGAAATAGCCTGCCCATCTCACTGTGAAAGGATGAGCTTCTTCAGAGTTCTCCATGTCTGATGTTCTGAGACTGAGACTTACTCTTGTCATCCCACCTTCTGCTCAGCCCAGGGCACTCCTCGGTAGCTCTGGTCATGCTTAGAATCATAGAACCATAAAATGGTTTGGGTTGCAAGGGACCTTAAAGATCAGCCAGTGTCAACCCCCTGCCATGGGCAGGGACATCTTCCACTAAACCAGCTTGCTCAGAGCCCCACCCATCCTGGTCTTGAACACTTCCAGTGTTGGGGCAGCCACAGCTTCTCCAGTAAACCTGTGTCGTGGCCTCACTACCTTCACAATAAAGAATTTCTTCCTGATATCCAGTCTAACCTCGCCCTCTGTCAGTTTCAAGCCATTTCCCCTTGTCCTGTCACTCCGTGTCTTGTCAAAACTCCCTCTCCAGCTCTCTTGTAGCCCTTTAGGTACTGGAAGAGGTTCTAAGGTCTTCCTGGAGCCTTCTCCTCTCCAGGCTGAACATGCCCAGCTCTCCCAGCCTGACTCCATAGCAGAGGTGCTCCAGCCCTCTGAGCATCTTCATGGCCTCCTCTGTACTCGCTCCAACAGGTCCATGCCCTGCTGGATGTCCCAGAGCTGGACACAGCACTGCAGGCGGGGTCTCAAGACCTGGTGTAGCCCCAGGGCAGAGAGGAAGAGGTGCTGTAGTACCCAGAAGGACCCTGGTCTTCCAGTGAGGTTTGTGAGGAAGTAAAATACATTTGCTGTGCACCTTGGTGAAGGTGTCCAGGGTCTCACCATGGTGTAATAGAAACACTCCTCCCACCACCTGGTCCAGGGCTTTCAGGCACCAGCCTTGCTCCTGCACAGGAGGTGGCCATGAAGATGTATTCCAGAGAGGGATCCCCTTTCTTTCTCTAAAGCAGGAGGCCCAAGTGATAAATGAATACAGGGTTTCCCAGCTCTTTATTTAAAATGAAGGCTCTGTTTCTTCATCTCTTCTGGGCTGTACAAATGGTATCACCCTGCCACGGGGATTGCCACTGAAGGCACTGGATTGTCTTTTAGTGGTTTGTCTCCTGCGATGCTTCCAGCACACAACAATCCCAGATGTCCAGTGAAATCTTCCTCCCATCTTCTCTCAGCCTAATCCTTGCCAGCCTGTAATCAAGCCAAGCAGCCTTGTGAGACACTAATGTGTTCTGTGATTGTAGTTTGCTTGCCAGCATTTATGACATTTGGAAAGGCAGTGGTGAGTCATGCGAGACAAATGGTTGGTGCTGTCTATTTTTTTATGTATGTATATAATTAGATTTTGCAGCACAAGAGAAAACAGCCCCTGTCCAGCTTGTCAGGAGAACAATAAAAAGGGAAAAGAAAATTTTCTTTGGCAACTTTTTTCAGCCTGACAAGTGGTTTCAATGATAAGTTTATTTTTTTTTTCCTCAGAGTTATACAATTATTTTAGCGTTGCTAGAAATACACAACAGAGCCAAGGAACAGCATTGTTGGAAGCAATTAAAATATGGCAGCTATTCAAATAGATTCTGTGTCCTGATACAGTGTGTAGGATATCCTGAATTTTTCCTCCAGTGGTTTTGTCTGTGGGTGTTTAGTGCTCTCCTGACTGTCAGGACATTGTTTTGTGTATCATTGGTGTCTTTTCTTCCAAGATCAACAAAAGCCTTTGCAACTCCCCTTGGTGGTCTCTGAAACAGATCTCTGGTGTTTACTCAGTGGGATTTCAGACTTGATTTATAATTTTTTCCACCCCTCACATCCAACACATCTGATAGATAACACACAGAACCAGGGGTTTTGCTTCCGACCACGACGTTGAGTCATTGTGCAGCTTTTGGCAGGCAGTGAAGGATTAGAAAATGTCCACTCATGTCTGGTGACTCAGTTTGAGCGTCTTTGTACCTCTTGGGCTTGAATTTTCTGATGGCCTTTGAGAACTCAAAGCACACACCAAGCTGAGTTGTACAACCCTGCTGCAAACCCAGCCCAATCTGGATGCTTAGGAATGGAGGAGCCCCTAATTAGAGAACTGGGGAATGTTACTCACTGGGTTTCAGTTTAAGGGTAAAAATACCAAGGTTCCTTCTGGACAAAGGGCTTCTGTTTGCACAACACAGCGATCCTCGGGTGAAAGTGCCGCGGTGTAAACACGGGCAAGGAGCGTGCCCATCCTGAAACCCTGACCATCTGATAACTGGGACATGCCCTGTGCAGGGAAAAACATTTTGCTTAGAAGTGCCATAAAATTTCTGGGGAGATCTCCCACACAAATAAAAGTCATCTGCCCAACAGCTACAGGGAGATAAACAAGCCACTTCAGAGATGTGAGCAAGCAATTCCATGAGAACACGTAGCAGATGTGTGCATACTTCAGTGCAAGCTATCCCAAGTTCCCAGAGGGCTCCTGATGTCTAACAGCTGATCCTACTGTAAAAATCATTATTGCTTTCAAGTAAACTCAGGGACAGTTCCCTGCCAGCCTTGGATGCCTCTACCTGAATTACAGGGTTTCTCTCTGTTGGATTATCAGCCAGTGTCAGAGGATGGTGATCTGGCAGCATCAGATCTATTATCCCTCTGTGGGATGAAATGCCCAAGGTCTCCCCAAGCAGCAAGGAAGGTTCAGCTGGAATTGCTCTCTCCTGTCTGGAGTGACACCAGAGCGTGGCTGAAGTGAAGTCACAATGAACAACTCGAACATTCAGGAACCTTCAGGATCTGTTGCCATTGCAAGCCACAGGGTAGAGCTGGGCCATTTGTTTGTCTGAACGTGCTTTTACAGCTTTATGAGCCTCAAACTCTTCTCTAGCTTAAGGGAAAATCCATAAAAGAGAAGAATTTGCACCCAAAACTTCACATACTAATTAACTAATTAAGTTCAGTACCTACAGCCTTGCAATTGAGGGGTTGTGAGCACATTTCTGGGGACAGTGACCAGAGCTCCCTCTGGCAAACACACATGGCTGGTTTGTACCAACAGGAAACTCATGGAGAATGACAGAAAAAAGATTTTGAAACTCATTTCATCATCAAGCAGCTTCAAAGGAGTCACAGACTGTTCCTCAGCAGTGCCCTGCAGACCAGCCCTGTGCATGGCCCTGATCTCTGTCACATCTGGCCAGCCCTGCTCTGTGCCAGAGGTCACATCTGCATCCTGCACACCAGGAAAGTCTGGGCTGAATCCACACTTGGATGGGAGATGCCTACAGCATTTTATGGTTTGGGTTTGGAAGATTTAATGTGTGATTACTCTTCTTCCTCTCCAAGTGGGATTGATCCAATGACCCCAAATTGCCCTTAAGACCAGAACCATTGAGCATATCCATACAAAATTCCTGGTATTTGAAAACACTAGCTCTCATGGCCAGTTTAAAATTTGAGGATTGTTTTTCTTTTATTTTTTCTGTAATTCCATAACTGTATATCCACCTTACTACCTTGAATTAATGGGTGATGTGATAATAAATGTCTAATAAACTATTTCAGGCTCCAGTAATGCCCATGGATTTCACCAAGAATATTTTGGGTCTCTCTAGTTCTCTTGAAAATGGGGAGGATCCTGGTTTTTCAACAGTGACACAGGCTGCAGTTCAGCTGAGGCACACCCAGAGACATGGAGGTATTTGCAGGGTTAAAAGTGTATCAGCAGAAATATTGATGGAAGGTAGTGGGAACACCTGTATTATTTATTTCCAGAATATAAATTGCATACACTTAAGACAGAAAAAATTATCAGTGTACACCCCCTACATATCTGTTGGAAAGAAGGGAGACCACTTTTGGGGTCTGAGGGGCAAGTGAAAGCAGCACAGAACAGCTGAGTACCTGCCACGGGCAGCAGGAGCAATCCTCATTTTAGGAGGGATTATATCTAAGTAGAAAGATTACAAATCCCACCTGAAACAGAAAATATAAACATACAGGGCCTGATGAGGGAAAATTGAGAGAGAAATTATCAGGTAGGATTCATCAAGCACAAGAAATGCCTCAGATGCCCCAGCACATGAGATATTGAAAAAGCACTATCAGGGATCACAGCAGGGATCGTGTGTCACAGGAACTCCACTGCCTGGGCTGGTGACTAAAGCACTTCCACAGGGATCAAGTGCAGCGTGCCAGTGCAGCCTGGCACAGAGCACAGCTCGCAGGCAGCTGCCACGGGGCCGTGGGGCTGCCACAAACGGGGTTAGCAAGCACCTCCAGAGGCTTCTTCTCAGAAACCCTGTCAATCAGCAGGGCTAGTAAAGAGTTGTTTAACAGCCCAGACAGCTGTTTGTACAGTTCCACACCTGGGTAAATCAACACAGACAGGAAAGCAAGTGCTCCTTTCTTCCTTCTACTTCTCATGCTGCTGCCTCAAGAAGGGGCTGGAGAAGAGGCAGTGCTATCAGGACAGGCTCTCTGTCAAGAGGCAAACTCCAAAACAAACCTGCCACTCCTACAGGCCTGTTTGCCCCATGCCATGTGATTTACAGGCCTTTTTTATTCATTTTTCTCTGTGCATTTTGTAAATCTCCGGGTGTGGTGGGGTTATCATTTGCCACAGCAACGTCCCCACTGCTGAACCATGAGGTCTAAAACCCACCAAGTTTCCTTGTATCTTGCACTTGGCAATACAACACATTGGTCTGAGCTCCTTCCCTCCTTCCCAAGGGATTTAACAATGCTTTCCAAGTGGCTGCCAAGTGTAAATGAGGCCTCAAACCATTCCTGAGTATTCCAGCCCCTGCACCATCTTATTTGCCAGTTTAAGGAGCTGTACCTCGGTGTCCACATAAGCAGCTCTACTACATCTCAAATTTTTTAAGATCAAGCTGCTTCTGATATGCAAAAGGCTCTGAAATGTACATTTCCTATTGCTCTCCTTGCCGTAAAGATCAGAAAGCTAAATAAACTCTATTTTCCCTCATTCCTCCCTTTCCAGGTAGCTCTGAAAATTTGAGGTAAAACCAGAACCCCAGCAACCCACGAGACAACATCCCAGGAATTCCTGCTTGAATTTCCAGTAAATTTTAAATTGTGTCATGGTTTTTTGGATGGTTTGTGACTTGCTGACAGGTGGATTGATCACAGATGACATTAATATGAGTGGCTGACACAGCATTTGCAGCACACTGTCCAGACTACTTCTTCTTGCTGTTATCTCTCTCCTTTGTCATTTCTTTGAGATTGGTGCTTTGGAAGAGCTGCAGACCTTTGCTATTATTCTCTACTCCATAAAAACCCAATTACTGGAGTCTGACAGCCTGCCTGGAATCCAGGACAGCAAAGAAGGGCCCAGCAAAAGGAAAGCCAGGACCCAGCTGTGCGACCCTCTGGTACCGCAGACAGTGGCACAGGCCCCTCCCACCCCCCAGGACGGGGCAATTAACGCTAATTAGGTAAAGAGGTAGCTTCCTTTTTACTATTTTTGCACTATGAATTCAAGGGAAATCGAGGAGGAGAAGGGGGTTTGGCAAGGCTGAGTGCTGGTGCTGAACCTGGGTGGGTGCAACCCCATTATCAGCCCGGGCTGGGGGATGAACAGACCGAGAGCAGCCCTGACGAGAAGGATTTGGGGGCCCCTGTCCATGGCAGGGGGATTGGAACTGCATGACCTTGAAAGGTGCCTTCCAACCCAATCCATTCTGTGATTCTAGGAGTCTATGAAGAAGTAAGTTTTAGGAAGGTTCTGCCAAAACAAACAAACAAACAAACCACCATAAACTAGCCATTGTTTAAAATTACAAGGTTTTTCTTGTTTCTGCAATGGAATACATTTATTATGCTTTTAATATATTAACATGTTACTAAATATAATTAATATGGTATATGTAAATTATATATATAATTTAATTCTATTTATTGGTGTTCGTTTGTCAGCAAATGGAGAAAGAAAAGAGCTCGGTACAAGCTTTAAAAAAAAAACTTCTACCCTTTTGTTTATTCTCCCTGGTCAAATGCTCCTGTTTGGTTCTGTGGCATTAATGGAGTGATGAAAGAGATCAGAAGGAGGCTTCAAGAGCTCAGCTAGCAAAGAGGCTGGTGAACCTTTCCTTCAGGTTTGAAAATTGTTCTTTTTGATCAGAAATAAAATATTTTGCTCAAATTTCAAGTTTTATAAAAACTTTAAAATATTAAATGTAAATTAGAAGATAACATTGAAGTTATCAAAGCTGATTTTTTCAGAAACACACAGAAGTTTATGTTGACTAAATTAATGGAACCAATCTGATCCACACATTACTTATTTCTCCAGCTTTATAGAAAACATTTTATTCTTATCAAAGGAAAATACAGAGATGAGGTTGTGTTTGGGTGTGATGTCATTCTCTTTCTCTCTTTCTCTCTTTCTCTCTTTCTCTCTTTCTCTCTTTCTCTCTTTCTCTCTTTCTCTCTTTCTCTCTTTCTCTCTTTCTCTCTTTCTCTCTTTCTCTCTTTCTCTCTTTCTCTCTTTCTCTCTTTCTCTCTTTCTTTCTCTCTTTCTCTCTTTCTCTCTTTCTCTCTCTCCTTCTCTCCTTCTCTCCTTCTCTCCTTCTCTCCTTCTCTCTTTCTTTCTCTCTCCCTTCCTTCCCTGCAGTGAAAATCCATAATTTAAAGTAGATTATATTGTGTTCAAAGGGCAATCTATTTCTGAAGCAACAAATATGATATAAAATGATCCAAACATGATCTTCCATCACAGTTTGGTTGTTAATGTCAAAGACAAACCCGGGGGCCAATGAGCTGGGCTATTCCAGTGAGAGATCAGTAAATTTGGGTTCTTTACTTCCCACCAGCCCTGGTCAAGAGATTTCCTCTACGGACTCACTGAGAAAATTCTCCAGGGTCATTTTTGGAGATGGGTGAATCCACAGTTCAAAACCTCTGCAGCAGCCTTTGGAAAACAAGTGGGAAAGGAGACTGACATGCCGATGAAAGCAATTCAGTGTGAAAAGCTGACGCATTTGAGTGTGATTTGGGGTTTGTTTTAGGACAGGAGCTATGGACGAAGATTACACACGCCCATCTTCGTGTGTGACCGTCACCCAAGCATTCAAAGAACCAGATTTTTATACCTTTTCTTGCCTTGCTCATTTTGTGCCAGCTGAGTCAGCTCCCCGGGGAGCCCGAGAGGTGCCAGGCACCCCCTGAAGCCCGGACCTGCAGCTGGGAAGAGGAGTTGTCCTTTCCAGGCAGCCAATGTAGCCAGGCTTCCCCGGGGACACGCCTAAAGAACCCGCTGCCCAGTTTCCAAAATCCGTCACCCACCATCCCATCCCATCCCATCCCATCCCACCCCATCCCTCCCAGCCCACCCACACTCGGGGACAAGGCAGAGAGGGGCTGGGCAGGTGGCATCCCACCAACCTCATGCCACAGGTTCCTCTTCCAGCCCGGGATTTTTCGGCGTTTCCGTTTAGTTATTGAACAAAACACCCTGTTTGGCAACACGGGAGCCAAACCCACGGCACGCCTCTTATTTTTTATTGTTGTTTTCACGCGTCAGGTCGCCGTGTCCCTGTAGTTGCCGAGGGGGAGTGGGAAGGGCTGGTTCGAAAGCAGAAAAAATAAAGAGCTCCGTTTCCACGGGGAGCCCCGTTTCCCGGAGGGGAGGAAGGTTTCCCGGCTGGAGCGGGGAGGAGCGGGGCGGAGGAGCGAGCCGGGCGGCTCCCCCGCCTGCCTCGGTAAGTGCCCCCAGTGGAATCCCCATCCCCATCCCCATCCCCGGGCAGATCCCGACACCCCTTCCCGGGCAGGGCTCCCCGCGGGCGCGGCTGCCGCTGCTGTTCCCCGCTCCGGGTGGGAGCCCCTCTATCGCAGGCTCCCCCGAGGCACGTCCTGTACCCTCTGCCCAAAGGATACCCCCTTCAAACACTGTCTGCCCCCCGGGAAGGGCTCCCCCCGCTCCTCCCCACCTCCAAGACAGATCCCCTCGGCGGGCAGGACCCCCAGCCCCTCCCCGGGCTGATGCAGGGGCAGATGTGCTCCACTGCATCCTCGGCTTTTTGCCCTGCCTGGGGTGGCGGTTCTGCTGCTCTGGGGGTTGGCGCTTTTGCCCCAAGAGGTCTGGCGGGTTTGACCCCAGGAAGGGTGGATTTGGCACCCCGAGGCTGTGGATTCGCACCCCAGGGCTAGTGTCTTTGTACTCGAGGGTTTGGTGCTTTTGCATCCCAGGAGCTGGGGTTTTTGCTCTCCAGGTTTTTGGGGGTTTTGCTCCCCAGAGGGTGAGGGTTTTGCCTCCCCAGGGTTTGGTTGGCACCCCGGCTCAGCTCCTAATGCCAACGAGCACCCCAGCGCTCGCAGCGCGGGTGTAACTTTGCCTTGAGTTTCACTGCTGGGATGTCTCTCCGCTCTCTCCTCTCTTCCCGGAGCAGGCAGTGGCTGCCAGACACTTGCTCTGGCTGCGGAGGAGCCTCTTCGTCTGCCGAGAGGCGATCCCAAAGCGCTGTGCCCGCTGTGGATGAGGATTGCGTGTCCTGAACCATCAGCTTCACTCAGCCAGGCTGGGAGCAGCTCCGTGGGGAGGGATCCAGGATCCCTGCGAGCTGGCCCGAGTCCCTGGCACCCTGCAGGTGGGAAAGCACCGCGCTCCGGGCTCAGGGACGCTGCTGAGCTGCTTCAGCCGTCACTTTCGAAGGTAAGGATGTTGTGTTTTGCTGTGTTTCCAGCCCCGGGGCTGTCAGAGAGGCTGTAGGAATTCTTCTGTTCTGATTTGGGGGTGGAAAGAAATCGTGCCCTGAGAAATGCTGCCCTTCCAATGGGACAGTTGGATAGAGGAAGAGAGAGAGAGAGAGAAGGATAGTCAGTGCAGGGGCTCACTCGCTGCATGGCCTCCTTGGGTGCCTGCTGTGCCGGTGGGAGCATCCCTAGGGATTCTCCCCCTCCTTTATCACCACCCACAGCCTTGCACGGTTCAACAGATTGCCTGCACTGTTCAACAATTACTGATCTGTTGCAGTTTTCTCATGGGGATGAGGAGGGAAAGGTGTGTGAGGTCCTGGGGCAGGTGTTGTTCTCTGCTGCCATGTGCTGGTTTGTACCTGATTCAGCAGAGGAGCAGAGCCTGGCAGCAAATGTATTCCCAGGAATATATTTCCAGTTTTCATCATTCCTCTAAGATTTTAAAGTGCAGTCAGCCTTGAGATTGCAGAGCTTGTTTTTTCCTCCCTTGCCATCAAAATATGCCTTTTACCGATGAAATTAACCTTTAGCTTGAGATTTGTCTGATGAATAAATTAGGTCAAACTTTCTGGATATTAAAGGGGAACTGAAATGGTGGAGTTGCCTTGCTCAGAGAGCCCCAAAACAGAATCCAACCCATCAGTTTCTTGAAGAGAAGCAAAACTATAATGTCCAAATAAGAACAATGCAAACCTTAAGGCATCTGTGATCCCCAGGAAACTTGGGAAGATCCCACATCATGGTACAATGGGGCATTTTTCCCTTTGATTTTACAGGAAAGACTGAGAGACTGATGCTGTAGAAAGACTCTGAGCTATCCCAGCAGCATAACCACGTGGGCTGCTGTGGGTCACGGGGGAATTTAAAAGCTCCAATATTTTAAGCTGAGGAAGTGCATCCCTGGGAAGGATGGCATAGCCTGCTTTGTCCCAATAATTTCCACAGAGAAGTTAAAATGGCATCATCCCCTTGCTTTTCTGTGTCAGCAATTCTCCAGGTGGTTTGAGAGCAGCACTCCTTAGTTAAGTTAACTTACGTAATTTAGCACACTTAGGGTAAGGATTGGCTTCTCAGCCAAAGGCATAAAGGCATCCAGACATCCACCCTGACCTGCTTGGCTGTGGCAGGGACTGTGGATGAGCTTCCAGGGTCTCTGCCTGGGGATCCTTAAAAGGGATCAAGAGCAGCAGGATCCTGTAGTCTGCACCCTGAATTAGAGTTCAAGGTTCAAACCTGAAGTTTCAAACATCCATCATCCCTTGTTCTTGTTGTTGGAGTAATGGATGTCAAATAAAGACAGCCTTATTTCCAGTCCCTCAGCCTTTGTGTTGATTAAAAAAAACAAAGAGACAAAAGAGTGCTTCTCTAGCGTTTTGTGAGTGTGGGCACATCTGTCTGCTGTTTTTGTGTGCTGCCATACTCCTGGATGTATCCTGCATTAAGGAGCCTGCTGTGAGCTTTTCAGTTGAGACCTTTTAACCCAGGCTGGTAGCTGAGATGGTACTTGAGGAGCACAGACAGCTTGCAAAGAGGAATTCTAATAACCGTGTCCTAATTCTGCTCAAAGTTTGAGTGTGTGTTCACAGAGCAGTGAAAGTAATGATCTGCTTTAATTAGAGTTGTTCTAACACTGACACAAACTTAATGGCTGTGTGGGAACAGTCATTGTTTGCAGGAAGGTGTGACTTCAAAACCTTCTTGTCTCAGTGTTACATCTAAAAAACCAAATAATTAATTCAGAATTTTCCTCTATCATTCTCATCTACCCATGAAAAGAAATTTGACAGTGATTTTTTAAAACCTTAAGACCTGATGTTTTAAACTTTAAAATTTGGTGTTGGGTTTTTTTTTAACCCATCGATTTTTCATCAAACCTGATTTTTTGCTGTTCATGTCTTAGGAGACTTTCCCAATGCTGTGTGCTCTCCCAGGAGAACCTGGGGCTCACTGGGTGATGCTCAAGTGTTTAAACTGGTTAGGGGTCAGCTTGAGGTGTGGATCAGAGAGCAGCTTTCAGATCTTGTAGAGGTGATGCCATGAAGATTTTTGCCTTTTCTTTTATACCCCTGTTATACCTTTTTTACAACTTCTGTATTCCTAGTGCTTTTTCCCTACATTCTTGGACTTGTGTGTTAAGCTGAGAGACTCAACATTTTAGAAGCTTTGTAGCTAGAGATCAGTGTGCCCCAGAGCCCAAGGTCCTCTCCAGAACACATTCTGTAAACCAAGATAGAACCATCCAGGGGAAGGTTCCTTGGGGAGGGGGGCTCACTTGAGCCTCTCATTGGGGAATCTTTGATAGATATGCTAATTAGTAAAACCTATAATGTTATACCCAACGTTGGGAGACTCTTAGATAGACTCGGCGGGGTGCATCTCGATGCATATGACCTGGACGTGTGCACCTAAGGATCCTTAAAATAAATACCAAGGTAAAATCCCTTTTCCCCTTCTAACCGTGTATGACTCTTGATTTTAAGACCAGGAAAAGGCATCAGAGGTACCAGAGGTGTGAGGACACCAGCAGGTGTGGGAGATGAGCTGGGAGATGGCTGTGGAGCCTGGAATGGCCCTTGCAGAGGGGGTTCTGAGCCTGGCTCCCATGTGGCCGTGTGCTGTGTCCATGTGGTTTCCCCAGCCGGCTGTCCCTGAGCGGTCTGTGTGGAATATGCAGGGAGGAGAACAGGCTGAACAATTTTTTTCTGCTAGGAAATGTGGCTGCATTGAAATCCAACTGTTCCACAGGAGCTCATCCAGTCTGATGACATCCTCAGTGGAGCTGTTAGAAAGAATGGCACAGATTATCCTCTTTTCTGACAAGTATGGGAGAGCTGGAGACTGTATTTTTTTATTTTATTTTTATGGGGTGTTACTAGGATTTGGAATGGTGTCCAAGGAATATTTTCATTAGGACTGAGGTACTTAAGACACCCTGCAGACTTTTAGCAGTGCTGGCTTGGGGGCTGCCTGAGATGATGCCCAAAAAACCTGCTTGTTCTCAGTGCTGGAAGAGTAGGAGAGCTTCAGGTCTCAGTCAGTGACTCCCAGCTCCAGTGAGGAAGAGCTTTCCTTCTTTATTTTTTTCCCTAGACAGCTTGAGCTATTTCTTGATTTTGTTTTTCACTTCTAATTTTTAACTTGAAAGAAAGGAAACCACTAAATCCAGCAAATAAACAGAACTCAGGGGACGGAGCTGAGGATCTTGAAGGATGAGTAGGTGCATGAATACACAATTACACCTAAGGACAAGGTCACTACTTCTTTTAGAAAAAAGCAGCTTCAGAGTTGTATTGAAATGCTTGGAAGAAGTCAGCAGGTGGCAAAGAAGCAGCTAGGTGGTGTAGGCTGCTTGGAATTCTGAGAGGTTTTCGTGGTGGGGGCTTTTAAGGAAATGAAGTAGCCCTGAGTTAAGAAGGAAGTTCCTTGTGTGAATAAACACTTGTCTGGAACGTGAAATGCAGGGGGGAAGTGGATGGAGAGTTACAGAGAGGTCAGTGATACCCTTTACAGGGATAGGGGCTGAGATATGAGGGATTCTATCAATCTCCAACTGGAAAAATTGTGAATCATGAAGTGGTGAAATTTGCAGGCGAAAGAAAGTTTAATCAGGGCATGAAGGATAATGTCTGACTTAATGAACTGAAAAAAAAGGTTTTGTGAGGCTTGCTGAGCATTAAAATAGAAGAAAGAATTCAGCTGTGAAGTGATGGAGTTTGGAGATGGAGAGAACTTAATTTCCTAATTTCATCCTATTTTCTCATCTAAAGCATCAGGCTCTGAGCTCTTGTTGCTGCCCAGGAACAAGGCCTTTGGATGGCCACAGCCCAGTGGAAAGGCCAGCTCAGTGCTCAGTGCCACTCAAATCTGCAAACTGTGTCAGGGATGGTTGTGAAAGGGGAGCAGGACAAAAGAGAGATCACGCCCTTAGGTAAATCCACAGAGCTTTTACCTCTAGGAAATTGTTTGGAGGTTTGGTCCTTCTCAGAGGCTCAGAAGAGCAGAAGGGATGGCCAGGAATCCTCCATTGCTTTCCTGTGAGGAATGAGCAGATGAGGAGGGGGCTGGGGGGTGTGAGAGAGGTTAAAGAGCCCACCTGTGGCACTGAGGGAGTGGATGGGGATGGGTTTTGTGACTTCCCTTCCAATGCAAGGACCGGAGGGCAGCGAATGAAGCTGGCTGGTGACAGGAGCAGAACAAGCAAAAAGAGGTGCAGAGCTGAGCTGTGGAAGTTATATAGGAGGTCATGAGTGCTAAAAGTGTTCTGGGCCAGAGGGGGAGCAGGACAACTTCATGATTCACAAGTCATTGAAGCCATCTTTCGATGTAATTGTGGATCATAGGCTGCAGGAAGGACAAAGAGATGTTGGGAACATTTTGCTGCTTTGTTCTTACACTCCTCCTAAGGCAAAGTTTGGTCCCTGTGAGATGAAGCATGTTGGGCTACAGGGCTGTTATCCAGGCCCATCCTCATGCTGCGCTCAGTAGGATGCCCTGGAGATGTGGGATTGACCTGAAGGCACTGTGGAAGCAGATCCTGGTCACAGTAGAAATGCTGATATTTAAATACAACCATTCACATCTGGAAATATTTCTATAATTCTCTTTTCCCCACAAGTTTTGTCTTCGTGTTCCCTCAGCTACACCAGTGAGCTTTGAACTGCTGGAGTTTATCCAGGGCATCATTCTCACCTTCCCAGGTACCTGTGACACCACTTGGCCAAAGTCTGGGAACTGAGCTGGGGACACAAGCACATGGATTTCCTCAACGGAAAAATCCCCCATTACAGAGTTGGGAGCATCGTCTCCCATCTGGGCACAGAGGGAACATGGGTCTGGGGTCACAGCTGCCCATAAGACACCTCAATCTGATGATCTTTAAGGTCCCTTCCAGCCCAAATCTCTCTGTGGTTCCATGGTTCCATGATTCTGCTCCCTGTGTAGCTGCTGGCAGCCCTGCTTGGCCATTCAGACTGGAGGATGGAGCTGCCCACCGTGGTAGTAAAAAAACTCTCGACTTCAGAGCTTGAAAAAGCAGCAGGACAACCCAGGGCAGAGCACGGACTGAGCAGTGGGGTTATGGAAGCAGCCAGCCTGGGCAAGCAGCCTCAGCTGCTCTGGGGGTGGCAAAGACAATAATGAGAATATAGAACCACAGAATGGTTTAGGTTGGAAGGGACCTTAAAGATCATCTACTTCCAGCCCCCACATTTTGTGGACTTGGCATGCTGTTCAGTGGGATTTAGCCCAGCTGCTTTAATTTTTGATTTCAGCTGTTTTCTTGTCCTCTCTCTGCTCTCAGTACATTTCTATTTTTTTTTTTTTTTCTGGTTTCATGCTTCATCTGATGATGCATTTTCATTCACAGGAGGTCTTTTAATTGCTGTGAAGGACTTCAGTCAATGCTGCACATTTATCCTCACCCGCAGGATTTCAGGCACTTCTAATGGGCTGCTAACCCCAGGACAGCGATGGCACAGGCACAGCAGGGTGTGTGGATTTTTCCTGGAATAAATGAAACAAAAAGACTACTTCTGTCCTTCCTTTCACACACCTGCAAGTCGTGCATTAAAGTAATTCTGGTTCTCCCCTTTTGTCTCGTTCAGATTTTAACGGTGGGAAGATGCTGATGGACAGGAATGAAACTTGGCTCTCCAATTTCTCCTCTGCTGCCTCCTCCTTTGCTAGGGGAGGGGTCGGGCTCCAGGAGGCGCTCGTTGGGCTCATCCTCACCCTCATTGACGTGGTCACACTCCTGGGAAACACCACCGTGTTCCTCTGCCCGGTGGTGGAGAGGAGGCTGCGCACTGTCACCTACATGTTCATCATGTCCTTGGCCATGGCAGACTTCCTCGTGGCCTGTCTGGTGATGCCCTTCAGGTGAGGAGCGTCCGTGGGGCAGGAGCAGAGAAGACAAGTGTCCTTTCTCCTGGCTCTGCATCTGCTCTTGGAGCAGGGCTGGGATTCACCTGCTGGGCTCAGGGCTGGGCTGAACCGTGGGTTGGTGGCTGTATGTGCTTCCCTGGCTCTGCTCTGTGTTATGGATCCCCTTATAATGCAAGGAGACACAATTCCCAAGGATATTTTTCCTGTTGGCCACATAGGGCCCCTGGCTACTGATCTGAATTTGATTTCCAGCTTTGCATGTGGGGCTCCAGTTGTTGAGCCCCCTCTTCCAGGACTAGTCCTGAGTATGGAATGTAAGGAATTTATTCAGTATAAGCAGAGTAGTTTAGGCTTCCCCTATATTTCTTGGTGGAAGGGGCGCTGTAGAGGGCAGATATCCTTGCATGAGGTTTATATTTAGGAGAGCTTCACCTGGCTAAAACAGTGAAACAAACACAGAAAGCAGCTGACTTGTTCTGGCTGTCTTGTCTTGCAAAGCAGCCCTAGGTTTGGGTAAATCAGGGAGCTGCACCCTATTTTGAGTTCCTGGGGCAATATGAGGAAGCTGAACTCTTTTCAGGTTCTATGCTTCGGTTCTCATGGGGCTGCCTATTCCTTTGAATTTGGCACTGAAAAATATTGTCCCAACAAGAAATTACAAACTGAGTTAAAAGTTCATGGTATCAGGTAAAAAAAAGCAGCTAATGATACTCTTTAAAAAAATATTACTGCTAATTTCAACATTAATCTCAGTGAATTTTAAATTCAGGTTCTGAAATTATCGTAGAACCATAGACTGGTTTGGGGTGGCAGGGACCTTTAGGGGTTATCTAGTCCAACCTCTGCAGTGAGCAGGGACACAGGCACCTGGGCCAGGTTGTTCAGAGCCCCATCCAACCTGGCTTTGGACACTTCAGGGATGGGGCAGCCACAGCTTCCCTGGGCAACCTCACTTCTCTCACAACCTCAAAAAATTTCTTCCTCCTCTCTATTTTGAATCTGCTTTTAGTGATGTTTTACTTAAACAACAAAAATTATAAAGGGGAGCAAAGATCAGAGCATGGATGGTCCTTTGTGCCCCTCCTGGTGTTGCCTGGTGGGGAGACCTACCAGCTCTTGGTGGGCCATGTGGTGGGGAATGGACCCTGTTGGCTCCATCAGCATTGTCCAGCCCTGCCAACACAGTGGCTGTTGTTTCACACTTTCCCACTGTTCTGGCTTCACATCTCTGCTGCTCTTTTGGATTTCAGTTTGCTACTCACTTGGCAGGTTATTATGTGCCAAAGGGAAAGAAAAGAAATGATCTTAGGAGGCAGTTTGGCTCAAGAAAATGTGACAGAAAGGAATGACAAATTTGTCACTTAGTGTCTTAATTTCATAAGAGTAAGACTTGTGTTTTGTCCCTGGCTTGGCTGGTTTGCAGGAGCGGTTCAGCTGAGCTTAGCTCGTTGTCTGAGTACTCCAGCCAGTCTGTCATTTCCAGGCTGAATAGCTCCAGCTATTCTTTTCCTCTGCTAGCAAAAGAGCATGGCAGAGGTGACTTCATCGTGTGTTTCTTTGGGCTTCTACTATGCCTTCTTATCAGCATCATTGCCAAGCTGCAGAGACCTTTTATCTCAGAGAAGAGGGGTCAGGTGTCTGCTACCCACATCTGCAGGTCAGGTATCTGCATCCCACCAGATATGTGCAGGTGAGAGCTGGGCACCTGCTCAGCTGGCAGCTGTGTGCAAGGGTGTCCTGACAGCAGCATGACTCCTTCTGGGAGACCAGGGCACACCACAGGCTCTGCAGCGTCTCTGGGGATAAGGAGGACTCTGAGGAAAGGCAAAACGGCACCCAAGTCCAGTACTGAAGCTGTGCTTCGATTCTAATGCCTCATTTCCCCTCTGTAAAAGAGCCATGTAACTTTTCCATGTGTGTGCTGTGGGATCCTCCATGCTGCCCGTGTGGAGGCCACCACGGTGGAAGGACAGGCTCTGCTGTAGGTTAATGTTTGCTCGGGTTTTTGCATGGAATCCCACATAACAAAGAGCTGCCAAGGGCTGGGACCCTTCAGCAGCGCTGCACCCACCTACAGCAGTTGCTGTGCTCTGGAACAACCTTCATAAATTGTTTTAATGAATTGGTGCTAATGAGATGTAGATCAGGCATTGCTTTCTGACATCAAGTTGAATCTTTCTGCTCTTGCTGGACACCTGAGCACTGCAGCTCAGCAGCCCTGATCTCACTGTATTTAACCAGCAAGCTGGGCAGTTACAGGATAATTAAAGCTTTGCAGGGCTAGGGAGTTACTCATCAAATTCACTCACAATGGTGATTTCAGCAGCACCCCAGGAGCTGCAGAAAGCTGGTGAAAGGAAGGAGAAGCAAATGGCATCTCATTGAATGCTGTAAAAACATAGAAATATGCATCAGCCTTCCTACAGCTGCCATATGTTCCTTCCTTCACTGCTCACTTCTCACAGGGCCCTCTTGCTTTTGTTAGAAATATTTTTGGTACCATGTCTGCTTTTTGCTGGTGTGTTTACCTTGCTGAAGCATTTATGAGCTACGTAATGTACAAGCTGCATAGGCTTCCTCCTAGGATGTTGTTTTGTTTTTTTTTTTTTTAACCAAGAGTGGAAGTCCTTTCTGGTTTTGAAGCATAAGATCAGATGGGAAGTGAGTTTCTTGGAGATCTCCCATGCCCCAGGAACTGGGGAGAAATCATAAAAGTCTGTGCTGAGTAGGGCACTGGGAAAATGCTGTGATGAACGAAGCTGTGCAGATGTAAATCTGGGGAGCTTTGTGGGGCAAAGCAGCTCTCTCAAGGCATTTAGGCTGCGAGAAGCACAGGTTTACTGTTCTTCAGCCATGCTCCAGCTGTGGAGTGCTCCTTTCTTGGGTTGTGGTTTGAGAATGAATCCCTGCTGTCTGAGCTGTGTGCCCATCTTTAGTACCTGTGTGATAAAATATGGCATTACCTCAGCGCAGTCATAAAGAAATAGTCACAGAATGGTTTGGGTTGGAAGGCACCTTAAAGATCATCTTGTTCTTGAAGGGCAGGAACACCTTCCACTAGACCAGGTTGCTCAGAGCCTCCTCCAGCCTGGCCATAAACACCTCCAGGGACTGCACAAACTCAGCCCTTCCAGCTCTGACTTCCCCCTGTTTTTTCTGGCAGCATCATTTACGAGGTGACGGGGGTGTGGCTGTTTGGGAAGCTGTTCTGCAAAGTCTGGATCTCCTTCGATGTCATGTTCTGCACTGCATCCATTGTCACGCTGTGCTTCATCAGCCTGGACAGGTACTGCTCCGTGGTCACCCCCTACCACTACTCCAGAAGGATGTCCCGTGGCAGGTGAGTGCAGTTGCTCCTCACTTTGGGTCCCTCCAGGTTGTCACTTGGCCGTGGCCTACATTGACCCGGGGTTTAAAGAGCTGTTGACAGGTGCTGCCCAGAAGCAGGGTCATGTTGTGAAAGGAACTTTGCACCATTTAAAACTGCAGAAAATGGTTAAAGTGGTGCAGGAGAGGACAAGGAAGATGTAGCTGAGGGGATGGATGGTACTCCTGGGAGAGTATTTTTTGAGCTACGGATGGGTTGCAAAGGGGGGTAGAAAGCAGTGATACGGGCTGAGTTGGACCTACAGCCTTTTCCCTCTGAAGTCATTTCATGGGCATTTCACAGAATCACAGAAAGGCTTGGGTTGGAAGGGACCTTAAAGATCATCTTGTTTATCCCCCTGCTGTGAGCAGGGACACCTTCCACTAGACCAGGTTGCTCAAGCCCTGGCCTTAACGCTTTCAGGGATGGGGAAGGACTTTGAAGAACTTTTAAGGACTAGGTGAAAGGGGACCCAGAAGGATGCATGTAGCAGTAGTCTTCCCTCTTAAACTCACCATCTTTTCTGAAGTGATATTCAGGGAAAATAGGGAGAGTTTCTAAGCTCCCATGAAGGTTTCATGCGAAAGGCTGAAATGAGGATTGCAGGGTGGGGAAAGTCATGAGGGTGGGCAGAGAGGACAGTGCAGCAGTGGGGTGCTTTAGAGGGTGGGTTCAGGCTCTTCTAGGCACGTTTTTCCCACTGTCACTCTTGCTGTGTCTGATTTGTGGATCACAGGCAAAGTGAGGAGGGGGCTCTGTGGCCCCCCTGGCACAGATTCTGTGATCTGGTGTCCCTCAGCTCCACCATCGCACCCCAGAGGGTGAGAGAATGGACAGCTAGTAAAGCTGAAACCAAAAAATCTAGATGCTGTAGTTTCAAATGCTAACAAACATCTTCTGCAAAACCTTTCCTCATCTTTTCTCACCCAGCTCTGAGCACTCCTTACAGTGACCCCAGTTCTGTCAACTACAAACCAATTACCTAATTGTTAGAGATATTCACATCTGGACTTGCTACACCCCAGCTTTTTCCCTTCTCCAAGCCCTGCTGGACTGCTCAGCAGCAGTATCCCACACAGGTTACCATGGGGATTGAATTGTACTGGATGTTCTCAACTCAAAATTACTCAGACCCTCTCTCCCCTCCGCATCTCTCTCCTTTTGCAGATGCATTGTGATGACCTGCATGGTCTGGGTATATTCTTCCCTCATTTCCTTCCTTCCAGTCATGCAAGGCTGGAATGAAATCCCTGGGGTGGACTTTGATGCGGGCAGAGAATGCATCTTTGTCACCAACTGGGTTTTTGCCATCGTGGCCTCCGCCCTGGCGTTTTTCCTTCCCTTCATGGTCATGTGCAGCATGTATTTCTTCATCTACCGCGCCTCCCGCCTCAAGGCCACCCGCATCATGTCCCAGACGCTGGAGATCCACTACCACCCCAACAGCAAGCGGCAGAACCACCTGCAGCTGGAGAACAAGGCCACGAGGACCATCAGCATCATCATCTCTGTGTTCGTGCTCTGCTGGCTGCCCTACTTCGTGCTGAACGTTTGGCTGGCGGCCAGAGGCACCGACTCCACCAGCACGGTGCTGGTCGGCACCTTCAAGATCATCACCTGGCTGGGGTACTGCAACTCCACCATCAACCCCCTGCTCTATGCCTTCCTCAACAGGGACTTCCAGCGTGCCCTGAAGAAGCTGATCATTTGCAGGCAGAGGTCTCAGGTGGACGTTGGGGAAGACATGGTTTCCATAGCCACGTTTTCCAAGACTGCTCCAGACCTGGAATACAGCGTGACCGTGCCCAATGGTGCCCTGAAGGGCAAACCCAAGTCATAGGGATTCAGGATCAGTCGTTGGAGGTGGTGATACAGAAAGTGCTGGAGCACATCTGAATGGAAAAACAAGGAGTAGGAAAATAGGGGAAGAAGGGGCTGGAATATTACAGCTGGGGACAATACAACAAAGGCGCATTTCTTCACCTTCCACAGTTTCAATAACGAGGAACTTGGAAATTTTAGGGGCAATTTGTTACATTAATGGAGCTACTTCATTCCTGGGTAACTATTTTTCTAACGAGCATTTCCTAAGACAAAGGTTGGATTTGCATTGGTTAAAAAAAAACCAAAACAGCATGACATAACGTGACCTTATCTTCGTGCATATTACTGGTGATCTGTGTCAGGTGGGACAGTGTTTCTTATCAATCAAGCCACTGTAGCTCTCATCTCCCAGCTTCATTACAGATTTGACCAGTTTTGTAACTCCACACGTGTCAGTCTGTGTATGGGAATTAGAGGAGGGATGTGGCCGAAGAGCAGAGCTCACTTCTTAAAGAGGCACCACTCTGCAGCCTGGGCTGTGCTTAGGGTTCAGCTCACTGGCTTCTGCAACATCTAGATATTCAGAGCTTTCCATGGCTTTCTGTGAATTATCTGTGAGTTTCCTTGTTAATTCTGGAAGGGGAATTCCCATGTGGCAGACCCCAGGAGATGAGAAAGACTTGCTGCAACAACAGGAGCACAGAGTGCCCAAGGGTTTCAAAGGGAGCTACAGGTGGCCAACACCATCTAAAGATGGGATGTGAATAGGAATTACTGTGTGTACACTGTGGTATCTACCAGAGAGACATAAAAAAAAAAAAGATAAATGGGAATGATTATTTTTACCAGTCCCAAGTGCTTGTCTGGATTTCCAACAACACTGGCTCCCTGCAGGAAAGACACAAGTGCCTCACTGAAGGGTTACTCTGAAAATGTACCAGGGGACTGTCCTCAGAGGTAGCAAAATGCAGTAGGACCTGCCTAGAGCAGCTCAGCCACTGAAGACACCAGCACAAAGGTCAGGAGTTCTCTCTCAAGAGCCTGGTAGAAAAACCAGCCCTGCCCTGGGGTTCAGCACTGGTTCTCCTGTCAAATGACTCTCCATGGAAAGGGTCAGGTGTCCCAGATCCTACGACTCCAGTAACAACATGGAAGTGGTAAGTACTACACCTTATTCTGGGGGAAGCATCCCATAGGCACAAAGGTGGACAGGGCAGGAATCCTGCTGCTGCCACCCAGGTGATTTTGATAAAACAGGACAAGGAATGGAGTTTCATTCCCAAGAGCTATGGGGAGGAAGGGAGCTGAGGGATAGACAACATCCTGTGCAAGAATGGGGCAGGACCCCAATACTGCACAGCACAGCAGAGCCCCAGGCCAAAGCCCCTTTTGCAGGGCTGTGAGCTCACAGCTATTCCACTTTGGGTGTTTTTCCACAAAACAGCTGGCAGGGAAGCACACACCATTCAGAGGAAAATCTCTCTGCTTAGAGAATGGCCTTTTTCAGTCAAACCTTGGAGGAGGAGCAAGGGGCAAAGACAGGGACAACACACTCCAGTGCTTAGAGAAGCAAAGACTGAACAGGCAGTTCAGAGCTGAACATGGCCAGATACTTCTGCAGCTGGGCAGGGACCTCCCACACAGGGGAGGATTTGTCCACGCCTTTGGGGGCAAGTGTGACATCCCAGAATATGCAGACACACGTGGTGTGAACACATATGCCAGTTTTGGTACTGACATGCTGCAGGGACCTTGGAATAGGTTGCTACCCACATGCAGATATACAGCAAGTTAAAAATACCTTTTTCCTCATTTCCTGTGCTCCACCTGCAATCACTGAGCTGGCAGGGAAGGCAAAGAGGCTCCATGTGTGGCCATTTCACTGTGCACTCGTAGCTGATGCAAACAGGGAAATCCAAGGGAAGAGGGCACACTTAATTCTCCTGCTCTAACCCAGCTAAACACAAATTCTGCTCCTGATCAGATATTCACTGCAGCACTCTGGCTTCACCTGGACAAGCCAGTATCTAGAAGAGTCATCCAAGAGCAAAAGAAAGACAATCATTGTAATCTACTTTTGCCTTATCATAAAGCTGCAGGGTGTCAGCTGGTTTAATTGCTGGTCACATTGTCACACCACAGTGCAGTGATCCCCAGAAGGATTTGAATCCAGTACTCTTTTAGGAAACTGATTTCAGAGACTGTAACAAATTTGAGTCTGTGAAAGAGAAAAATACAATTGTACAAGAACAGTTCTAACAACATAAGAATTATCCCTTCTCCGCTCTCTGGTGAGTGATTGGCCCCATAATCCACCCAGTTTAGAGCTCAATTCCTTTCTTTCTCCAGATCCTATCTCACTTCCAAGCAGCACGTTCAGTTTTGCGTCATCACACACGTGGGGGCCAGTGTGAGACAGGGAAGCTAAGGAAGTTTCAGGAATGCAGAGCCCATCCTGTTCCCACTGCACAGGGCTGCCATCTGCAGCACACACGGATGCAGGCTTCCAACAGAAGCAACTACTATTTTGTCTTATAAATAAAAAAAGTTTATTAAATCATTCAGACTTGAAAGAAGTCACAATAATCAATGCACTCAACAATTACAGCAAGTGCATCCTGTACACCACCAACCCAAATGGATTGATTCTGTATTTTATAAATAAAAATTAACATATTTACAGTGAGAAATAAAAGCATGGCATTAGGCAGTTAAAGTAGCAGATTACACAAATGCCTACCAGTTGATTTTTTTTAAAAAGTACAAATCTACAAGATTACATACGACATGTATGACTTCATTAGGTTTAAATTTTCAGAATCACAACATTTTTGTACATAATTTTGACTATGGCTCTTCCAACCACTGCCTATAAAACCCCCCATTTAATGGCAAAAAGCTCCTTTTCCTTCTCTACAGCTTCATCTGTATAAGATGCATTCCCTAAGATCTACAGTAGTGCAGAAGTATGAAATGATTTTCTCTAATGACAGGCTATGGACAGTGACAATATGTACAACTGTGGTACTTTTTTGCTTTAAAAATAGTGCAGATTCCCAGTTTACCCACCAGGGACAAAAATGGAGTCAAAGTTCATTTCAAAATCATCTTCATTTCACCAAAGAGCAAGTGATCCAGATAGACACTCACTAGGCTTAGAGACTGTAATTTGCTCTATAAAAATACAGTATTTTAATTCTATTTACATGTTACAGATCTCTCACTCACCCAGCAAGCTGACATTTACAAGCTTCAAAAAACCCAAGAAACCCCCCAAAAAAGGATAATGGAGCACAACATTGGCAAGCACAGCAGCTGGACCCGTCCACCTAGGAGAGCAAAGGTAAGAAAATGGAATGTGAAAGGTTTGGTTACTGGGCTTCAAAGTAAACAAAAATCTGTCCAACACGTCTTATACATTAAACATGGCAAAAAAAGCTGAAGTAAACTATTCCCAAGATAAACATTCTGCATCATAGGATCCTTCTGCTGAACAATCCCTGTGAAACCTGCTGAGTAGAAGAAGTGATCCTGAGGATAGTTATTTGCTTGGTTGTCTGGAATGTTTATTTCCTGATAGACTCATTGTCCGTGACCTCTGCCTGAGCACGGGTTTGGGTGGGAGCTCCAAGTCTTCAAAGACAGGATTTTCTATGATTGCTGCAGCCTCTGGTCGTTCAGTGGGACTTGGAGAGAGCATGTCCTTCACCATGGTGTACTGGAAGAAAACACAACGTGTATCACATGAACCAAGCCATCAATTCTTCCTTGTTTAACGTCCTGGCTTCAACTGTGGCTGTGTGAATAAGTGGAAAATACCCCCAGCTGCTTTCTGAGTTATTTGGGTACTAGTGCTTTGGCTCAGTAGGTAGAAGTGCATTAAATATTTTAAAATGTATCACTGTGCATCTGTTAAAGTGTCTTTACTGTCAAGAACTAAAAACAATTTGGCAAACCAACTCTGACTCAAGGTTTAATAGTTAAAAAACTTCACATTATTTGCAATCAAAATTAAATATATGATACATAATTTATAAGTAATTTTTAGCTTCATGCTTAAGCCATCACATATTAAGCCACACTGAATTTTCCTTGTGGCAAATTAGAATTTTTCTTTAAATATACAGGTAGTTTGAATATCTGGTTGAAATTTGATCAGAATTAGTGTCCTGCTCCAGCTGAGCACAGCACAGCCCCTTCTCCCAGGCAACCTTGAGCTGTAGAGCAGGAAAGGCTGGTCTCATTTAGCCACTGGTCTGAAGCTACCTTGAACACCTGAGAGCACCTCAGCTTTTTGCTGGGGAGGTTTTGTACATCACCTCCTCTTTACCTGCAGCCACGTCACTTTACACACCTGACTAATGAGAACACAGCACAATTTGCTCATGTGATTTCCCTCTTGGAGGTCCAGTTCTGGAGGGGATCCCATACAGTCATGGTGCTATCTAGAGCCTCCCCTTTACCTGCCAGGAGCTCTGCACTTTCTCTTTGGGAATATGGGTTTGTTGCAGAAAATCATGACAGGATGTATGTGAAATGGATGACTGCAAGTGATAAAGGGAAGCCAGGCAGAAATGTATTCCTGGAGGAAAACTGACAAAAGTGTCATCGTGCCCATTACTGCAGTGTTACAGCTTTCAAATGTAGAAAAGTATAGGGATAGAGAAATGCATCTTAATAACATGAAAGCAACCTGGTTTCTCCATTTTTACCTGCAAAGCAACTGAAAAACAAAGAAAAAAGCTACAATTATTAATGAAAAGGCTACAAGTAATAGCATCAGATGTACCTACCTCTTGTGCATATTTCTGAGTGAACAATGGTGGAAAGTTCAAATTTCTAACATCACTTAAGGTCTGCAAAAATATGAAGAACAACATGTAACTTTTCCAATTCTTCAGTAATATTACCCTATCCTTCAAAAATATGCAAATTATGCAAACAAATCAGCCTGCTGGAATAAACCCCTTTGTTTTAAAGTGTTGCTTTAGTGGTTAAAAATCACAACAGTTGAACAGGTAAGTTGCTGCTTCCCTAGGAATAGAGCCTGTAACAGGAATTGTGCTACAAGAACTGTGATCTCTGCAGTTTTGTATCAGCCAGATACATAAACTTGTACTTTCTCACTTTAGCTCAACAAAACCAACAAATCTGTGCACCACCCATAACCCCCACGATGGCCTACACCAGTATTAAGACCCATGAAATGCCTGTCTCTGCCTTAACAACGTAAGCACCAGTCTGTGTTTAACATTTAAGGAGGAACGAGCAGATTTATCAGCAGTTTGGAAAGCAGTTGTGTTGGGTATTTCTGTGTTTCTTCCATACAAAGGCCACTGGCTCCATCTAGTGACAGTATTTTTCCCATGTTCAGCCAGAAGCACAATATTTAGCACTTCCATTTCTTTGGAAGGATCTCCTCTTTTACAAAAGTTCGAGCACAAAATACAAGAGTTCTAAAGTTAAATCAAAATTAATTTCACTATTATTCCCCTGAAAGTATAAAGCGACCAGTTAATAATGATGGACAACAGTCAAACTCCTCTTCAAGAGAACTGGATTTGATGACATTAAAATGCTTCAGAAAACTTTTCTCCTTTTCTGCCAGTTCAGTCTGCATTTAGCGATCTGTTTTCCAGCATCTGATTTGGAAATAAATTGCACTGCTACTGACTAACTGCTCACAGCTTGAGACAGGAGCAGCTCTCATGCTCCACCTCTGGGGATTTTTCCAGCCAGTTGTCACAAATTCCTAGAATTTGCTGGGTTACTTGGTCAGCCAGAGCATGTTTTGCTTCAGCAAGCAGTGCTAATGCTTGGCTAATGCCAATGAAAACCTCAGTGTAACAACTCAGAAATAACAACTGAAGTAGCCAAACTCCAGAACTTGGCAATGAAAGGGCAGGGGTTTCTTTTTAGGAAAAAAAGAGTGAAATGCCAGTGAAAATCCTGGAAAGTCAGGGCACTCTTCTAACACTCTTCTGAAGTACAACACTAAAATCAGATGGAATTTAGGTTTCATTCTGATTACTTGCTTTGCTTCTATTCTTAGGAGAGAAACTGGAAGGGCAAAGCCTGTAGTCACTGCTGTGAGAGATCTGAGAATCCAGGATGGCTCTTTCCTGGGTATTTTGTTTCAGTAAATCTCATTCAGGGAAATTGAAATTGGTTTCAGTGCAAGGGGTTCAAATTAAACACTAGTTCCTCCTCTTGACTGCCATTCTGTGCCATTCAAAGCCAAAGTATTTTAATCAACAGAATGCAGCAGGTGAAGCACTTGGTCAGGCTCCTGTTCAAGTTGTTTCTTTGTCTCTGCTAAACCCACTCCATCTTCACCTGATAATATAACCACCCCAAGCACATTTAAATGATAAATACAAGCTTTAACGACTCTCTCTTTCCTGCACAGCTTGCCACAGAGGACAGACCTTTCTGGCTGCAGCCCCTGTTCTCCATGAACTTGTTCCTGAGCAAGATGGATCTCACACATTTTAACATCAAGCAAGAGCTGTAATGCACCATCAAACATCCCAAATTCCCATCTGGTGCAATGAAGGTCATCAGTTATAGGAAGATGGTGCTTGAAGCTGAGCAAGACTCCCAGCTAAGACTCACTATAAGAAAAGGAATGGCTATTTTTCACCAAGTGCTCTGGGTGAAAAAGTACTGCAGATGCAAACAAAGGAAGAAATAATAAAAATGCACAGCATGGTTCTAATTCTTGAATGAAAACCAAGCTGGTAGGCTTAAAGTCACAAGCTACATTTATTGCTTGAGTTCTTGGATATCGTAGTTCAATAGTTTCTCTTACTTGGCTTGGCAACAGAGAAGCTTTGTAAAGAAATTAAAGCCTCAATTCAGCTGCACACATTAGGAAGACTGCAGTTTATTTTCAGTGATTCAGGGGGTCTGTACAACGCTGATAAAGAAGTTGTGCTCCAAGCTGCAAAGCTTTTCTCCAAAGGAAACAGGACAGGAACCTATTGCCAGTGTTCACCAAGCAAATAGCTATTTTAAACGTATACTCAAACTGAGGATAACCCAACACCATACATACCTTGACCCTCTCCATCTGTGTGCTGAAAGGGTACAGCAGCTCAAAGAGAATCAGTCCCAAAGAAAAGATATCCACCTTGTGCGAATAGGTGTTGCCACAGATCTGAGAAGGCAAAATCAGGGTCAGGGCAATCAAGCTACTCACTGGATGCAATGATGTACAAAGTAAACAACCCTTGCAAATCCACCTGTGGAAGTGACCAGCCCTGTGCAGAGCTGAAAGCTACAGCACAGGCACCTTGGCAAATTTCAGTGAGCACCAGGGAGCGAGGTCCTGATCCTCAGCACCTC
The DNA here is from genome assembly GCF_041296385.1 of Aphelocoma coerulescens. NCBI lineage: Eukaryota > Metazoa > Chordata > Aves > Passeriformes > Corvidae > Aphelocoma > Aphelocoma coerulescens. The sequence goes on from NC_091017.1 coordinate 74,106,021, forward strand.
TGCGCTGCAAAGCAAAATGCTTCACCTTACTTAAATCTCATGCACAACAGTGTGTCCTTCCTCAGTTAAGTGGAATCTTTTACCCTCCTATACTGCATTAAAAGCAAGAAAAATTAATGCATCCAGTCTGAAAAATTAGCCACTTTTTTTTGCTATAACAAACATATATATTTAAATACTCATTTTGGAATTCAATTTAGCTCAAAACTCTATTTTGATGAGAAAGAATTTAAGTAACTTGATTGCAGCAGTTTACTAGGAGTGCCTGATCGTAGAGTTCCCAGGAATTCAGGGCTCTTCCAGGCACTGCCAAATACAGCTTTGGAGAAGAGAGCACAAACCTGTTCCGGGCTCATGTAGAGTTTGGTCCCTACTTGTCCTGTGTGCCTGGCGTAAGCCGGCATTGGGGTCAGTACTGATTCCTCCTCCTCATCTTGGTCCATAGCAGTCACCAGTCCAAAATCCCCAACCTTTACTATGTCATCCATTGTGAAAAATATATTGGAAGGCTGAGAAAACAAAGAGGTGAAAAGAAAAGAAAAAGTAAGTAACAAACAAGTTGTCTGTGTTTAGGCCGTTACAACACTCAGAAGCTGTCAGGGTTAAAAACACTCACTGCACTGCTGAAGGATAACAGTTAAGAATTGTAACTATTCAGAAAAAAGGAATTACTTCTGCATTAACCACTGTGTCTTTCTGAAACTCAGACTGCTCATTTCTTGTCATTCAGAAGAGGTTTACCAGCAGCACACAGGTTTGCTGAGGAACATACACAGAGTCAACACTGCTGGGAACAGCACAGATAAGTTATCCAGCTCCCCATCACATGGCATTTTCACACCACATGCTGCAGTTCCAACTCCTGGGCTTTTTTATTTTAACCTCTAAGTGCTGAAGTAGTTTGCTGTATTATTAACCAGCACATAGTGCATCATCTTAGTGTTAAATTATAGATACGATGGGAACAAGGTCTGCTTTTCGGTGTAACTGCACAGTTTAATGTGGGAACAGCTGTTTGCACAACAGAATTAAAAGTTTATTTTTGATAGAAGCTTAAGAACTTTGCAATTCATAAAGGCAGGGACAGTGATGATATGGCATAACTCTCCTTTAGCTTGTTTGCCACACACCACCATCCTTGCTTAGCCTATTGATAAAAGAGACTGGAACAGAGATGTGCCTTTGCTCATGGTGCACATCCCAGTTAGTTTTTCAAGAAATTTGCTTCCTGGCTGACAGAACAGCACCCACCAAATGGATGATTATTTCTTTGAAATATAACCACTCCAGCTGGGTCACAAATACAGACACAGAGTTTTGGGGGAAGAACAGCCTGATCCTGCAAGGGGAAGGAAGCAGCAGGATGCTGTACAGGGCAAAGCTGTGGTGAAGAGGCAGGTGGTGCTGGGTAAGCTCCTCTCAGAGCTCCTGGACCCCTGAGGCTGGGAGAACATGGTCTATGCTTTGCTGACATAAACCCTGCAACGAGTAGGCAGGCAGATAGAAGGAAATACTTTTCCACAAGATAAAGGACTACAAAGCTGACCTATTTCAAAGTCCATCTGACTTCCTCAGTTAAAGACAAACCCACTGCACCCACAAGAAGCAAGACAGAGAAAAGGCTTCTTTTTTTTTTTATTTTAGGCAATGTCCAGCTCTGAGATAAGCACTACAGAAACAGTTCCACAGTGCCCACATCCTGCCTCTGAAACTGCTTCCTGAGCCAGGTCTTAGCTCCCACTGTATTTCCCTGTAATGAATGTCCAAACCTTTGGAGTCACAGTGCATTCAGGGCACAAAAGCCACTGCCCTGTAAACCCACAGCATCTCCGGGCTCTTGCTGAAGGATTTACAGAGCACCCACCCCCTCAGTGCACACCCACATGTTCAAAAGTCTTGATGTCAGAATTTTAATGTTCAGGGAACAAACATCTCCACTAGGAGTTTGTATCCCATTGCCTTGATCTCCATTCTCCTGCTCCACCAAACATACAAGTCAAGATTTGCATTGCTTCCTGGGGAAAAACTCTTCGTAACAGAAAGTTTATTTCAATTCTTCTCTGGCCAGACACAGACTGTCTCTGAACAGGCTGGCACATAGTTTCTACAAATAAGAGGAATGGACTTTCTGTTATTGCAAAATACCAGCAAAAATAAACCATCAAGATCACATTAGGGAAGAAGCCTAAGGCAGATGCACACAGTTTTGATTTAAATCATCAGAAGAGTACAATCAAATATAACCACCCTCTAGTTTAGTTATCTTGCCACCTGCACAAAGAGATTGCTCTCCATACTCTTCAGTCACAGTAAGAATTCTCATTTTTTCACAGACATGAATAAGCTTCTCACACATATGAAAGACTCTGTTTAATTCAATTAATGCTGTAAAATGTATCCAAGACTGTTCTTGCAGTTCTGTGAAACTGATAATTTCTCTTGAGCTGCCAAGCATGACCGACAGCTTATCCTGGGAATAACAGTAAATTCACTTGACAGACAGACTTTTGTTTCTGCACTTCATTTTCTTCAAAAGAATGTGAACTCTGACCTCTTCACTTGCCCACATAAATTCCTGCCATCTTGTCATTACAGTATCTCTGATTAGCAGGAGCCTAATTAATGCATTTTAATGTGCACTGTTAATTTAAATATTTAGATTACTTCTTGGATCTTTTAATATGCCCACATACAAATTTATTTTGACACAGATCTACCAGCTTTTGTTGGTGCCAGTGGGAGCAAGAACTGGCCTCTGCTGTCACTGAGCTCTGCCTGTAGCTAAGCCAAAGCAGCTTTGCAGGTTTTTCACTTGTTAGTGCTGGCACCAGCTCAGGGCTGCATGACCAATCTCTTGGACAAATTAGAACAATAGATGAGATCTCTTCCTAGGAGCTTCTGAAAAGTATAGAAAATAACTAAATACACTGGCTGTTGTTTTGACCAAATTAACACATAACAGACAAATAAATAAACGTTGGGATCCAAGAATAACATCTATACAAGCATAGAAAGTTTCCTGAAGGAAGAAGTTGTTCATCCAAGGAGAATGTTTCCAAGCTGGTTATACCAAGTAAACAAAATTAAATCTCTTGTTCAAACCGCTGCCAGCATTGAACTTTTAAGATGTTCCAACAAAACACTCCACACCTGCTGATTAAGACTAATACAGTTTTAAGTGAAGATCTACATAAGGTTTACTGAACAGTGAGCTCAGTGAAGACTGCAGAGGGCTACAGCTGACAGTATTCTTAAGAAAGGTTATTAATTAACATGCCTAGCAACATATTAGTACAGGGATTTAATTACTTTTATGGTCAGTTTCTCAGACACTAAAGATTTGTCAGATAACTGGTTCAAGGTAATTGCCAGGGCTGATGGGAAAAGAAAATACTTGGAAGGGTTCATGAGTTTTTCTAACTCTGACATATCCTTTCAGGATTATTGAATTTGAACCTTTTACTGCCACATCTGAGATGACATTTTTTAGCTTTTCCTTCTGCGTATACCAAGTTACCATTACAGTCATTTCAGTAATTACACCACTGAAGGTAGGTATTAATGCCTCCTCAGATCAGCAGATAGAAAAAGAACTGCCTCTCCACATTTGGCAAAAGGGATCCATTTCTCAGAGCTTGGCCTAATAAAACTAACTTCAGTTGGGCTCTTCAATTAAATTTGTGTATTTAGTAACACATACTGACACTTCCAGTGCTTTGAATCACAGCAAAATTAGGCACTATCATAGGAGGATCATGAACAGAATGAAAGAAAAGGTACAAGTTACTCCTGACTTCAGTTACACTAAATACCAGAGGTTCAAACTACCTTTCCCAGTCCTCACTGTGTGGATGCTATCAGACATTAAAAGTACTGTGAATCCTTCAGAAAGCTGCACTGTGATAGCTGGCATTGACTCAGAATTCAGCTCCAGGACACTTTACATTTCAATCCCAGAGCAGTAACACTTAATTTTTACTTTCTCTGACCAAGAGTAACACTGCTCCTTTTAGGCTGTATTGCTTTAGAAAGAATGAAAATACCAGAATTAGAATCACAGAATTATTTAGGTTGGAAAAGACTTTTAAGATCAAGTCCAAGTGCAAGCTCCACACTGCCAATTATCTGCTTCACTTGAAATAGTAGAACAGGATCCAAAATAGCTTTGTCACACAGCTCAGCACTGAATAACCCTGTACAAAGAACATTAATTAAAAATACCATAGAACAAATGCCACTGATCTGTGCCAGGTACAAGAAGTCTTGCTGTAAGAAAGACTTTAATTGCAATAACAAGTGATGAATGTTTATTTCCTGGAGCACTGCATCTCCAGATTATTGTACAGACATTAATTCAGCTTTTCTAACACCCGTGCTTAGGTTACTGAGAGGAGTCAGCTATTTTAGCAGGCTTTGTCTCCAGTGCCACATTCCTCCCACACACAGCAACCTATGGATACAAACCTTGAGATCCCTGTGCATTAATCCTTTGCTATGCAGAAACTCAACAGCTTCAGCAATCTGCAGAAAGATCTGCAGGCACTCTGTCCTTTCCCTCTCCTCTATGGCACATCTTCTGCTCATCCAGTCTTTCAGGTTCTCTTTCCGGCAGAGCTGCATCTGGATGTACAGATACACCTTTGGAGAGGTGGGTTTGACTTTTTCTGCAGTGTTTTTAGAAAGGTCCAGGCTTAAACTTGTTGGCCTTGGAGGAGAAACCGAGAGGGGACTTCCTGAAGCAGATTTCTTGTTATCAGATTCCTTTGTACTCTTCCCTTTATCCTCAGAAGGACTCTCATTATGTGAAGCATCAACTTTATCTTCCTTACTAGAAGCATTTCCACAGCCAGAATCCTCAAACACAATAGAGGAGGAGGTCCCTTCCTTCAGATGTACAACAGGAACAGCTGAAGAACAAATTTCCAAGGAGTGTCCCAGCTCATTACTGTTGATAGTACTGTCTTCTACATCACAGCCTGTAAGGACACTGTCCTGAAGGTTTAACAGTGGATCTTCTGAATGCTGAAAGTCCCTGTTGTCTGTGCCAGAAAATTCCAGAGGAGAAAACTGACTTCCAGATGAATCTGACTGACCACAGGGTATCCCCACAGACCTCACCCTCTCTGATGAAGCTGCAGTAACTTCAATGTGTTCCTCTGTTGAAAATGGCTCTGTTCTGATCTTAAATGATGGGACATCCATCGGGCTGGGAGAACTGAGTGGCCAATCAGTGCTGGAAGACAAAGTTGAGAGATCAGAACTAGAGAAATTGTAGTAAATGCCAATCATTTCACTAGAAATGCACCCAGATTTTAATAACTGCTACCCCTAAAACCTGTGTCATACCACAATAGGGAATGACTATCCAAGTGTGGGAATCACTAATAACCAGCATTTAGCATCTGTGTCTTAGCAAGGATGTTTTCTCATTGAGACAAAAGCGTTGATAAAGGAATATTTAACAAGCTCTACTGCCTGGATTCCCAATGTGCAATCAGGCTCATCTTCAGTTTGAAAAAATGCAGCCCTTTGGAACATGCATTGCAAGGACTATTTAAAGTGCCTTGGAAGAATTACAGCTGTGCAATGTTAATTTGATGCCTGAAATATAAAGGTTGCTGTATTCTAAAAACTGTGAGGCATGTTAAGAGGTTATTATGAAACCACCCAACAGCCTTGTATTAGGCCTCATTCTATAAATGCCAACATACACCCACTTTTCCCTCTCTCTTCACATTCTCTAACTCCTTTACCTAATTTTCCCTTTTTAACCTATTTCTACCAAGCTTCACAAATTGTCACTCTGACTATCCCTCATGCATTTCTGCTGAAATAAATTCATTGAAGCCTTGGAGTACTGTATCAGGTCCATCTAACCCAAGACAAGGAAGAGGAAGAAAGCAGTAGAAAGGAACAAAGAAGGCAGAGATGCCCAAGTTTGAAACTGAATCACAGCAGCAATGCTCCAACTTTCTAACCATGGAAAGATTCACTTACACAAGTTCAACTAAGAACCACGTGATGTTTCCTAAGCTGAAAGAAGGACCTTAAAACAAGAGAGCCCACATAAACTGAGAGACACTGTGCAGAAGGGTGATTTATTTGTACTTTGTTCAATTGAAAATTTGACAGGCCAAGTTAACAACCATCTCTTTCCTACATAGTCTCTCCATCTTCCTGGATTCTCTATCAGTGTTCCAGCTCTCTTAACATACAGTCTCAAATTCAATTGTTAAAAAGACCCCACGAGTTACCTTTCATCTTTTAACCACTGCTCATCCATCTTCTCCTGCCATCTCTCAGGGGGAGCTTCCAGCCATGCGTTGAAATACCGAACAATTCCTGGATGCTCAAGCTTAGCCAAAGCCTTCACTTCCCTCATCACCTTTTCACGAGCCAGCTCTCTATGGTTTGGGGTGAGAACAAGAAACACAGTCACAAAAAGCAACAGCACAACACAAAAATTTCTGCAAAGGAATTTAATCAAAGCTGGCCCAGTATACACCAGGCCAGCAGCATTGCTTTTCACATAAAACCAAAAATATGTCTTAAATTCCCCAGAGTAACTCCTTTATCTCAGAAGTGTGGAGGAGCAGTATGTGCTCATAATGGGTCAATATTTAGTCTTCCCTTTTTCACATAATTATAGGCAGCAAAAACAAGAAGAAAAAGTTCATCTTCCTCTCAACTGTTCTCAAGGATAGAAAAAAAGATTACTAAACAGCAATATTCTACAGGGATGTAGAAGACACTGACACAAAAGACAGACAGCAACACCAGAGTATTTGTTTTTTAATTGCCAATAGGTAAGGAGATTGCATAAGGACTAGTTCTATTCTGTGGACAGGAAAGCAGGCCGCCTCCTGTCTTACTGAAGGAATTTATCTCTCTTTATAAGACTGTAACTGGATCAAATAAAGTCTGAAGGTTTTATTTATGGCTTTGAATATACTTGGAAAAAGAATTTAGGCTACCTTAAATTTCTGAACAAAACTTTTAATCTTAAATAGTCATGCTTATTTAACACATTCAAAAAAACAGTAATTCTAGATTTCATAGCTTTACCCCCTCCCTCTTGCTGTTCTAACTTGAGATTTCCAGAAGCAGTGTCTCCCATCTCCCACTAAAAGGAAGTGCTGCAAGCTCTGGGTAGGGCAATTCAGCAGCATGGCTTGACCACCTATGACTGAGAGAAAAGGTAGGGGTTGTGGGACCAGAAAATTAAACAAAGGGGCAAATGGAGTCAAGAAAGTAGGTGAAGGAGAGAGAAAGGAAAGAGGAGGTGGAGTAGGAAAGGCAAGGAAAGGAAGGAGAGAAGCACATTAACAGCACTACAATAACTGGTCCTGCTAGCAAAGGCTCTAATTCATCAAGGAAATCAAGGGAATCCCCACAGAGCAGCATCCTCACAAGATCTGCTATGCAAGTGTTTTAGCCAAGCAGGTCACCTCTGCTGGGATTGCATATGCCAAATTCTCTGTGCCAAAACTCAGACAGCCCCCCAATTAAAAAGTATGTCATTCATCCTAATGAAATATCTGTGAAATCAGTTCAGGAGCAGATGGTTCCGTGTAGGATGGGATCCCATCATTCATTCATTACTTCTGTGTCCCAGCAAACCCATTCATCACCTGTTGGGCAGTCGGATCCTTTTGATGGCATAGTTGCAGTCATCTACTTTATTTCTGGCTTCAAACACCACTCCAAAACCTCCTCGACCCAGACACTGAATTGGTTCAAAATCTGTCAGATATCTGGGAACAGAGGGATGTAAGGGAGGGATAGAAGAAGGGATGGAGGATGGAGTGGGAAAATGAATTAGTATAGATAGAAAAATAAAGCCATTTATGACCATGACTGAAGTAGTTCTGTGCAGGCAAAACATGCTGAAGGACTTGAAGAATTTCTTATTTTTCCCTCTCACCCACTGTGGCAGTCAGATGGTTCCCTGTCTATGAAATGGCCAGTTGCTGATTCCGTATTTATGCAGAGTCTATCACAGGCCAGCAGGATTCATTCTGCATGCACTGGACAACTGAAGAGGTTTTTCAGAATACCAGGTTGCTTGCCTACTGGATCATGAGGATATAGCCCATGTTTCTATAGCTGAGTACTTCTGAAATCATGATTTGCCTTTAACTGTTTCTGCAACCAATCCTTCTAAACATCCCATCCAAAACATCACTGTTCCTGAATATCATTGCTTTTCTTACTCCTCATTTTACAAATGTACAGGAAATGGTCACATTTACTCTGGAGCATAATGACACACCCCTATTAAGCCTTCTGTCTTAACCAACTCCTCTATAAAACCAATAAAGGTTTTATTTTAAGTATAGATTGCTTATTCTGCAGAGTATATAAAATGTCATCTGTTTCCATCCACAACTGCCTTTTTCTGCCTTACACCATAAACACAGGAACAGATGGAGTAAACACTGATTAAGACCTACAAGGATCAATCTCCCATTTTGCATATCAGCAAGAAGTATGAGAACAATATTTTTGATCACATATAGTCTGTTGACTCTCTGGAATTTCTGAGACTAATCATAACTGCAATGACCCATGAGTAACGGGGTCACAGAGTCCTTTGTGCCAGTTACTGATTATCCTGCAAAGTCAGAGGACTGGGAGTTCCTAGGTAAGAACAGGTGAACACTACTCCTTCTATCTCCAGATACTATTAGTAGCCACACTGATTAAACACCCTGTTTATGTTGTGTTGAACAGACCTCACCTTGACACATATCCAGAGTTCTTGGCATCACTCCAGCTGTTGTCTTTAATGTCTCCACCAGTGGGCTCATACTTACAATCAGTCTGGCACTGTGTTTCAGACTCCTTCCGCAGCTAACAAGGGTTTCCAAAACAAGAACAAAACAAACAAATAAACAAAATCAGCTCCTTGAGTGTCTGAGACTGGTTTGTACCCTAGATATGGCATTAAATAAATATCTCCAGACACGTCAGAAGCAGTCTAATCTGCTTGCTGAAGCAGTTAAGCAAATTGTATGTGGCAGCTGGCAGCCTTCACATACAGATTAAACAATAAATTTAGGCTTTTGATTTTGTGATCTCATTAGTTATTAACTTATTAATATTACTCATTGCAGACTCCAGACTGAAAGAAACAGATAAAATAATGTATTCTGTATTTGGGATTCAGAAAAAAGTACTTACTCTGCTGTAAGGGTGGGGATGGAAGAGCTTGCGTACGATAAAAGTCGTGGCCACGATACAAAATACAATGGTGCCAACAATTTCTTTCCACCAGTGAAGCAGAAGAACAGGATCCTTTTTGCGAATGTTCTTGTAATTTGTGTCATCAAAAAATCGAACCGTGATCTGGTTGCTACGTTTATTTCTCTCCCTCTTGTAGTAGGGTAAGTAATAACCATTATCTGTGTATAAAACACACAAAAAGAACACAGATTTACTTGCAGGTATCTACAAAACAATTCTGGCTTCTCATTAATAGGTCTCCTCAACAGACATGGGCTGTTTTTATTTCCACACCCCATGACTTTAAATGGCACATAAGCAAATTCAGTTAATCAAGGTTGCAAACAGCAACTAGGTCTCCCTAGCTTTAAACGAGAATAGATTCCATATGGAAAACTTTTGATAACCATCCTGAGTCTCCAGCACTGTTAATAAATTCTGAAAAAAGTAATTCCCAAGATTTTTCCACTCCAAACAACTCTCAGTGGCAATGGCAGCACACACAACAGCTCTGCAGTAGCAGTTCCTGGCACTTTGTTGTGCTTTATGTGGCAATAATTGTACCTACATCGCAATCTGGAAATCCTAGTTTGGGCAATAATTTCCCATTTCATTAAATGTTAGAAAACTCCATATATTTAAGGTCAAACAAATGGTCATTTACTGAATTTCACAGGTAATAAATGGGTAAACCTGGCTATTTGAAACACTTCAAAGTTTGGAACTTCACCTACCATATGGGTACTGCAGCACTGACAGTGCTCCATTGCTGTATTCCTCATGAGAATACTTGTCATTGCTGAGACACTTATCAAACTCGTCAGAACCCACCAACACTGGAGTCCTGGAAGGGGAATCTAAGCATAGAAAAGACACAATTTTCCAAGCTCAGTTGTTTGTAAAATTCTGTTCTCATATTAATTTAAAGAGAACTCCAATTGCATAATCTTACAAAATGCCTCTTGGATCAGACCATGAGAAACAAACTTCGTAGAAGGAAACATTAAGAAAGGTACTTTAAGGTAACAGTTACTTAACAATTCCCCCCCTTGACAAGTCAATTCACTCATATTCACATCACTGCAAAAAACTTCCTCCTTTTGTTGAAAAATTTGATTGAGAAGATTCAACATTTCATTATGAAAAAAGACCCTGTCAAATCCATCAGAAAAGAAAACAGGCATTAAACATTTAATTAGAAAAAAAATAAACACTTAATAAAGCACAGAGAGAGTTCCTGAAGTAGTTTACAGCTGGAGACACTAGACTAGTTTGAAACATACTGGAAATCAGAAAGATGTCCTGTCTTTTCTGAGCTAAGGTAATCAATGAAACTCTGAATTGTTACTTACGGATTAAAGGTTTCCATTTGATTTTGGGAAGAGGAATAATTGCATTATCGTTCCTGGATTCCAGAGCCTTTGGGTTGGTTGGGAATTTCTCAGAAATTCTGACTGATGATTGAAGATACAACTGGCCCCTGAACATACCTAAGTAATAAACAAGGAAGCATATTAGTCTTTAGATTTGGTTCTCTTCACCCCTGGAAAAAAACTGCTTAGTCAAAATACATGGTTGAAAGCATTTTTGAAAATATTCCTTCATATTCTGAGAACTTGAGATACTGACTCTGATTGCTAAGCTGGATGAATTCAAGTAATATCTTCCCTCTGTTCTAGGAAAGCAAGTGTTCAGGACATCTCATTTTTACTGCTGGAGTGCTGGTGCTACAGGAAAATGCCAGCAATTTTTAAGAGCTATAAAGCAGTTTGGGATTTGCATAGGTAAGACCTCTTTCAAGCTTCCTACCCTTGTTAATGCTGCACAAAATAGCCATTACCAGGAAGGCTGGAACAATCTGGCTTCTTCCTGATGTTATTCTGTGTTATTCTAACCACTAACTGGAAAGTTACAAGATGCAAAGACTTAGAGAAGAAGGCTAAGGCAAACCAAGTCTTAGAAAACCAAAGCACATTTGCCTCCCAGAGACAGACAGCTGAGGAGAAGGACCTTGAGCCACTCTATTTCAAATTGTCACAAACCACATCCAATGAATTCTGACAGCTGGATGGAAACTAAGCCATGAAAAATCTTATCTGAATTTTCTTCACAGTAAGTTACTGCAATCAGTGTACCAATTAATGGGCAATTAGACTGCCTTGTTAGCTGTAAACCTGTCCTTTACAGTTTCAAGACTTTCAGCCATCTCCACTGTACTGAAACTATAAAGCAGTGAACATTTCAGAACCAAAATGGAAAAGATTTATGGGTTTGAAATCTACCAGTACAAAAAGATCTGCTTTGGTACAACCTCAACAGAGGAATTAATAATGTGTACTGCAGAAAATGCTGCAGTTGGTGTCTCACCCAAATAGACACTGGATTCTGTGGCCCCTCTGGCAGCTTCCACAAGATCTTCTTCATCTTCCAGCACCTCGTTATTTGCTGTGTAACTCGTGTCATCAAACAGACTGATTGGAATTACTTTGCCATCCTTAAGTAGCCATGCAGAAGCAATTGGAGTGCAAAACTGAAGGGAGAGAGGCAATTGGAAAATTAATGTTGCATTAACGAGCTATTAAATGAGAAAAATGAAAAACAATGTGCTTAAATTCCTTGTTTAAATTTTTGTCACAGATGCAGCAGCTCAAAGTCAGAACTTTAGTTTAAAAATTACAAGCAGATGTGTGCTCCTTTACAAAGACAGTGCCTGAAACCAAAGATGAAAGACATCTTCAAAATTTCTACTTTTGTGGTATTTAATATTCTGTCTTTTTCCTTACCTGGTATTCCCATTCCAGATGTCCTCCTCGTCTGTTAAAAGCCATCACCTTCCAATCAGCCACCGAGACCTTTATCACTGTGTCTTTCATCATAGCTTCCTGCTCCTCCACATCTGAAATAATTTTTGTTTCTTCTTTGTTCATAGTTGATTTAAAATTGCTCTCAATGTATCCGGCTCTGGTTTCAATATCTGGGACATAGCGCAGCTCAAAGTGACCAACACTGAAATTCCACCTAAAAGAAAAAGAAAAAACCTTTGCAGAAACAGCTTTTATATTCCAAGGTAGTCCCAAGTCCTCTGTGCAGGAGATTTCTAAAGTGAATTACCTATATTTGGCTCATATTTTCACAGTAAACTCTCAGACTGTCAAATGAACAAAACTGTACCAGGAGGGGAGTGCTAATCCTGAAGACAAACCAAACAAGCTGAGAAATCTTGCCCAACATGATGGGTGAACTGAGAAAAAAGCTGGTGAAGTAGGGCCAATGGCACTAAAGGTTTAGTGTTTGAAGAGGGAAATTGAAATCATCAAGTACTACAGTTGAGTCTGCTTAACAGGAAAACATTCTGTAGCTCATGAAAGCAGTAAGTACAAAGCTTTTAGGAAGCAGCATTCTAAGATATATTTCTCTTCACTAATAAAGTGGATTTAATTGGAAACATGAGATTTTTCAAATTGAGAAAGGGAAAATGCTTCTTTTGTTTAATCCTGCATATAACGTAACACAGATCCCTTGACAGGTACTTCATGAAACCAGGACTGCTCATGTCCCATAGGTTAACACCAATAAAAGACAAGTGTATAATGAAGTGTGTAAGCAGCACAGCTTTCTTGCACAGAAAAAAATTCTTCAATTCTTGTAAACCACCAAAGATACAGACAGGAAAAGCATGGCAAGTTTGTGTATTGGACAGCATGAAAGGGTAAATATTTCTTCAACAGTATATTTGGGTACCCAAAGTTTCTTATCAGTCTGGCAACCACCAGGAGCCCAAACTGGCTCCTTAAAGAATTTACACCCTTATGGTAAAAGTTTGGCATATTTTATATACTCAGTCTATTTATTAAAAATGTTTCTTTCTCTGGATTAAAACCCCAGATGTATCCCATCCAATCCATGTCACCAGGATAGCATCTCTGTTTCTCACCACAAAGACACGAGGATTCTGGTACACAAGACTAAATACTATGGTTTTGACATACCTCTCCTGGCTAATATCTGTCTCCAAGAAACACAGAATCCAACATTTATCCTCTCAGACATCTGATCTGTTAATCTACTGAGTTCTCATTAGATTCTCTCTGATAGGCTACAAATTCACAACCTGTCACATCCTGCTGCAAACAGAAGAGGGAGCAGGGGAACAGGGAATAACTCGTTCTCCATTAAGTCGCTGGGCAGTTACTGTATCTATGTATAGAACCCAGCTTTTTAAGTCTGTATTTTATGAAGTGTGTTTGGGTTTTTTTTTCAAGTAGAATACATGTCTGTAATTTTACAAAAATCTTGATGTATTAAAACTTCAACGTGACAGCATTAGGAAAATCACAGATTGAATCAGTTTCTACAGCTTGGAAAGAACAGACTACCTACATTATGGAATGAACAACATAAATTTAGGAATAATTTAAAATATCAACTTAAAATGAAAGCTTAAGACATCAAGTATAAACCCCCTCTCTCCCAGTGACAGTTATCATTAGTAGGTAAAGAACTTAAAAGTGAGTAGGTTTTAAGAAGACTTTTGAACTATCTCCTCTTGTACAAAAGCAACAGCTCGAACAAACATTATAGTGCCATTTGCCTTGTGCAGTAGAGCAGTGACAAACTCTTGTGAGGTGAGCAAGGACAAGGGAAGCGACTGTCATTTGATTTCTGTCTTTTCTGTCTCACCATCTCTGTGGGACCATTCCTGAACGGTTCTCAGACTCACTTTTCATTGCCACTGCGTGGCCCCACAGCTCGGACAGTTTTCTGTGTCCGATGTAGCAGGAGGGTCTCCTCCTGCTCCGCCTCCTCGTCGTCCCAGCGGCGGCAGCCCACGGCTGAGCAGATGTACTTCACCTGCCGGACAAGGCAGACACTCACATGTGCAACTTCAAAACAAATGTCATCAACAGCAATATTCAAAGCTAACAATCCCCACAGCCTGTTCTTGGCTCAAAGGCAATTCGGAACTAAGTGACTTTAGATGTTTGACTGGAGGGATGTTGAAAAGTCTGGTTTAAGAGATAATGGCTTTTCAGAACTAAAACTTTCAAAGGATTCTAGAAAGTTTACACTCTGTGGTATTTAAACTACCATTTGACTATATTTTGCATGTACTTCTAACAGAAAGAAATCTGAGCTCTCTCTTTTCCCACTATTTCTATGGACATCAAAAGAACATTCCTACAAGACCCACAGCATAATTCTGCTTTCATGTCATATTTGCCTCAGCATAACTCTATCAGCTTCAAATGAAGTACTACTGATTTATATAAAATACCACAAAGCCTTCCCCCCTTTGCCTTGTCAGCTATTAAAAGGAAAAGAAAACCTTAATGAACTCTCACAGTCACACAGACTTGCCAACAGTCCTAGTCTCAAACAGAATTTGCATTATGTGGGCAATGCCAGAGAGATGAAACTGCCCAAACTTTTAAGAAGGAAGACTCAGGCACTACTTCCTCTAGAGGCTGCTTTGCTACTGTGAGTATAAGCCAGGAATCAAAACAGAAATGAAAATTTCCTCTTCTGAGCACTGGAGGAGGAGGAGCCTATTGGTGCACAGAGCCCTCTGCTCCCAGTCAGGAAATCAAAAGGAATTAATGAACTCTGTTTTGCTCTTTGTCATTAGCGATGTCTACACCAGACCACAGAAGTGTTCTGCATTAAAATGTATGGCGAAAATGAAAAAACACCCCACCCTGATTTTGTTGAAAACAAACACTGGGAACTTTAAAAATTTTTAACTGAATCTGTTTCTTAACTTGTTTTAAAATGCAACAACGTTTCTGAACCAGTAAATGTCTGTTCGTCACTACACAAAGTATCTACAAACACTTCAATGATATCTGACATTTAACTGAACTTTTACAAATGACTTTAAAATATAAGAACTTCTTCTGATAGTAACACACTGACAACAACTGAAAGTCTTTAACTTTTGCATATGTTGAACTTTTTCTTTTCTCATTAGTTTTGAAAAATCTGAAATTAGTTGTAAAAAAAGTGTCACCTAAAGCATTAATTGATACACAGTGAGCTGAACTGCAAAGTCTACTTCAAGAAGAGCCAGATAATAAAGCTGAACTCCTCTCCTACAGAAAGGGGTCATCCTTTCTGGTGACATCCTCAGCTCTGGTGACAAACCCCCTGCTGGTTCCTTGTGCTGGCTCTGGCACTCCCCAACCCCTTGCTACAGCTAACCCAGCACAAAACTAATCCAATAAAAAGTGAACAGTGCTCTGCTGGGTTAGCAAATGGTGAGACAAGGGTTAAAGCCAGCACAAGGGACAGAGCAGGAGCTCCTAGGCAGGAGGAGATTGCAGTGAGGGGCTCATCCATGCCACCCACTCCAGCCCACTGCATCTCCAGCCCAAGAAGCTCAGGTTCTGCCCCTTTGTGCCCTGCAGTTACACTTGAGCTGCAGCACAGTTTAAACCTCAGGAGCTACGTGTTTGCAAGACAGAGCTCAAAACACACAGACACAAAGCACCTTTTCAGGTTCTTACCTTCCCTGAATAGGAGCTCAGCCCATAGGTGGTCAAAGACTTTCCCCCAACTAAGACAACGTCCTCGCCGAATTTGTAGGATGACTCAAGAAGAGATTCAACTGTGAAAGGAACGGCTTCCATGCTCTCTCGATCCCGATC
The DNA here is from genome assembly GCF_041296385.1 of Aphelocoma coerulescens. Lineage (NCBI taxonomy): Eukaryota > Metazoa > Chordata > Aves > Passeriformes > Corvidae > Aphelocoma > Aphelocoma coerulescens. The sequence continues at coordinate 74,121,890 of NC_091017.1, forward strand.
CCACTGGAAGAGGTCCCCATCCAAGGAAGGGATAATCATCTTATTTCCAAACACCTAAAATAATTGAATTGAATCATAGCTATGATTTAACCATAATTTTATCAAAACACACAGACCACAAATGGAAACAGAAATGCTGTACAAGCAAGTCCAGTGCATTATGCTCCAGTATCCTAACAGTTCTGTATTCCAGAGTCCTATTTTTCAAAGTTATACTGAAGACAGAAAACTTTCAGGCATTCAAATCAAATCCATATTTCACTATTCTTAGTTAAAAAACAGTTCAGTGTGTGACACTTCTTCAAAACATTTGAAAGCTCGATGAGTTGACAGGTTTCATCCAAAACTGCAGAAAATATGATGTGGGTTGAAGCATTCTTGAAGAGACAGGCACTGGTTAAAGTGCAAAGTTTTGCAGATTATTTGTGATAGTTTCAAGATAGTGGAATTTTAAAAGAACAACTGAGGCTGTTTTCACAATTAATGACTATTCCAGAATATCCAACTTTCTGTAAAGCAGAGGGAGCAATTATCACTGAGATCAGAGCTCACATTTCACCTTTGCCTCTCCAGACAGTTAAATCTGACTTCTCCTCAGAATTTCTTATCTTTAAGCACACTGTTCCTTTAAAAATTGCCTGGCTTTTCCCTAAACACACAAGTAAAAAAAAAAATCTTCACTGGATACAATATTTCATCCATTACACTGAGATTTTCACGGAGATCCTAGTTCAGAAGTATGAGTCATTGTCAACGGGTACTAAGGGACTTATTAAGAAACTCATTATCAGCATGATGGACCATAACTAATGCTGTGGAGCCACAGTGGCTGTGCCCATCAAGAACAGTGAGAAACTGTAATCCACATAATCTTAGCTTCTGAGGATATGGATTAACACGGGAGATTTTAGCGCTTTTTCAGAACCCCTATCCATTTGGGCAGTATCCTACAACATAATTACATTAAATTTGGATACTTGACCCATTAGGAATTAAAGACTGCTTCTGGTACATGTGTATTAGTCACTTTGAAAAAAATATTCCTGCTCAGACTCCAAGGCAAGGCACAGATGTGTATTACAAAGTAATACAAAACATGCAGAAGGTTTCTGGTTGTTTTTATTTCTGAAGCCACTGTGAGGATCTTCTGCATGATTCAAATTCCATATAACATGGGACTTTTTATTCCTCTAACTGGGTCACAGTCGAGCAAACAGCATTAAGCAAAGTTGGGATTCACCTAAACAGGGAGGGAAAGACATGTTGTAGGTGTGTGCATGTCATGACTAATATCTCCTCTTACACTGTTCGACAGACCTCATTCAAACAGAAAATTCAAGTGAGTTACCCAACAATGCTGGTATTTAAGATCCCTAAAGGATCCAATACCAATGCTTTCCAGCTTTGAAAAGCCTCATGATGACAGACAATTAAAATAAAAACTCCTCTCAGGAGCACAATGTGTAATTGAAGAGATGATAAAAATAAACCCCTGAGATTAGCTGTGAAGCTCTTTACAAAGCAAAACTAGGTGTGTTCTTTCCCTCTCAGATATTTACCTTATGGCAATAAAGGCCAAACATCCTGGAAAAGACATTGCATGTGATACACAAATGTTGCATTATGGCCTCCTACTGGGGAGGAAAAATAAACACACACAGAAAAATAAACCAACGAAAAAGAAAATATTCCAGTGTGGGGTGTCATTTGTAGAGATCACCTGATCGGTGGACAAATAAAGCAAATAAATAAGGTTTATATAAACATTCACATTCAAGAGCAACCTTGTGGTCTTGAGAAACAAAAGGCTGGGAAGATTTGGAAAAGAACTTTTTAAAACCAAAATGCCAGTGCCGAAGTTGCAGCTGTAACCATGGTGGAAGTACCTTGTAAAAAATTCAATACAGAGGAGTAATACCACAGAATATTTCTGTAATATATTCTTTCAGAAGCCCGTAATAATTCTGATGACAACTTTTCACCTGTGCAGCTGTTACTTTGCATTAACAAATCCTCTGAATGGATCTGCACATGATCCATATACATGCAAGTAGTCTGAAGGCCCATGCCAGTATGAGATGTTCTGCTACAAGGGTTAGAGACCACCCATGGTTTGTGAAGAAAGAGACACTGGTGTAAACTGCCCAGGAATTGTTGCTGAGCAAGGAAGACTCTCTGTGGGCAACTGCAAGCTCTGGGGACAGCATGACACACATCACCTTAAGTGCCTGCCCTGTCACAAAGCTCTTGCTCCAGGGCCTGAGTAGGAAATTTTCCACCAGCAAAACAACACACACACATTGGCCATTTCTAGGAACCACACCGAAATTTCCAAGATGCATGAAGCTGACTCAGCAACACAGACCTGTATAGTCCCAATATATGGATCAAATCAGGTCATGGCTTCGAAAACTCCCTGACAGTGGGTCACTGCCTGCTGGACTGTTAAAACCTCAGTCCCCATAAGCTGCAGAGGACAGATGCCACTTGGTCAGCTCTGCTGATCACCTGTCCATGCTCCCAACCTTGAGGGCATCCACAGGAACAGCATGTCCTAGGCAACACTGGGAGGAGAAAGCTGAGAAAAGACACAACTGCTGTCCATGAACACATCAGGAAAGGGAGCACAGGCAGCAGGAAGGGCTGTTGCAGTGAAGGACAATGCCAGAGTAGGAGTGCATAAGGTTAAACTGACCCTAAGTGCAAGTGAGACATTTGGGTTACTAACCATCACAAATGAGGTATTTCACTAGAGAAACAGAACAGGAAAAAAAAATCACCTTATTTTAAGATGACTCTATCTATAAGTGAATTACGTGACACGGTGCTGACAAGAGACAGCACCTGATTACCACGAAGGTCTTCTTTTAACAAAAGAGCTTTATTTGAAGAATGGGGCAGGTATGCAAATGTGCCACTTGCAGGTGCCCGCATACATGTGTAACAAAAGGCATTTGTGGCCACTTGTGGTGACATCTGTTTTCAAAAGAGCAGCTCACCCAGAGGCTTAGGAAGGACATTAATAACAACAACTGTCTGAATTATGCAGCTCATTCTCTAGTACATCAGAAGCAGAAAAGGGACTTTCCTTGAAAGTACTAGCAACTAGCATCGGCATGCAGCTCAGGTAAAGGAATGACATCACCCTGTATCTCAAAAGCATTACCTCATCTCCTAATCCAAGGAGTGAGTCACCCAGGCAGTCAGCTGCAAATCTCTTGGCACAGAAAATGTAGGTTACCACGATGCACTTACACATTCCTCTGATCTGTCAACGTAAATAGCTATTTGTTCGGCTTCACTGGTCAGCAATATGGCACATAATTGTTAAGTGGCTCGTCTTTCAGAAGTAACACTTAAAAAAAGCCCCCACATTAACTATGGAGCCCTAAACGAGCCGCTGCTCTTTTGCTCATTAAGAGTTTGCAGCCCAAGTTCTCCATTGGCTCTGCGCGGGGTGCTGCAGCCCTATCAGCGGCGCGGGCTGCGCAATCTCCAGGCCGACGGGTGAGGTAATGCAGTTTCTAAAAAGCCTCCACAAAAAAGCAAAAAGGCAAAAAGGCATAACGATCCGGAATGGCATACGCTTCCAGGGAATTTGCTGTCTAGACTCTTTACTGGAAAGGAGGGCACCGTACGGCAGGTGCCACGGCAGGTGCCACGGCAGGTTGATCGGCGCAGGAAGCGCTGATTTATAGCGGTGGAGAGAAGAGAAAAAGAAAGGGAAAAATTGTGTAAACAGAGATCAAAACAAGCTGAAGTACTAAAGCTTCCAGGAGCTGTTTAACAGCAAGCGTGACATTCTACCCCGTTTCTAACACTCTTTATCATCTGAAGCAAAAATCAAGCCTGCTCACGTGCAGACACATCTGAGCCAAGTCTGGTGCCAAAACAGTCAATATTATTGTTTACAGATGGGCTGGACTATCTACTAACTCCAAGGAAATAACCAAGCACAAGTGAAATATTTTTCTTAAAATAGGATTTTATGTCTTTATGTTTTTCTAACACTTCTGGTTGTAGTTTTCAAACCTTACTGTTACTATAAGATGCAAGAGCTTCATTCCAGTTACTAATTAACTAAGACCAACCTACATGATCTTAAATGATAAGGGTACCAGTTTTTTTCTCTCTATAATTATCCCTACAATAGGATCACTGTAACAAACAGGATCAAAGCCAACATCAAGCATGCTCTTATAAAGCTACTTCTCACTGAGAACTATGTCTTTTAAGCCTCTTTAAAATTAATCTAGGCAACATATTAAAAGTCACATATGGCAGCTTTATTCTGAAGGATAGAAACAAGAGTCTGCACAAAGAAATCTGGGAAAGAGAAAAGCAAGCTGGTATGCTCCACATTAAAAAAAAAACCGAACAAATTAAAAACACAAACCCACAGACAGAGAGTAACACAGGTATCTCCCTACTGTAAATGTTTACAGATTTTTCAGGTGATATAGATATATATATATAGATACATGCACACACAATTTTTGAGATGTCCCTAGTTTGGGCTGGTCTGGAGCTGATTTACTGTCTACTCTTTTTTGCTATGCATGCAGGAAGGTTATCTGCACAGATCCACGGGTTTATGACTACCTTCCAATAGAAGAGGTTATTTCTCCTCTTCACCTTAGATTTCAGGATGCTGATTCATCTGTTTTTCCTCCAGCTACCTGCAGAAATCCTGAAGCACAGGGCACTACAAGGATGACAGTGTACTGTTACTAACAGGCAAACCCTAATCAAACAGCAGCACACTGGGATGAAGGGGCCAACCAGTCTTCGAACTTCTGCAAGGCCTACAACATCCCGACTTCCTTAAGAGAGCAAAGACCCAGACATGAGTACAATCTTTTGAAAAACAAAGGCTGTTGAGCTATTCTACTGCCTAAAGCACTGCTAAAAGAGCAAAGTATTCTTCAAAACATACAGTGCTCTTCAACCAGCCAGGAAAAAGAAAACTGACTGCAAAAGGGGAGTCCATGATTTTCATCAGTAAAACAACCTGAGACATGTTCAAGGGCAATGAGGAAGCTGAGGCAGGAAATACCAACAGACAGGTTGTTGTCTAGAAAATTTTCCTTCCTGTGAGAACCATTACTTCTGATCTCAGCACCACACTTGTTTACAAAGTGCATACCTGTCCTGACCACCTCCTGTGCCTGTCGAGCACTGAACATGCCCAAACCATTTTCAAGACCAGGACCGTGGGAAAGGCTGCACCTGGACATCAATAAATCAGTATTTTATTGTGCTGTTTACAAAAGTGGGATTAGGTGGCCTTCCTCCTCTGCGGAGGTGAGAGCCAGCCTGTGCCAGGGCGGCACATCAGAGAAGCCATGGAAATAGGTTTTATCTCAGCTGGGGTGTGACAGCCTGAAAGAGCACACCAGGTCTGCACAGCAACAGTGAGTGGAGATGTTTCTCAAAGCTCAGGCTGATTTTTACCATCAGGCTGTACAGCTCACCCGGCAACAGTTCACAGCATCTATCAAGTGACCAAACCTGGTCCCTGACTCCTGCCTACATGAAGTACCTTATGACACAAGTTTATATCTGTTACAGTCTTCTCCTTCCACCATCCCCCATACTCCACAAGCTGGTAGTTTCTATTTCATTTTTCATGAATAAATGGAAAAAAGTAATACATTCAACTTCCGTGGGCCTGTATGAGGAGTGTGTGAAGTGATGCTATAACCCTGTGCCTGGATGAGTACTAGAGAACTCATTTCAAAATTCCTTTCTTCTCTCTCTTCAAAGCAACACCTGCAACATCCTCCTGACAACTTTTAATAAAAGACTAGAGCTGGTATCTCTCTCATGATTCTACACTTCAGATCTTAAAATCTGATCAGGTGTAAGTGCCAGGGTCCTAACAAAACTGTCTTTTACATAGTGTAAAAAGCAACAGATGACAGCAGCACAGCAGCTTCAGACTTAGACTCTCCAACATCAGGGGCACAGTACCTTGTTCAGCTTGAGTTTGCCCTTAGAATTATTCCTACTCTGCCCTCCCCTGAAGGGCATACAGGGAATCTGAGGAACTGCAGTGTGTTAACTAGACCACCCCAGCTTCAAAAGAGATCAGGAACCCAACCCAATACTGTTTGCTGTGCAATCAAACAGACCCTTCCTCCCAAGACAAGCAAACTGAAATACCACCATTACTTTAATCATAGTCAAACAAGACTTGGGGTTTTGAGATACAGAGATGCCAGCCTGCTCTGCTGCCATGGTAACAGACTTTTAAAAACTGTTCTCCTTAATAATAATAAAAAACCCCAACTGCACGGTGCTTTAAGAAAGACTTTATTTTGACATTATTCCATCCCCCTCTTTTACATGGTAAGTTTTATTAATAAGACTGCAAGTCTTCTGAAACTTAAGAGCAGTGCTTTCTGAGACAAACTGGTGCTGCTGCTACTGAGCCCATCACTGAGCTCCTTGAAACTAGCAGCACATAAGGGAGTGGATTAGTGGAAAAAAAAATTATCCAAAGCCTTGCCTCTCCAGAAACAGACCCTACACAGAAGCTCATCAGCCACCATGGCAAAATTTGTACTTGTAGAGGAAGAACCCCACACTGAAGCAGGGGAAGAGTGAGAGGAGTCCTCCCCTGAGGAGGAAGAAGTGACAATGTGTGATAAACTTACTGCAGTCCCTGCTCCCCATCCCCCAACGCCACTCTGGGGGTGGAGGGAGAGAAAATCAGGGTGAAGTTCAGCCTGGGAGGAAGGGAGGGGTGGGGGAAGGTGTTCTTCAGATTTGGTTTTATTTCTCCTTATCCTACTCTGGTTTGATTTGTAATAAAACTGGTTTCCCTGATTTGAGTTTGCTTTGCCTGTGATGGTGCCTCTCCCTGCCCTCATCTTGACCCACGAGCCTTTTCAATATATTTTCTCTGCCCTGCCCAGCTGAGGAGGGGAGTCACAGAGTGGCTCTGGTGGGCACCTGGCATCCATGCGTGGGCAGTAGCAGAAGCTCGTGGCACTTCAGGAGGCCAGGATTCCAACTGATCTCTGCTGGACCCTGTGTTTCTTCCCCTGGCCCTGCATGGACAGGATGCTTTTGCGGATAAGGACACAGAGTCCACATGAAAAATTAAAGTTACAGAGCAACTCCTATAGGAAAAGAGCCCAATACAGGAGGAGGACAGAACACAGCAAATCACCGTCTCCTCTTTCAAGGATGCAAAGAAAGAGTGCACAAAACATGCAGCGAGTCTGACAAAGATTAACAGTTACCTCCTTATGGAGCACACAGTCCAGAAGAAATTCGGAAATTAGATGACAGTGGCTGTGCTGCTAGAGGAATGATTTGCTAAACTGTCTAAAATGCTTAACCCTTGAAATGGGCCCTTCTTTATACAGATAAAGAGATAGGCTAGAAGTTAAAAAAGGCTCTAAGGCAGAATAAATTACTTTTTTGTGTATTGGGCAACTGAACTCCAATTACAAGTTATACATTACCTGAAACTGGTATTTGCCTAGGTACTAGAGGTGATCCAATTTAGTATCTGTAAATATCAGAACTGCTAAACAGCCAATACAAAACACGCAGTGGGCCATATGCAATTAGATTACAAGCTCTCTGCCTGCCCTTATCTCAACCCAGGAGGTGTAGGGTCCAGACAAAACCTGCAAGAAATGGCTGAGGGAGTGGGGTTATGTAGCCTGGAAAAAAAGGACCTCAGGGAAGACCTTATTGCTCTCTACAACTACCTGAATGGTTTTAACCAGGTGGGAAGAGTCAATCTCTTTACCCAAGAAGCAAACAATAGGACAAGAAGGAACGGCCTCAAGCTCCATCAGGAAAGGTTTAGATTGGCTACAAGGAAAACTTTCTTCACTGAAAAGGTGGTCAGGCATTGAAACAGGCTGCCCAGGGCAGTGGTGGAGTCACCATCCCTGGGGAGATGTAAAAGCCTTGTGGATGTGCCACTTAAGGATGTGGGTTAGTGGTGGCTTGGCAGTGCAGGGGTAACACTTGGGCTCTGTAATCTTAGACGTCTATCCCAACCTAAACCACTGTTATTCTACTATAAAGAGAATTAAAAAACAGAGACAATGGGGATGGTAAAAAGCATTTCCAATAGTTGGAGCACTTTGCTATGGCTGTGAGCATGAGATGAAAGCTGGTCATAAACAAAGCAACTCTGAGAAACTTTCCTGGCTTTGTTCAAGGCAGAGCATCACCTGAAGACTGGTGCTGAGAGCTTTGGTATCATACAAGCCACAATATCCTGTTCTATAGCTGCCCATGTGTCCCCTAACAGAAGTTGTCATCCCTGAAACATCCTTAAAGCACAGTGAAAGGACACCTGTCAGCACTTCCTCAGGGCTTTATCAGTGCTAACTACAAGTATCAGCAAGGCAGCCACCGAGCTGCAGCTACAGGAAGTCTTTAGGGTTTTTTAATTGAACAAGACACTGAACTAAGATGACTGAAGATGTGCAGTTTCGATAAATACGTAACACCACTCACCTAAGCAACAGCCCTACTTGTGATGATGGCATGATGGTGCTGCATCACACTAATACCAGCTCAGCTCAGGCATCCGTCAGCAATTCCCCTTGTCCTCAAGTTTACCACTTCCCACTAAAAGAACTGGTTGCGTTTCCTAGAAAAGCACAGCTTCCAGCTATCAGGGTACTTTAAAACAAATAGTCTTTTGCTGATGGCATTTTGTCCACTAAACAACATTAGAAGTTTATTTTCAGGAGAATTGTAAATTATATATTTTAGTTTCACCAAGAAAGCAGCAAAAATCTGTACTCAGAAATACACAGGTCTCTCTCTAGTGAAGTTTCCCAAGGCTGTCACCTCCTCATGCCCACATGTGTGTGTTTCCAGCAACAGAATTGAAAAAAACCACTTGTGCCATGAGGAATCCTAACACATCCATGTAGTTAAAGAGTAGTCACATCCATTCTCTTCCTACAAAACACAGGCTCCACTCCCCTTGAAAGCCCTAATAAGCCTTCTCTGCCTCAATTGCAATTAGAATTTATCTTCCTTTGAAGTACAATTCTGGACACTCACTTCTTATTCATTATGAGCTTTTCCAGGACCATTTAAGACATTAATCTATCTCTCTCTCTTTACCCGCAGGCAACACAGAATCACATTTCCTTCCCCTGCAGTGGAATGGAGATGGCAGCTGATAACCTGTCACGGGATCTCTTAGTACACAGTTTTCTCAGTTTTAAACTGGTAATCTCCAACCTTCAACAGCAAAACTACTGTTATCAATCCCCACATCTTGTATTTCATTTAGCACAGCTTAATTTTATGTCTATTATAGAAAACCTGTACAACTGAGAAACAGCTGATGCACCAGTCTTTCTCTACAGGAATGACACCTCCAACTATCTAAGCATCTGGTGGTTCTACATGTCTCAGTAGTACACAAAAATAAAGGTCACTGCAGGACAGTAGAAAACTCTTTCAGATAACTACAATTATACCAGTTTACCTACAAGGAAATATATTTTCCCCAGATTAGTCACCTCCATAACCAGACCACCAATTTACACTCTGCCTGCTTGAACAGAGTGGCAATTCAGTGCTTTACGTCTGCTCATAGCATATTACAGCTGGAAAGTAATTTTACAGTGTGAATAGATTTAAAAAAAAATTATTCTTTGTTGAGTTAAACGGTCCTTTAAAAAACTTTGGACACACTCAAACGCCTCAGAGAACCAACTTGCTATTCTCTGGATATGAAAGTCTGACCCTACTGTGAGCTGCCTGGATGGAGCACACAGACTCTTCCAAGTGCTAAGCAGGAAAGATTGTTTCTGTTGCTGGGATGTCCCATTCCAGATGTTTTAAGATGCACACAAGATTAAAATTACCAACAGTGAGCTAGACAGAGCCATTCATTTTTAAGCAGAATTCAGAACAAAGACATTTTCTCTGAATGTTTGTGTACTTTGAAACGAATCTCCTTTTTGTTTGGCCAGTGAGTGTTAGCAGAGTCAGAACAGTTTTATGCAGGATTAATATAAATTCCTAATATTCATCACTGCATTTAACCGCTGCTATAATAACCTTTTAAGTGAAAATACTCAAGTGTTTGATGGTCTTAAGTGTTCCCCACCCATATCCAAGACAAACACTATCAGCTTTCCCTTGGATGATATTTACAGACAGTGACTCACCTGAAAAACAACCATAGTAGAAAGCCATGAACCAAACAAACACCTAATTTTTATTCAAACTAATAAAATGCTGCTGCAAGGGTGCCCTAAGTGGTGGGTGAGACTTTCCTAATTCTTTCAAAGAGGCTGTTAAATTATTTATCCTCCCTGAACCTCTGGGAGGGCACATAACAGAATTCACAATTCAAGCCCCTCAAAGGGCATTTTGACCTCTTGCCTTCCCCTGACCCATTTCAGCGTGGATTTTGCATTTTCTTCTATTCCAGAGTGTAAGAGGTCAAAAGATGGGAATTGCTGAGTTCCTTCCTGTGTTCCCAAAGCAACTCAAGGCAGATTTTGGCTCTGCTCTGGCTTGTGTGGGTACAGAAGTTGCCTTATCCAAAGTGCAGGAAAGTGCAGGCAAGTCACTACCTCAAAGTGAGTCCCAGGTGTCTGGACACTTCACAGCAGAATTCTGTACGTCTTTTGGGAAAGCAAAGCACTGAAAATTTGGAAGGGTTTATGATGCAGATAAAAGGAAGGAAAAAGAAAGAAGATACATTCATACTGTGCATTAAATCCAGTCACCAGTAGAGTTTTCTGAGATTTCAAAATCCTTTCCCATCTCACTGCTCTAAGCAAAAAAGGAACAATCTGCTAAAAGTCTCTATGGGTTTGCTTCACCAACAATGCAGTGAGTTTTCAGGTGACTTCAGTATAAAACTTCTTCACCTCCCCATATTTCTCTGAGAAAAAAGGTAATACTAGGCTATTCCATAAAAATACTCCAGTTCTATGTCTATTAAAAAGATGACACAGGTATCTAAGTTTGTAGAAAAGTTAATTTTATGTGGCTATCATGTTAAAAGATTAAGATATATTTACATATATATATACATACACACAATACAAAAGTCATGAGAGTCTTTATTGGAATAAGGATGTTGACAGATTTGGTGACATGGCATAATCCAATTATTCCATTTTTCCAGGATACAGTGGTATGTTTACTCTGACTGCTATAAATGTCAGCCTTGTGGGCTGAAACTGATTTTGTCCCATGATCTTCAATGTCTCAAATAAGGAAATAAGATGCTTACTTAGGGATTAGTCTGTAACAGCCCAATCCCGAGCATACCAGGTACTTTTATCGAGTCCATCCCAGTGTAGCCTCTGCCCAGAGCACTGAAACAACTCTGACTGGTGCCCATTAAGTGATTTAGTATAAAGCTATGCAGGTAAAAGAATGCATCATCCTCATCAGTAAATGATGTGCTATGGACCATTCCCACTGCTTCAGAAGCAGTTCTCCACTTTCAGTATAATTAAGCATCATTATTTCAACAGGCTGATTCTCCCAAAAGTATTCTTTTCTAAGTAGGGACAACGCGTTAATTACAAACCCAAATTTTAAAGAGCAAAGTGTTATTATTAAAATTAAGCTCCATTTTAGAACAGTTGTGATTCAATGACTTTACTGTGAACTTCATCAGGCAATCTTTACATGCAGGTAACAAGAAAACTTGGAGCTGTAACCATATAGCTTTTATAGAGAAGGGTTTTCCATTTTAAAACAATGGATGGGGAAACAGAGTTTTTAAATTCCCATGCACAAGCCCAAACTGCAGAGCCAACTTTTCAGCATTGGCACCCTGACCATGATTTGTTTATGTTGGAGCTTAGAGCCAAGGAAAGAATTTTAGCATTTTAGTTACCCAGACACACAATTAGTACTTCAGCAGCCTTTCCATTCTAATTGATCTGTTCACATGACAAATGATGAACATCTCACTTGTCAGTGTCTTAAGCAGTAGTTTCAAGATCTGAAGTGTTTGACAGAGCTGCTGGAACATTTGAAATTTCACTGCCTCACTTTCCTAATTAACACACGAGCTCCAGACAGCCAGGTTGACATTTTACAGTTAGGCAAAGGAAGTTAACTACAGTTCTGTTAAACACTGAAAGTTTGAAGATCTAATGTCTATTCTTAAAAGGCACTTGGAAATTAAATTCATGCTTTTGCACCAGGACCTGGAACTACACTTCATTATACTCACACTTGAGAAAGTTAAAAAAAACAATTAAGACCCAGCAGCACACACTTGCCTTGCTCTGAAAGAACACAAATCTTTATCACTGCAAGTGTAACACAAAAAGTTTCTCATCTGCCATTTCTCACAAGATGTAATTTAACAGCTTACATAATGTTACTGTTTTATAATGAATATTGTGGTTGCTAGCACAGAAACCTTTGTTACCTCAAAATGTTGGAAGAGAAAGGAAAAGCCTCAAGACTTAGTTTGAGAAAATAAAACAGGTCACATGCCCACATCAGTATTTTGACCCAAACCAGAATTTTCCCAGCAATTTTAATGAGGTGAATTACTCACTTAAGTAATATCTAGATTCACTGCATGAAGTCTTTCAGCTGGTTACTGACAGCAGATTAAACATTTAAATATTTAAATGCAGTTTATTCAGAGTGTTCATCACTTTTCATCATGTTTCTTGTTAAATTCTGTCTTATCTTAACAGCATTTGTTTACATGACAGTAAGTCTAAAAAGGCCCATATTCATAACGCTTAACAGCTTCTAAAAGGCCAAAATGACGTTTTCCTTCCAAAATTAGTTATCTCATAGGCTCTGCATCTTAACTGCCAAAAACCCTCAGTGTCTTTGGCCACAGCTGTAGAAATGAAACCATTTGAAAGCCCATCTGAAAGTCCAACTTCCTCTATCCATAACAAACCTGGTTTTGTGACCACCACAACCTACTGACTTGTCACAGAAGGGAATTAAGTATCACATGGACAAACTACAATTTTTGTTGTCTAAACACCAACCTTTCATTTCTACAGTCATACCACATTGAAAAAATATCAAAACTCTGGACAGAGCAGTTGAGTGACAAAATCTTGATCTGCAAAAAAACAACTTCTGTAGTTGGAAATGCTTTAATTTCCAAAACCTTTAAAAATCTGGGCTTGTGACTAAACTTGTAATGAAGAAAAAAAAAAGTTTATATTCAAATGTGTGCTTTTCATAACTGGTGGTTCTATTTTCATTTAGCCATCAGAAACTATTTGCAGCAACAGGTACCAGACCAGTATTTTAAGTATCTAGTATTGAAACCTTTGTGAAGGATCACACTATCACTGACACCTTCCACCTAACAGAGCTCTTTACAGTTCTCTCCATAGCTTCTGTATTCTTTCCAATTCTGCTCTTAAATATATTTTGGGGGGGGAAATTTTTCTTTCCTACAGTGTTTCTTCTAAACCACAAAAATACACCTGAACAAATCTAAAAAAGCTGCATCCACAAATAAAATTCTCTCTCAGAAACAAAGGAACAGGAGTTAGCATTCACATTACTTCTGCAACCTGAGATGCTCATTAGCAGCTCTCACACTACCACAGCAACAAACCAACTCTTTCCTTAGAATTCTTTACACCAAAACAGAGGTTATGTCCATAGACAGCAACAACGAACCACAAGCAAGAAAGTCATGCAGTCTGAATAATTCTGAACTCAACTTTCATTCTCTGATGCTCATTGTGCAAAAGCATGATGCAGGGACTGGTCATCAAATCCAACCATCCCTGACAGGGAAGGACTGGGTACTTCTGTGGTGTGCTATCGCCACAAATGACCTCTGTCGGTGTTTTTATTCCTCCTAATCCTAGGAGAGAATGAGTTGGAGAACTCCCCAGTGCAGGAAAAGACAAAAAAGGAAAAAAAACTTCATTCTAATTTTTAGCCTAGGTTTATTGAAACTGATGGTGGCCAATAGCACCAAACAAGAACTTGAACTCTAGATTTTCTTCTTCTTACAGTTCATCAGCAAGAAGTGATGCAACCCTTTACCACTCAGTACTTCAGGGTGACCTTCAGCACTCTGTTTAATTGCTAACACATTCTGTTTCACAGGCAGCCTGCTTATCTAGTATAAAACACCCAAAACAATCCTTTGTTCATTTATTAAGTCACAAGGACTTTTGCTTTTCTTGAGGGAAAAAAAAAAGCCAGTACTTGCCAAGACATAGTCTAGTAATACAAAGCAGATGATCCTTTCATTTGCTTGAAATTACAAGTAACTTGTTTTCAATCAGCAAGTACATACAATTCCCCAACTCAGTTACATCATCTGGTTTGATAGTTATCAAATACATCAATCCCAAGGCTAAAATGCTGACACACTCCAGTTTGAAATGGCAACATGATGTAAGCACTCAAAAAAAAAAAGTTTGAGAATAGTACTGACAAAGTTTCATAGGTGTTTGCTCCATTATTGAACATCTACCAACACAGAGGAATCTGCATTCATTTTATTACAGACAACTCCATTTTTAAAGATTTAGTCAGGAAAAAAATTAAGTCTTACCTCTGGTTTACTGAGGCTGGATGACACAAGAGAACCTGATCCTACATCCAGATCCCACTGTTTTCTCCCACTGTTTTCTGGATCCAGAGCAGCAATTCGTCCATCCAAAGTGCTGATAATGACCAGAGATCTGCAAGTTGGAAACATTCACAGTCAAAAGTACAGCAGGATGGACTTCACCTATTAGCTGCCTTTTATATTTAGTAAAATCCAACTCCAACCCGTAAGTCTCCCTCTTATATTCTGCAGAACAGCAGTTCAACTGGGTAGCTCTACCCAGACCAACAACAGAGAGTAGAAGACCTGAAGTCTCTGGCTGGATGTCATAAACTAATTTCCATGTTGTAAGACACTTTCAGAGTTCAGATTCAAGGGAAGGCAATTGACTTTTTGCTCCCACATGCAGATGTTACCACTACAACACTGAATGAGATAACCTTTCTTGAGATATTTATACAAACAGTATGGATCCCACTTCTTCCAGTCCCCTCCAAACTGATCGCTACTAAATCCCTTCAAAACAACCTAAAACAGAAACTATTAACCAGCTAATTGGGACGTAAGAAATACTACGTTGCAACTACGTTTTCAATGATTTTGGATGAAACATCAAACTCCTGGGATATTTCGTAAGTCTCTGAATAAAACAAGTCCCTCCAAAGGCATACACAGGGCACTAGAAACAACCTCCAACACCTGCAGACCACAAAGCAAGGAAACTGGGTTTTGCAGCTTAGGCTTTAAGTAGCCTGATGTCTGGGGACACAGGGCCATGGCAGGCTGGCTGCTGATTTCTACAGAGCCTGAAGCTCCTCAATTTCAGTAAATCTTGTTTCTTACAGAGCTGTACAAGTAGAATAAACATTTCTGGTTGGGCTAGAGCTCCAGCATTAAAATAAACAAACAAATAAAATAAACAACACATCAGAGACAAAGCACTGACAAGGCATTTCTGAAGGGCTTTTTTTTTTCCTTGAAGATTGTTTCTCTCTGACCTGAAAAAGCTGGGATTGTGTTGTCAGTTTGGCTTGCAGCAGCTCACCAATCTTCAAAGGCAGAGGGAGTAGAACTTGAATCACTTTACAGGCTGCTTGCACTGAGGGGGGTTGAATCTAGTGACCCAGAAGGACCTTTATAGTGACTGGTTTCAATGAGAATAAGGAACTGTGCAAATAAACTGATGGGGAGATTAACCAGTTTCAGGTGAGGGTGAAAGGGCAGGGGGCTGGTAATGCACACACACACATATATTAATTTACTTTAAATAATAAGGGACAATAAATTATTGTGTAGAAGACAAGCCAAATATATTCACTTGTCCAAAGTTAATGGTGTAGTAACATGGAGGAAATTATGGGGTTATTAGTTTGCTTTAAGGAGGGAAAAACTGAAATCATGATCTAAAAACATGTCGAGGGAGGGTGGCTCATTACATCACCTCTAACAAAGGTCATGTAAAACATGGCAGTTTTACATGTGAAAGTAACCCACACAATTTATAGGATTTTATAATGCTTATAGCACTACACTACTAATAAAAAGAAAAATAAAGATATCTTTAACCTGTTCCAAAAATGCCATAGCAGCTCCTGCTTCTGAAGGTGGCCAAGCATCACATTCCCCCAAAAGCTAAGTTTAAGAAACTGTTGGAAAAATACCAATTGTGCAAATATTTGCACAGCAGAAGACATAAGTTTTTATAAGCTGAGTACAAACACTTTTTCCAACTGTACAGAAATGAAGACTGGGTTAATAATAAACCAGATTGCAGGAGATTGACTATTCTCAAGTACTGTAAACAAGTGCTCACACACTAAAGGCCTTGGACACATATTTAACACAATCTGTTTGCTTTATGGTAAAGCAATTTATCTGAAACCCTCTAGCATTGCATAACAAAATATTATTCCAAGTGGGTCTACTTAAATTTTATGTTGATCCTCCTGACAACTAGGTTATAAAAAGAGGTAGAAATGCAGCTAGAATGAAGGGAATTTTGGCAGCAATACTGCAGAGAAGACAAATCCTAAAACCGCACTGTGAAATGTTTTCTTCCCATGTACTCCCATTGTTTTCCTTTATCTAATTCTTCCTGTGTGACTTCTCCCTCAAGTAACAAACGTTTCATGCCTCTGTATCTTACATTTCTGTATTATCTTTCCCCAGCAGATGCAAACCTCAGTCTTCCTTAGGAGTTCCCTCATTATTTAAGCCTCTCCACCGCCACTCAAGACAGCGGTTTTGGAATCTGTACCTGCACCCTGACCTCCAGTCACCCAAATCGTGCTGTAACCGCACTTCAGGTTTAAGTACAGCTGCTTAGGAAAGAGGAGGGGAGTGTGGGGAACCTTTGTGCCAGCAGCACACACTTGGAGAAGCTGGTTTAACCAGCCACTTCTGCACACTGTAAAAATCCTGGCTTTTCCTGGGTGCAGTGGCACTCTGGGTTTGTCCCCTTGGTTCATCCACAGCTGTAGAATGGACTTTGTTTCACTCACTGAGCAAACACTTCCATGAGACAGAGGAACAGGACCAGCCCAGCTATATCTAAATCTTACGTGTGGCTACCTTTAGAACTGGAACCAGGTGTACAAAAAACATCCATTTCTCTCTGCTTTTTTAATAAGTGATTAATTTTCAACTAAATAGCCACATTTCTGGTTCAAACTTCATCTTGCTCTTCAGCAATAATACCACATATCATAAAAACAGAGTTAAAACTCCTTACTCTTCTGATAAAATCCTTCATTACCTACTCTATTTGTCTATGAATTAAAATCTTAATACCTGTTCTCCTCTTCTCTGATGGACTCCAGTAAGTTAAAACCCTGTCACTTGAACTCTAATTGGTGTAAAATCTGAAATTTGTGCCCAAGACCCTCAATAGTGCTATACTTTCCCACTATCAGATTTTCCACTCCCTTTCTCTGTGAGATTGCAGTGCTTGCAGCTTTGTGTACTGAGAGCATGAAGTGGTGACAAGAGATCTTTCCATTGCTCAGGTAGTCTAATCAAGCACTAACTTAATACATTAGGATAAAGGCAATTTAGGCAACTACTTCAAGAAAATATTTCAGAGCTTAAAAACAAACAGACAGGAGACTTGCTTTTTGTAAGCCCATAATGCCACTGTGGGTTTACTGCAGTGTATTATGCCATTCTTACATCAAATTCTTAGAAACACCAGCAGAATACAGCCATGGTTCTAGAAAAGAGAGAGTCCTTTCAGCCACCTGTTTGCCAGCCTTTCCTGGCTCAAGATGTCAGGGCTTCAATTCCTGTAATTCCATCACATTATACTGAAAAAACAATATTTTTGATGCATCTTTGGGCCAGCTGATTGACAAACCGAAACAAAATGGAATTCCTGACTCAGTTTCTGTTTTGGTTAGGCCTGACAAACTCTTTCATTCTCTGAAAAACAACACCTTTTCACTGGTTTTACCAACATCCCTTCCTGATTGGGGTAAAGCTGAAAGACTACGTCAACCAAAGAAGCCAGCCTCCAGGAACACACAAGTTTTCTGAGAACACTACCAAACCAGATTCCCTTCTGAGAAGGGAAAACACAAAATATTGCCCATCTCAAGGTCAAAAGTCACAACTACAAAACCAAGGAAGTGAGGAGTATAGAGACAAACAGCATAAAGGCTGTGTCAATACCTGTTGACAATAGACCACAGACTATACTAGGGAGTGAATGACATCACAGAGATACTAAAGAAGGAAAAAAACCCTCAATGATCAATACCACAAAATCATAATTCATTAGTCTCCACTAGCCTGGACCAGAACAAAAAAAAGATACAAAACCAAATTACTCAAAATTAGGCGGTCACTTAAATCCCAGGATCCATCACCCAGGCACCTGAGAAATGAACATTGGTAAAACAAAGACCTGCACTTCTCCTTGCCTAGAGCTGCTGGTCCACAATATATTGTGAACCAAAGGATGGAGGAGAAGAAAATCCCTTCTGGGCCCCTACAGATGGCCAACAGCAGGACTAAAGCAAGGGGCCAGTTCATGGAACACACAGAGACATCAGTAATTACAGCAGCTGGCAGAGAACAAGCTAATGTTGTATAGTCAGATTTTATTTGCACTTTGTCACCGCAAAAACACATCTGGACACACTTCCCTGACCCCAACCTCCTACAAACAGTCTCTATGGCTGAATGAAAATGTTTTCTTACCAATTCCTACCCTCTTTCGCTCACAGACAGGAACTTGTTATTCAAGGGCAGTGATAATGTTCCCCCTTGAAATTATGCAAAATATCTACTGCAAACTTCCACATGCATTGACAAAAGGCCAGTCCTGGGCCTTAAAACCTTTGTTAGTATCCCATAATGAACACAGCCCACTTTCTGAGATCAAGAGGCCTGAGCATAGCTCTGTTGCACCTTACAGAAGTGAAGGTATGATTTACCTACAAACAAAAGGGCTAAGACAGCAAGGGAAGTTGTAAACAGGACAGAGGAAGAACACTTCTTTAGTTCATCTACACCCTTTCACTGCACCAAAACTTTGCATTTATTCAAATAAGTTGTTTTTGTTAGAAAAACAAAGCAGAACTTATCATCATCTTTGAACATTTACCACCATTCCTGTTTTAGTTTAAAAGAACCACCAAAACTAATACCTTCAACCCTCAAAAGCCAACTGGGATATTGCAAATACAGCTGTTTGTTAAACTTGAACTCTAAGCAGCTATTCCAACAGCAAACCCTGCATGTTTATAGGCAAAGAGCACAGTAAATCACCAACCCTCCTATTTTCTTCCAGGAAAACAAAAAAAAAATCTTCAAACCAAGATGATTATATTCATTTGCCTACTGCAAAGACAGTTGGGGTTTTGGTTTTGTTCTTTTTTTTCCATATTATATTGACCTCTATATTGCATGGGTATTGCTGAAGAACAATTAGCTGCAATGAGTAGAGCTCTCAGAAACACAGATTAAAAAATAAAGAAATGCAGGCAAACACTATGGCCAGGCAGCCATTCTATTTTTATTTGATGACAGCAAATCTGTTCCTACATACTAATCAATTACAGAGCAGCTACATTTAATCTCAGGCTTAATTTACTACATTGAACATCTTTAGTGTATTCTACTTAGCTCTAGAAGGAAAACAGAAAATGTATTTTTAAAAATTTGGAAGGCTAAATAAATGAGGGTGCTATTAAAATTTGAATACAGTAGAATTGCAATAAACCAGGTGGTATTTTGATCACCTGATACACAAAGGAACGATCCTGTTGCTAACCGGTGAGACTGCCTTCAAAGAAAACAGGATGCCAAGTTATCGGCCAGTTTCTTGTTTCAAGTGAATGCTTGGGCATACTAATAACAAGCTTTGGGATATTCATTTTCATGTTTTCAAATACAGCAGGCATTTAGTCATGCTGTTTTTCCTTTAAACTCGCTGTGGTTTATCACCTCATCATTCTCAGCCAATTCAGAAACAGACTGGAATCAGCTCAGTAACATTTCTGCACTTGAGTCATTCATCTAAGTCTTCCTTTTGCCACACACAGTTATTAAGTATTTTATTTCCCCGTGTTATATTCTGAAACTTGTTCATCAATTTGTCTTGCATGTTTGGCTTCCCCTCAGGCACACCCCAGTGTCTGTGCTGAACAGACAGTTAAGTACACGGGGGAACTGCATTTTCTTTAAAACAAAAAGATGACAGAAAGGACAGAGTGCTCTGAACAACTGTGAACTGCAGGTGTTGGGAAGAATTTAGACTATAGATGCAGTGCTTTAGGGTCTCCTTCCCGCAGGCACAGAACTGCCACCTGGGACCAAGGCAGGGAAGGGAGCGAGACGTGGTATTACCAGGGTAAGGAGACGGGCCAGATGTCACATAGCGTGACATCCGGCAGCTTGTTTGTCTAAGAACTAAGACACCCTTTCTCCTCGCTAACAACCGCGTAAAGAACAAGCACCTCAGCGCTGGGGAGGTCCCGAAGTTCCCTTTCCTCATTGTCACTGCCTCCCCCTCCGTCCAGCCTGTCCATCCCTGTAGCGCTACTCCAGCCCCATCACAGGACTCATCACTTCCACCCCTTCTCCCTGCACCTCTGCTCCGGTCCTGGGACACTTCCCTGCGTGTCCCGCAGTCCAGCCCCACGCACCAGCCTGCGACACCCTTATTTCACCCCTTTCCCAAGCACCACTCTATCTACGATAACCCTACAGCGCAACTCTCCCTCCTCCCCTCTCCACTCTTCCCGCTCCAACACTCCCGACCCATCCCAGCGCTATTCCCGTCCAAGCCCACTCCCGCACGGTCCCTTCCCCACACACGACCCCGGGACCCTGCAGCCCTTTCCCCACGCACTTCCCCCCTCCCCAACACCCCCAGCTGCTGATTCCCAGCCTAGACACAGTGGTGTCCCCCCCAGCACCCCCAGACAGCGACCCTGGACACCGCACCCTTCTCCCCTGAGGCACTGACCCTCGCCCAGCACCCCCACACCGGACTCGAGCCCCCTCCCCAGCATCTCCACGCTCAGACCACCGACCCCCACCCCAGTCACGGACACCCTTCAACAGTCCCAGACACTGACCCCCATCCCAACCACTGATACTCCCCCCTAACCAGACCCAGACACTGATCCCCAACACCCCTCAGCCTCCCCAGGCGCTGACCCCACCTGAGCCGCCCCACACCGACATCCCAATCGGTCACTGACCCCCACCCAGCCACCGACCCCCCTGAGGAGCGCCAGTCCCCGACAGCCATCCCAGTCACCGACCCTCACCCCAGACACCGACCCCCCCTCTCACCCAGGCACTGAACCCCCCGTCAGCCCCAGGCACTGATCCCACCCCAGTCACCGCCTTCCCCCGCTCACCTGCTGCCGGTCCGGGCCTCTCCGCTGCCCTCAGCCTCCTGCTCTCCAGGAGCCGCGGGGGCCACACCGCCCTCATCGTCCTCCACTGTCACGTCCGCGGAACCAGCGGGCAAAGCGGCGGGAGCGGCGGCCGCCCCCAGCCCGAACGCGGCCTCCACAGCCGCGGCATCGCTCGGCGGCGGCTCCGGGCCGCCCGCCACCACCCCCAGCAGCACCAAAAACGCGAAGGCGGCCAGAGCGCTGCGGCCCCGCGGCCCCCGCATGGAGGGGCCCGGCTCGCCCGCCGCCGCCACCCGTTAGGACATGAACGCCGCTGTCGCTGTCGCCGCCGTCGCCGCCACAGAATGGGCGCCCGCCGCGCGCGCAGCCCTGCCCGCCGCGCCACGCCCGCCCGCCACGTACCGGCACCCCGCGCGCACCCGCCCCTGCGAGGCGGACACGCATCCCATTGGTTCGCCGCCACGCCGCTCAGCCCGCCGCTGCCTTCTGATTGGCGCGCCCGGCGGCGAGGGGCGGGGAGGAGCTGGGTGTTTGTCAACAGAGCCCGCCGGGCCAATCGGAGCCACGCCGCTCTCTCCCCCTCCTCTACCGCCGCGCCGGCCAATCGCCGCGCGCATGATTCACCGGGCCGCTCGCCGATTGGCTGTCGGCTGGCGCGCGGGTGGTGCGGCCCCGCCCCTTCCTCGGCCGGGCTGGAGACGTGGCTGTTCCTCGGCGCCGGCAGGGCGGGGCTAGGGGCGCGCACCACTGGGGAGGGGGGCGGGAAGTGGCTCCCCCCAGCCCGGAGCGGAATGGGCTCGTCGGGCGGGAACCGGGCGGTGAGGGAGCGGCCGCCCGGGGCATTGAGGGAAGAGTGGACACGGGATGAGTGTCCTGGCGGTGTTCGGACAGACAGCAGACTCAGCTCAGAGGTCTTGTCCAGCCGAATTGGTTCTGTCATTCGGTGGTGCCCCCCGGGCTGTTTTGGGCGGTACAGGTAACCCAGCCCCTGATACCAAAATCAGCCCTGTGCTTATCCCAAGTGACCTCACCCCAGGTGACCCCGCACCTGTGTCCACCCACCCCAGCACACACAGGCCCATGACCGGCAGCCCCAGCACTTCGGCCAGGTGTCGTGGCAGCCCCAGAAGCCGCCTGTGGTACATTAAACTCGTTCCCTCCATGTACTCGCGGATTTGTCCAGGGAAATTGCGAATGTCCCGTCCCTGGAAGTGTTCCAGGCCAGGTTGGATGGGGTCCTGCGCAACCTGGTCTAGTGGAAGGTGTCCCTGCCCATGGCAGCGGGTGGAACGAGATGGTCCTTAAGGTCCCTTCCAACCCGAGTCATTCTGTGAGTCTCTGTTTATACTTGATATAAATGGCACATATTATATAAATGATAAATATGATATATAATTGCTCCCTTCACGGTTAGTTTTCCCCCAGTTTTTTCCAGACCCAGTTTACCATATTTTGAACAACAGTCCTTGTCATCCTGATGGTACCACCCAACTGAGGAGGATGTCATCTGCAAATTGGATTAGGGCTGATTTTATATTTACTTCCAAATGACTAATGAAAATATTGATTATGTATGTGTGTAGTGCAGCACACATGATCCTGAAGGGTCCTATTAGAAGTAGCCTTATTCAATAGTGATTTATAACCACTTATAAAAAAATAAACTCTGTGACCAGTGTTTAATGTATTCTTCACTAATGCTTCATTATCCTGTTTAATTAAAATATTGTGCAGTTCTAAGTAAAAATGCTTTTAAAAGTTTATTACACCTTTTGGAAGAAATTGAATTATTTGTTGTCTTTTAGAAGCATAAAATGAGATTTCTATTAGACCTCTGACTGGCATTACTAATTCTTTAATGAATGACATAACACCCTTTTTTTATATTTATCCAGAACATTATCCATAGATCTAATGTTATTAAATCTACATTTACTACATATCATGCAGCTGCCTTTCCTGAAGACAGGCACCGACCTGG
Source organism: Aphelocoma coerulescens (assembly GCF_041296385.1). Taxonomy (NCBI): domain Eukaryota; kingdom Metazoa; phylum Chordata; class Aves; order Passeriformes; family Corvidae; genus Aphelocoma; species Aphelocoma coerulescens. Next base: position 74,145,270 of record NC_091017.1, read on the forward strand.
CACTATTTTAGCCTCCTAGAATTGCCCTGGTCTATCAAGGTTCACTAAAGACGAATGCCAACAGACAAGGGGTCTCTGCAGTCAGCTGTTTCCAACCTCCTGGGCCAAAAAGAGGAACAAAAGAGCTCCATCGGTCACTAATGCACTGAAATTAATCACATCACTGTTAAGTGACCTCCCCCCCACATATCTTCCTGCTTCTTTACAAACATAGATCATAAATGTTCAATGAACACTTCTGCATTGTTATTGACATTTTAATCATGTCTTTCTAGTAATGGGCCTGTACCATTCACTACTAGGGTTTTCTGGGATTTAGCCTTGCCAGCTATGGATTTCCTTTGATGTGCTTCACTTCCAATAACTACTCTGCTTCTCACAGCTTCTCATTTATACCAACATTTTCTTATTTCCTGCTTCATCCATTTTGGCTATTTCTTTTTTAATTTTACTCACACTTTCCAGTCCATTAATAAAACAAGAGTTGTCAATGTTTTTTCTCTCTTGATTTTGAAGTTGTGGCTCTTTGATCGCCCAATGAATTCTTTAAAAAGAGCTCATAATTGTAATTTTTAGACATCTACCTATATTTTTTTCTTCCTGCTTGCACTCTTTATTTTCTGATGAGTTGGAAATACAGCTCTCTTAGAGCAACAGATGTATGCAAACTCAGGTCATGAACTGCTCCCCAGCCAACCACTGAATTGCAATCCAGGGATCTTTGTTTGGGTTTTTTAACTTCCTTCATTATAACAAAGTCCAAAATAATTTACCTTGTGCCACATGCCAAATGGCGGATGTCGTTTTTAGTAACTTAAATGACATTTTATTACTGTACCCATATGGTCTTGTGCTACTATTTTCTTTATTTAGATAACTCCTCTCTCTTGAGTGTCTACCCATTCATATGTTTATAAAGAGTAATCAAATTCCTTGTTTCTCTAGGCAAACCAAGCCAAAGGCTTTTATTCTTCCCTTACACATTTGGCTGTCTGCTCTAACTTGCCCTCCCCTGCACCTGTCTCCATTAAAATTCATTTTTCTTGCATGGTGATGTTTTGAACAGTCACGTTGAAGGGTAAATTTAGTCAAATTATAAAACTCCGTTATATTTCTAGACTATGAAGAAAGGCTAATTCCTCACCACGCTTTTTACAGTAACTTGTCCCACCAGTTATTTGAGGGACTCGGAGACAGATACACAGTAACCACAGACCTCAGAAAGTTCCGCAACACCGAGAGGTGTCACGACTAGTCTTGCACTTTTACCTTTGTGCTGGTTTGTGAAGGTTTATTACCCTTAAGGCAAAACAGCAACCACCCCGTGCAAGTGTCCCTCTCACACCCATGAGCATGACCTCATTTTCTCGAGTTCCCTCCCAGCCCCCGCCCCAGATCATCAGCCTTCCAATTGCAGCCTTTTATTTCGGGGAGGATCTGGCAGTTTTCACCAGAGTACACGTTATCTTCTAGACTCCTCCTAGGTTCCGTGGTACTGAGGAATAATGAATAATAATCAGAACGTAAAAGCTCTTATTTCTCTTGTTTTGGAAACATTTCTCCAAGGGATGGACAACGTTATTCTCGAATCCTTATGACAAACATGGCAATACAGCTCTGTAATTTTCTCTCAGTATTAAGAATTTGTGCCAACAAAACCAAACTTCCTGCTTTTTGCAAAGCATGACTCACATCCTCCATTCTGTTTTGACTGACTGACATAAGAGATCTATTTCAGTCATATGACAATAACTTTGAATCTGACTAGCCACTTATGTGGAAATCAAAGCCTGTTCTTGCAGGATGGATGGATGCTAACAGGAATGGTGTTTTACATAACTCCACTGAAGATCTGCCTGCTTTTCCCGAATAACTTGCTCCTGGAAGAGGGAGGCGCGGCAGTGAAAGCTCAGCGTGCCACCTCGTGGCTGCCCCGTGCCCAGGGCCGTTCCTAGTGCCTCCCTTTTCCAGGAGAATCCAGACCTTCCAAAAGCTGCGTAGGTTGTAATCAGCATACCGGCACCCCTGCTGATGCCTTCTCACAAGCAGAACAAAACCGAGTAATTCTTTACCCGACAGATCAAACCAGAGACAAGCAGGGAGGCAGGTGTTATTCAGAGGAAATATCACCAAACTGGAGTTTGCAGGATAAAAATTTAGGTCGCAGGAATGTAAATTGCAGGGATGTGACAGCCTTGGAGTGCTGCTGCCAACCAGAAAGAGAGTTTGCTGGGAAATTCTCAGTCTTCCACTTGGTTTCTCCAGTGTGTTGGTGAAGTTTTACTTTCACGGGTCTTGGATTTTAGCTGTTTCATGCCTAATGAAATGAGAGAGGAGTACAGTTAATTGGATCAATACATCTGACACCCGGAGAGGCTGTGCCTTTGCCAGGATTTCACTCAGGTTGGAATGCACTTTTCCAGCTGGTTTAGGCTGAGTTAAGTCTGCCATGGAAGATGGTCCCACAGCCTTCCCTCTCTCAACTGACTGATCTTGCTGCCTTCCTCAGGGAAGGTCAAGGAAAACTGACCTTGATTTTTTTGGCTGCTTTACCTTTCCGAAAGAACAGCTCTCTGCCAACACATGGAAGTAGCAGGAAAACTTGGCAAGAGATGGATCATAAGATGGGAATGCTCTTTTTTTTTTTTTTTTTTTCTGTCTTAGACCAGGGCAGCTTAAGCCAGTTATGAAACTCTCTTTCAGAGAGATATATTAAGTTGGGCTGACCCAGTTCAACCTCACTCACCTGGCAAGAAGAAACTGCCTTTTCTTGCCTGTGTGGCAAGGTGAATCAGCACAGGGGCATGGGAATGCATAAACTCTGTACCCAGGCTGAGTGTGGATGGTGGCTGAAGGGAGTGAAAAGCAGGCTCTTCCCTTTTTGTCAAAAGCAAGCTGTTATCTCAGCTACCATGTAATTTTCCTACCATGTAATTTCAGCCTCAGATGCAGAATTCAGCACCCGAAGTCACTCAGTTGCCCTGACGGCCTGAAAGGGCTGAGCTGCTCTGTTCCTCAGCGTGGTTTTTGTTTGGGTTAACACATCACAGTTACCACGGTTTGACAGGCAGAATGTCTGTTCAAAGCAGGTTCAAACACCTCCTTGGACTGAAGCACGGAGGGTGAGAGCTGGCTTCTGGAGAAACTTTGACATGGGACAAAACCAGGCTTGTACAAAAGGACTTTGAGTTGGTTGCTGCTGAAATTCTCAGAAGATCAATTTCTAAAATGTCCAATACCAATTTTTTTGTGCACAGGCAAGGTTCAGCACACCAGAAATGAAAGATTTTCTGCTTTCGCTGGAGCTGTAACTCACCAACAGATCCAGGTAAATTGCTGACAGAAAGGTCATTATCTAGAAGTGGGAATGTTTGTGCTTCCCCAGGCACTGCAAGATGTGTTTTAAGCCAAAGCTATCAGCCGTTGCTGTAAGGGTACAACAGGTTTATCACCCCACACTTCTATGCTAACACTCCCCACTTTTGGGGGTGGGATTTGAGAGAAGCCCAGGGTGGGCTTCCTGAGTCAACATAAAACCCTAGTGACTGTTCTTCATTTCAGGTAGCAGTCAAATACTTAGGATACTGAGCAGAATAATCATAGAATCATAGAGTGGCCTGGGTTGGAAGAGACCTTAAAGATCATCTCGTTTCAACCCCCTGCCATGGGCAGGGACACTTTCCACTAGACCAGGTTGCCCGGAGCTTGTTCCAACTCTTCTAGGGATGGGGCAGCCACAGCTTCTCTGGGCAACCTGTTCCAGTTCACCATCCTTACATCAAATTATTTTTCCTAATATTTAATCTCGACCTACTCTCAGTTTGAAGCCATTCCCCCTTGTCCTGTCACTACAAGCTCTTGTAATATCTCCCCAAACTCAGTCAGCTGTTCCTTCAGTTTTACCCTTCTTGCATCACGGAGGAACACAGTGCTTTGGTCTGATTCCCTCTGAATATATATCCCACTAGACGTATGTATTTGCAGTTTAAAATGGGTAACTTGCAGGAAAAATCGTTGTCAGCTGGCAGAAAACACTGAACCACTGCATAGAGCCACGTGCTGCTCTAAACAGCGAGTCACCTGCGCTGTACAGAAAGGTAAGGCCTTACCGCGCTGAGATAAGCCCGGGCAATGATAATAGCGTCTTTGTTGAAATCCCACCCCATTGTTCAAGGACTGATGTGCCGGCCCAGGGAAAACAAAGGGAAATAGTTCTAGTCCTTGAAAATCACAGCAGAATCGCAGAGGTTGGCAGCAAACCAAGCCAGTCATAAACAGAATTTAAAAAGAGAAGTCAGCAGCAGCTTTTCTGTTGTGCAAATAAAAAGGTTATTCTCTACGAATTGTGGCCTGACCTTGGAGCAAGCACCTGCAGTTCTCATCCACCTTTGTGGGACTTCAGCCTGGAGAGAAGCTGAGGTACCTGTGAACGGTCCTAATGTGTCTCACAGGAGTGAAAATGCCCATGTAGGGGGGACTTCAAGGTTGCTCTGTCTCTCTAATTTGTTTCAGAAACAACTGAAGTCAACTCAAGGTAGAGGGAAAAACTATGGCAAATAGAAAAAGGCTCTATGTGCTTTAGGACGGGAGACCTCCATGGGGTTTTGTCCCGACCCTCCTGCAGGGTGGGGTAAGGCCTAAAGTGCTGGTTGATACGATGCGCTCAGAGGACCCGTGGCATATTTCATGTCCATGTTGCTACTTTCGAGGGAAATCGTGCTACAAAGTTTGAGTGAAAGTCCAAGAAAGGCTCTTCCTCAAAACCTGTGGAAGCCCGGCCAGAGTTACAGTAACTCCCCGAGCTCAGTGCATTGCCTGGCCTCCTGCAGGGGTTCCCCCCCGCCATCCTCCCTCTTCCCCCAGCACTTCCAGGCGGGACACCGCGCATCCCTCTGCTCTTTGCGGAAATGCCTCAACCCTTCCAGCCCTGGCAAACCCCATCTCTCGGTACTTATACATGTACATACATCGATGCAACAAGTTGCTCCGGGGACTGTCGGGCATTGTGGGAGCTGTAGTTCGCCGCTCGCAGCACTACAAGTCCCAGCCTTCCGGCGGAGGAGAAGGAGGAGGAGGCGGAGGCGGAGGAGGAGAGGGAGCCGGCACGGCCCAGGCCTGCAGCCCGTGAGGAAAAGCCCCCCGGGGGCGGGCCGCGCCGGCATGCGGCTCCCCGGCCGGCTCGCCCTGCTCCGCAGCACGCCCCTGGCTGCCCGGCCGCCGGGGAGGGTCCGAACGGGGCGGGCGGCGGCGCGGCGCGGCTTCTCCCGCGGGCGGCTCGGCGGCACCATGGCAGAGGAGGCCAAGAAACGGGCCGCCTTCGCCGCCGTGGACAAGCACGTCCAGGTGAGGCAGCCCCGGGTGCTGCGGGGCGCGGGGGGCTCTGAGCCCAGGTGCGCGGAGCGGCCGCGGGGTGCGCGGAGCCTCCGGGAGCACGGACGGACCCGGAGTGCGCGGAGGGGCTCCGAGGTGCAGGGACCACCCCAAAGCACAGAGAAGCTCCGGGGTGCAGGGACCTCCCAAAGCGTAGAGTGGCTGCAGGGTGCTGGGGTCCCCCAATGCATGCAGTGGCCATGGAGTTCACGGAGCATCCAAGTGCACGGAGCGGCTCCGGGGTGCCGGGACAGGCTCTGGGGTGCCGGGAAACCCCAGTGCACGGAGCGGCTCCGGGGTGCCGGGACAGGCTGTGGAGTGCCGGGACTCCCCAGTACACGGAGCGGCTCCGGGGTGCTGGGACAGGCTGTGAAGTGCCGGGATTCCCCAGTACGCGGAGCGGCTCCGGGGTGCCGGGACAGGCTGTGGAGTGCCGGGACTCCCCAGTACACGGAGCGGCTCCGGGGTGCTGGGACAGGCTCTGGGGTGCCGGGACTCCCCAGTACGCGGAGCGGCTCCGGGGTGCTGGGACAGGCTGTGAAGTGCCGGGACTCCCCAGTACACGGAGCGGCTCCGGGGTGCCGGGACAGGCTCTGGGGTGCCGGGACTCCCCAGTACGCGGAGCGGCTCCGGGGTGCCGGGACAGGCTGTGGGGTGCCGGGACTCCCCAGTACACGGAGCGGCTCCGGGGTGCACGGAGCTTCCCAGCGCATGGAGCGGCTCTGGAGTGCACGGAACCCCCAGTACCCAGAGAAATCCCGGAGTGCAAGGACAGGCTCGTGGGGTGCCGGGACCCCCCAGTGCACGAGGGGCCACGGGGTGCGTGGAATTCCCCGGTGTGCGGACGGAGCTCGGGGTGCACGGAGCGACTCCGAGGTGCAGAGACCCCCTAATCCCCGGACGGAACTTGGGGTGCACGGAGCAACTCTGGGGTGCAGAGACCCCCTAATGCACGGAGCGGCCACATGGTGCGCGGAGTCTCCAGAGGCACGGACGGGTCCCGGGCTGCGTGGAGCGGCTCCGGGCGCACGGACGGGCTCTGGGGTGCTGGGACTGAATGCACGAGGTAGCCGTGAGTCGCACGGAGTCTCCCGGAGCACGGACGGAGCTCGGGGTGCGCGTAGCGGCTCTGGGTGCAGGGACAAGTACTGGGGTGCCGGGACCCTCCCCAATGCACAGAGCGGCCACAGGGTGCACGGATTTTTCCAGTGCATGGAGCGGCTCTGGATTGCAGGGACAGGCTCTGGGGTGCCGGGACCCCCCAGTACACGGAGTGGCAGTGAAGTGCGCGGAGCTTCCCGGTGCATGGACAGGATCCGGGATGCACGGATCCTCCAGCACACAGAGTGGCTCTGGGGTGTCGGGACTCCCCAAAACACGAAGCAGCCACGGGGTGTGCAGAGTCCCCCGGTGCACGGACCGACGCTGGGATGCATGGAGCGATTTTGGGGTGCAGGGACACCCCAAAGTACGAAGCGGCCACAGGGTGTGCAGAGTCCCCCGGTGCACGGATGGACCCTGGGATGTATGGAGCGATTCTGGGGTGCAGGGACACCCTAAAGCACAGAGCGGCCACGGGCTCTCCCAGGGGCACGGATGGACCCTGCAGTTCATGGAGCAGCTCCGGGTGCAGGGACAGAATTTGGGGTGCTGGGACCCTGCAATGCACAGAGGGGCCATGGGATACACGGAATCCCCGGTGCATGGACGGACCCTGGGGTGCATGGAGCAACTCTAAAGTGCCAGGACCCCCCAAAACACAGCGGCCAAGGGGTGCACGGAGCCTTCCAGTGCACAGACAGACCCAGGGGTGTGTGAGGCAGCTCTAGGTGCAGGGACAGGCTGTGGGGTGCCAGGACTCCCAAGTGCATGGAATGGCCATGGGTTGTATGGAACTTTCCAGGGCGTTATGGGCTTCAGGTGGCACGGACTTCCACAGTGCATAGAGCAGCCCCGAGGTTCATGGTTGCAGTGGGGGGCACTGAGAATACACCCTCCACTTGGAGCACAGACAGTTCTGGGTGCAAAGAGGGACCCTGGGTGCACAGATGGGTCCTGCTGAGCCTCTTTCTCCTTCACTTTGGACTTCACTCCTTTAGCTGGGGAGAAGGAAGAAAACTGCTTTTCCTTCCCCAGTGTGTGCCTCCCTGGCAGCAGCTCCATGCCTCGTCCAGCTCAGCACTGTGTATGCCGAATCTGGGGTAATGTCTTGCACCTCCAAACTTCCACTGTGCACCCTGCTGTGAGCTGGGCTGTGGTGGGAGTTCAGGCTAATGCCATGTCCTCCTCCTTTCTCCAAGTCCGGATGTGCTGCTGCTGCACCCTATTTCTGACCACCCAAGCAAGGAACAACAGCCCCTGACTAGGGGGTTCTGTCTTGTCCTCTGCAGGGAGGGAAATGCAGCCAGGGGCTTGACTCAACCCTTTCAGTGTCAGATAGGGCTGGAGCTGCTTGAAGTTTGGCACAGCCTGATCACAGGCATTTGGAAGACCAACGGTTACAGTCACGCAGGGGTTTATCGCAGTGTTTGCTGTGCCAGCCCTTTCGCAACAGCAGTGGTGAAATCGGGGTGAGAAGTTGCTGTTAAGAAAGTAGATATTAGCAGTTAGGGGAGAAAAACAAAAATCCCTTTCCCTTCCTGCTCCCCCCTTGCTGGGTTAGCCTTTTGAGGTTTAGTTGCTGATGTCTTCCCTTATGGCCCATGAAAGTTTGTCTTGTTTTGCAGCCCCTTTCCTCGCAGCAGTCTGTACCTGCCTGAGAGAGCACAGCCACGTGCTGCCTGAGACCCACCACCTGGCCACCACGACCAAAAGTGATCAGTCTGTAAGATGGGGGAGCCTGGGAACTCTGGCAGTTCCATAAAAATCCCCTTTCTTACCCAAGGCAAGCCCAAAATTGTGCATTGAGGGTTAATGGGAGGAAGAATTAGTCTCACAAGATGTGGAGCCAAGACACCACTGTTGCTGTGAGTTACCATAACTGGCTGCTCCTTTGATTTGGGGTAAAATCAGTACTTTTGGACTTTTATAGTGAAATAGCTGGCCTTTGTGCTATTTTGTGGCCAGGCAAACTTAGGATAATGTTTCTGGCTGTGTCCCAGCTGATTAAAGTTCAATGTCCAGCTTGTGATGCTGATTAAGTAAATTAGGCAGTGTCTGGGGTATTATGCTCATGCAAGTTGGCTTCAAGGAGCAAGAAGCAGCTCAGAGTCACTGCCCAAGAGCTGGATGGTCTCAGCTGTCAGTTTGTACTGTCAGAGGGCAGCTGCTGTTTGTAATGGATACGTTCTTGTTTGCTCATTAGAGCTCTCAGGAGGGAGGAGGGTTATCTGTAAAAGCAAAGTGAAGGCTTCCCTTGCACAGCAGGGATGTGTGGGAGACACCACTGGCTTCAGGGGTTTGTTCTGCTGGACAAATCTCTTTTGCTTAACTCTGCCGTAAATCCATGGCACTGGGGGCTTGGGACTGGTACTGGGTGAGGCTCCTCGCTTGGTGTCCTCCTTCACACCCACCCCTGCCTGTGCCCCAGCACAGGAGCTCCTTGTGTGGCAGATGCACACCTACAGGTGGGAGGGGGGATTAGGAGAGGAGAACTTGTTTCTCCCTTTTTTTTTTCCTTTATTTTTTTTCATTTAAAGTTAGATTGGTGTGTTTACCCAGAGCACTTGTCCCCAGGCAGCTTCAGAAGCAGAGTTCCCCAGTCCTGGAGTGGACCCTGAGGTGACCAACCTCAGAGGCCGTGCACTGTGGGGCTGTGACAGCTTGGGGCAGCGGGGCTGGCACAGGGCTTGGGGTTTTAGAGCTGTAAGCTGCTTGGGGTGAGCTGGCTTTGCGTTTATACACCACCTCTGAAGGCGGGCCCTGTGAGTGTCTCTGTTAGCAATGAAAATACAGGTGGGAGCGCTATGTCCTGCTGCCCCAGAGAGGACTGAGCAAACTGGGCTTTGCTCTGTGTTTATCTACTACTTTTAGCTGGAGCTCTTTGCTCTGTAACCTTGTAAACTTAGGTTGGACTGGCCAGTCGCTGTGTGCTGCTGATACTGCTCCTGTGTGTTGCCATGTCAGCTTCTGTAATGCTGGGCAGTGTCTTTAGGCCCTTGGGTTGGCTGGGAAAGTGCTGTGGTCACTGCCCACTTCACCCATACGTGGGTCCTCAGCTGTGCTGTTGCTCAGTGCCTTGGTTTTGTTTGGTGGGCTTTTGGTAAACAACCTGAAACGTAATTTTTTTTGTATGAGGTGCTGCTCCTCAGTGCTCTGCTTCTTACCAGTGTTCGCCCTGCCCCTGTTTTTAAAAGTGGATGTTTTATGGTTGGTTTTGCCCCTGGTCTGGCTGGGGTTGGAGCTGAGGAGGGAGAGGTGGGAGCCACGGTAAGGCAGGGGCTGTGACAACATCAGTTTAGACTGACTTGAAGTGCTACTTCACCTCTAATCACTGATAAATGGATGGGCTGGGACCCTTGTGAGCTCTTCCTGCTTCATTATAGTGGAGTGGCTGATGCTGAGGCTTTCCCCATCCCTTTAGGGTACCCAGCTGCTCCAAGAAAGTGTTCCACCTACAGAAATGAGGGCAAAGAGAAGAAACTGCCTCTTCCCGGGTTGAAACAAGTCTTTTGGGAACACTGGTACTGCCCATGTCCTGCCAGCCTCTGCACAGCTTTGCTTGCCCCTTCCTTGGCTGGCCTTGCCTGGCTCTGCCTGCTGGGTGGGTGACACTGAGAAACCTCAGGAGCTGTTGGGTTTCTGCTGGCCATGTTGCAGGTGTGCAGCCACTGCTGCTCTCCCCAGCTTTTGCAGAGTCACCGTGGTTAGTGAGGGCTTTAATGTAAGCTGAGCCTCTGGTTTTGGAGAACTTCTGTTTTCTTTAAGCTTTTAACCTGCAGAAGCAAGAGAAATGACTAATGCCAGCGGAGTGTGACATGTCTTCAGCTGCACCTTTCCAGGTGAACTTGCGTGACAGCAAGATTTTTGCTGGTTGAAGTGCTGCAGGTGTGGCTTTTTCCACAGCTGCTGAACTCTGGATTTGCTGCACATGAGGAAAGAGCTCCAGATCTGTCTAATATCCAAGAGATAATGCACAAAAGCTCTGTGCCTGCATCTCTGGTTGTCTTCAAGTCTTCCTCATCTGAAGTCTCTGTGGTGATACTGGGCCTCTTTAAGTCAATTTAAGCTTTGGATCCTATCCAAAGAAAATGAAGTACACCGAAAATGGGGAGTGCAGAAGGCTGCAGGTCACTTACAGGGGGTGGGAAACTGAGTTGATGATAAACAGAGACTGACGTGGCAGAGAAGATGTCTTGCAGAAGTAACACAAGTGCACCCATCCACCCCCAGCCTGCAGCACCTTTTAGGAGTGTATCTGTGTTATGGATGACAGGGCAGTCAGCCTTCTTAAGCCAGACAATATGCAGAGAAGGGTCAGGATGGAGCTGTGGTTAAAATTTCATCCTCTTCAGCACATGCTGCCAGGCTCACCCACCTTCCAAGTTTTGCTGGACTCCTATAGGCAGTTTTACACTGTTTTGGAAAACATTTTTTATTATTCACAGGAACAGCTGCTGTGCTCTCTGCTTTGGCTGCTGGTGCATCTGTGCTGTTTACTAACGATATAGTTGGCAGCAAACCCAGCCTTTTACTGTGTGGCTTCCTTGGGAGATTTTATCTTGAGGTTGTTTCCCCTTCTTCCTCTGTGGTATTGTCTGAAATTCACAGCTTTCCGGCAGGAGAGCTTTCATGGAATGCCAGCAACCACCAGTGAGTGTGTTTGGAACACCCTGAGATCGGACCGTGCTGGTAATTAGCAAGCACATGTCCCTTAATGAGAGGGAGAGTTGATTAAAATCCCTTGGCCGCACACCATGGCCATGCCCTCGCTGGCACAGCGTGTTCCCTTCCTTGCCTGTGGAGTGCTGAGATGTTGTGTCCACGTGCATCCCTGGACAAGGCTCCTCTTGCATGTGTTTATAATACCAATTTTACTGGGGAAAGTGGACAATCTGGAGGCTCCAGTAACAGCATTCCTCTGTCTCTCTTTGATTTGCAGAACAATCAAGTTCTTGGGATTGGAAGTGGATCTACGATTGTACATGCGGTGCAACGATTAGGTACGGTCCTAATCCCCTTCCTGTCCCTCCCACCACAAAAAGTCCCCTTTTCCATCTGCCCCAACTACTTAAAAAGCACCCTAAATCACCTGCATGCTGACTTAAAGCTGATGCCTCAGGTCTGTTCACTGACTGCTATGTCCTGCTTGAAGCTGAAGGTTAAAACTGGGCCTTGGGCTCCAAATTTACTGCCTGAGAGTCCTGAGGAGGTAATGATTCGCCACCTGTTCTCCCCACACAGCCAGAAAAAGCACTCCACTGGCACCCACCACAAACTGGAGCTGAGCTCCTTGGTCTGGTTCCAGCTCTGCCCAGCTCTGCCCAGTGCTGACTTGCTGTGTGGCTCGGGGCCATGCAGCTGCTCTGCTTCCTTTAACCCGTTTGCCTGTGGCTCCTTTTGCTCCACACATCCACGTGATTCACACTGAGGGCTGCTGTCACATTACACCTGCTGAGGTGTAATGAAAATGAGGAATGTGAAATCCTGCTGTATTTTGTTTATGTACCCCACAGCCAGGTTTACCTGCTCGCTCCAGGTGCAGGGGTTTGCTCAGGGCGTGATTGAGAACATTTCAGCAAAATATTCAAGTGAGGCAAATGCGGTTTTGCAAAATGAGTGTGAGGGTAATTATTGTCACATCTCATTACAGAGGGTGCAGAAGTTTAAAGTTCCTTTGCAGGGCACTCTCAGCCCTAGATCTGTGTGTGGAGGTGCTGAACTTTGAATGTCCTTGCATGCAGAGCAGTTGTGGGGGCCATGGTAGGTTGGGAGTGCAGGATCAGCCCTGTTGTTCTTGGGGGCCTTGCTTGGATACAGAGGAGGAATCACAGAATCATTAAGGTTGGAAAAGACCTCCAGGATCCTCAAATCCGATGCAGCACCATCATGTTCGCCACCAAACCACACCCCAAGTGCTACATCTGCACTTCCAGGTATGAAGATTCCACCACTTCCCTGGGCAGCACAGTTCAGTGTGTCCTGCCTGGGTGGCTCTGCCTGTCTGGGGAGTCCCCTGGTGACCTCTAGCTCCCTCAGGCAAAGCTGTTCTGCAGCCCAGAGCAGGCTGAGTTCTGATCGCAGCCCAGAGCAGGCTGAGTTCTGATCACAGCCCAGCCCTTCACTGTGCAGGGACAGGGCAGGGCTGGGGCTGCCCCTTGGCACCCATCTGGCCCCACACTGTGTGTGTGATGCACTTCATTGTCTGGGAGCTGCTGTTCAGCCTTCTGGGCTTGGCTCAGTACTGCAACCACTCCCTCCTTGAGCACAGAATCAGTCTCTAAATAAATGGCTATTGTATTTGAAGAGGAGTGGCTGTTCCAGGCTGCAAATTCTGGCTTTTCATGTCTCCTGACTGCTTTAGAACTGGGATGTGGCTTGTAACAACATCCAGCCTCATGGATTGCATGTTCCATCCTTCCAGCAGCAGCGCTACCTTGGAGCATGTAGCTCGTGTGCTTGCTCTGGTGCAGGAGCTCTTGCTGACTCTTGGGCTGTTGGCTTGTGCCTGAGTATTGTAATTACTAAAATAACATTTTGTCCATAATGATACCTTAATAATAGATTTTAGTCATTTGAGGTTAGCCTGGGGGAGGAAATATTTCCTTCCATTTAATGGAATACTGTACTTTATTAGTCCTTTCCCTGCCATATATTTAAATGTTCTATAATAAATTAATGTGATGTCCCCAGGGCAACAAACCAGCAAACCTTTCAGACAGCTGCTGGAGCTCTGTGTTTACATGGAGAGCAGCAAAATCCTGTCTAATGGAGTGAGAGAGGGGATGGGGCCGATTTCCCAGGTGAGGATTTGCTGATGAGCTCCTCTGCTGCTGGAGTCATAAAGGTTAATGGCTCATGGTGGCTTGGGCTGGGCCAGAGTGGGTGTTTAAACACTTCTGACTGTTGAAACTGAGCCTCAGCCTATGGAGAGTGACACCTGTTTGCATTTTGAGCGTGACTGAGTTATTTGCAAGCCAAGCAAGTAATTGCAGTGAATCAGAGGGGCTGCTCTGAAATGAGGTTTTTTAAAGTGAAAGTTGCTGTGTTTTTACCTTGTGCAATGAACAAACCGAGGCTTCTTGCTTTTTTCCTGCAGCTGAGCGAGTTAAGGAGGAGAACCTGGCAATTGTCTGCATCCCTACATCCTTTCAGGTAAGTGCTTTCCTCCTTTGCTTCCTGCCAGTCCAGACACTCCTGCAGGGGATCTTCCCTGGGCTGTGGGAGGCCACCTTGCCTCTCTGTGGTTCACAGTGGTGTGAATTAACCAAAACCACCAGTGAAAGCAGACGTGGTGCAGCCCTGCAGATAAACCTCACAAAGAAGGTGATGGTGCTGTGTTAGCCTTACCTGAGCTCAGGGCTGGGAGGTACATTTTGAGCGAGTGTGGTAAGGCTGGTTGTGTCAGGGTCGGTGTGGGGCTTTCTCTGGATCCCAGTTGTGGGAAAATGCTGCTTAGTGGTGAACCAGACTCGTAGTGCAAAGCTCACTGGAGACACTTTGTCTCCTTGGAGTCTGTATCAGCCCTGACAGCTGTAAAGAATAAGAGCAAGCTCTTGTGTTTTCAGGGGGAACTTCAAGTGCATCAGCTGGATTTGATAAGAAATTGCAGAAGAGAAATTGGCTTAACCTCTTGTTTGCTGTGCAGCCTTTGAAGGAATTGGTTCATACCAAGCTAGATGCTGAGGGGGCTGGAGGGAGAGGGAGAACCTGGCTTGGTGGTGGAATACAGAGCTGCTGGGGAAGCTTCTGAGCATCTCCCATGCCTTTGGCAACTGGCTTTGGTCTCTTTGCCTCTGTTCCCTCCCTTTGGGCAGGGAGAGGTGATGTGATGGGGATCACCTGAGGGGTTTTCAAGGCTGGGTGGCAATACTGAATTGGGCATGTGTCCTTCTCATGGTCCTGGTGTGGACCTGGGGACTGTACTTTTGTCACAACCTTGTCACCATGAGGACAGTCAGGCAGCATGGCAGGAGGGGCAGAGCCTGTCCTGTGAGGTTTTCAGGGATTGGGTGGGTAAAGACCTGAGCAACTTTGGAGCTGACCCTGCTTTGACCTGGAGGTTGGATAGAGACCAACCTGAATTATCCTAAAATCTTAGGAAAACTTAACATCCTCTTGCCCTGCAGTTGTTTAAGTGTGGGGGTGACAGGGCTCTCTCTTCCTAGCTGTTGCAAACAGCCAGTGGCCAACTAGGGTATAATGCAAGGTGCTGCAAAGGCCAGAAAGTGAAAAAAGATAAAAATTTAACCTGTATCAGTACTTCCATTGCTTATATAGACTGTGGTGAGAGTCTGTCTTTGATCTTTCTAAAATTATTCCCATCCTGAAATGCCATGTCCCCTTTGAATCTAGGAGAAGTGCTCTGAGTTCAGTCATTAGTTCTTAAAGAAAATATTGATGAAGCTCTTGTAATGAGCATGGGCTGGAGCCTGTCCTGGCTTGAAATGTTGTCATAGTTCATTTAACATCACCGAGTTTCTTACCAGTAAAACAAAAAGGTTGCTGTTAAAGGGAAGAGAGAGATCATACACTTGCAGGAGCCAAAATTCCCAACACAGGGCTGCCTTGTATCTTTTGCAGTCTCTTAGACCTCAACCAATTCTGAGTGGTGTGTTCCCGGGCCAGCAAAACAGCATTTTATTTTCACTATGCACAGGTGTAGATGGCTGCCTGAGGTCACTGGCAAGGAAGAGTTGGTTTCAGTGGGCTTTTATACTCCTCCCTTCCCTGTTGTCAGGTCATTAATCCAACACCATGAGTAAAGCTAGATCAGGGTAAGTACCTGTCCCCTGGTGTTTGCGTTGTCTCTTTTCACCAGGCTGCGTGCCGAGAGTCCCACGGAGTGGGACTGTTCCTGCCAAGTGCTGTGCAGTTACCACCTCTTTTCCCTCAGTTATGGGAGATCTGCTTTTGGTTCCCACTGCTCCCATTGCCTTGCAAGCAGAGCCTGGAGAGAGCCAAGCCACCTCATTGCCACACCGCTGACTCTAAGCCTGTTCAGGGTCTGGCCTGCATGTGCAGCACAGTGTTTTTCAATGCTTTCCATTTCCCAGATCCCTGAAATCGCCTTGCGTGGGCACCATGTGATAAATGCCAACCCACTGATTTTTATTCCTTACATTTTGTGGGTCCTTAGGGCCCCACAGCCCATGGGTGTTAAAACTGCATGCTATGAAATGCCATGATAAAAAGTCATATCTCATTGCCAGGAGTGCCACCTGCTAATTCTAATGTTTCTGGGCTGCCAATACCTGTGACTGATGCACTGTGTTAGTGTTAGTGGGTAGAATTCAGGGGAATCAGCTGATCCAGGCTATTGCACTGGGGTTTCTTGGTCTAGCTGCAGCCTGGTAGCAAGTTTGGACGTGAGCAGAGTCTGTGCAAGGAGGGAATCTTGCTCGAATGATGATTTGTAACATAGAAAATTCAACCAGTTAGAGATTCTGCAGATGACACCAAGCTGGGTGGGAGTGTCAATCTGCTGGAGGGTGGGAAGGCTCTGCAGGGGATCTGGACAGGCTGGATAGATGGACCAAGGCCAGTGGTCTGAGGTTCAACAAGGACAAGTGCTGGGTCTGCACTTTGGCCACAACAGCCTCCTGCAGAACTCCAGGCTGTGGGCTGAGTGGCTGAAAAGTGGCCAAGGAGAAAAGGACCTGGGGGTGCTGGTCAATAGTGGCTGAACATGAGCCAAGATGTGCCCAGGTGGGCAAGGCCAATGGCCCCATGCCTGTATCAGCAGTAGTGTGGCTGCAGGACCAGGGCAGTGATTGTCCCTCTGTGCTGGGCACTGGTGAGGTCACACCTTGAGTCCTGTGTCCAGTTCTGGGCCCCTCAGGACAAGAAGGCCACTGAGGGGCTGGAGTGTGCCCAGAGAAGGGAGCAGAGCTGGGGAAGGGTCTGGGGCACAAGTGTGATGAGGAGCTGGGGGGGCTCAGCCTGGAGAAGAGGAGGCTCAGGGGGGACCTTATTGCTCTCTACAACTCCCTGACAGGAGGGTGCAACCAGGTGGTGGTTGGTCTCTTCTTCCAAGTAACAAATAACAGGACAAGAGGAAATGGCCCCAAGTTGTGCCAGGAGAGGTTTAGATTGGATATTAAGGAAAGTTTCTTCACTGAGAAGGTGGTCAAGCACTGAACAGGCTGCCCAGGGCAGTGGTGGAGTCACCATCCCTGCAGGGATGTAAAAGACATGTACATGTGGCACTTGGGGACCTGGTGGCCTGGGCAGTGCTGGGTTAATGGCTGGACTTCATGTTACTAAATCTGCCTAGACAATTCTGTGACTCCCTGTTTAAGCTGAGGGCCTGAGCCAAGGGCAGCTCTGGGTGCCCTGTGTTGTGTGGCCACTAGAGGGAAACACACGGCCACTGCAGGAAGTAGATCGGAGCCACCAAGTAGCTGTTGCAGCAGCTTCCCACACTTTTCCCACGAGTTATGCTTTTGTTTGTTTATTTTTTAGCTTATTTCCAATATGAAAAATATTTTCTTTGTTAGTTCCACATTGCTGTGGTGTAAATATTTAATTTTCGTGGTCCCATTTTTCAACTGAAGGAGATAAGAAGGGCTGGATGGGTGTGAGGGAGAATGATGTCCAAGCTGAAACAACGTAGGATTTAAAATTCCATATCTGCTTGATGCAAGTGATTCCACCGAGCTGATGAGGCCTCCTGCTATTTAGTATGGAGAAACCCAAACCCAGGAGTCCTGTTGCACCACTGAGCATTTTAGTTTAAATCAGCAGCAGGATTTCCTTTTGATTAAACTGCTCTGGTCTGAAAACATCAATTTCTCTTGCTGTGTGTTCCCACTGCAGCCTCTCCACCAGCTCAGAGTGGAGCAGTGGAGCTCTCCCAGGGAGGCTCCATCCTTGCTGCAGCTAGAGAGTGATGCCATGAGTCTGTTTTCCTTTCCTGCCACTGGTAAATGGTGTTTGTTGTCTTCTTGGTGCACAGGCCCGTCAGCTGATCCTGCAGAATGGCTTAACACTGAGTGACTTGGACCGAAATCCAGAGGTAAGTGGGACCATGGAGCTGAGACCTCACCTGACCTTCCTCTCAGCTGGTCATTCAGAACGTGTCCAGGCTCCTTTGTCCTCCCCTGAGGCTGAGTTTGGGCAGCCACGCTGCAGAACAGGAGTGAGAATTTGAGTTAGGGCAACAGGAAATGGCCTCAAGTTTTGCTACAGGAGGTTTAGATTGGATATTAGGAAAAATTTCTTCACTGAAAGGTTGGTCAAGCACTGGAACAGGCTGCCCAGGGCAGTGGTGGAATCAGCATCCCTGGAAGTGTTCAAAAAACATGTAGATGGGATGCTTAGGGACATGGTTTAGTGGGGACCTGGCAGGGTTTGTTGAGTGGTTGGACTCAATGATCTTAGAGGCCTTTTCTAACCTTAATGATTCTGTGATTTTATCAGGTTTAGTTTATTTTTCCCCCAAGTTCTCTCCTAGTTCTTGTCCTTTTAGATGGCAAGAAGGCTGCTGGGTTGTGTTGCCTCCAGGTGCTTGGCTTCTCTTCCAAGATGAGGCCTGAGGCAGGGATATTGCTGAACTGTCAAAGATTTTTCCTAGGAAAATCCTGCACGCTGGTCCTTAAATGACACCAGAGGATAAGGAGATGTGCCTTGCAGGCCAGCAGTTGGTTTGGGTTTCTCTTCCTCCTGCTTTCACATGCCTGTGGTTTTTAGAGGGGCTTGGGTGGTCTCAGGGTATCCTTGGGTGGCCCATCAGACACTCTGCTCAGGCTGGCACCAAGGTGCTCCCAGCTCTGGTGACATTTGTGACTGCTGCTTGGGACCCACCACCCCTGGAGCTGCACCAGGAGCAGGGCCTGGATGCTGCACAGGAGGGGTTTCCACACCAATTTTCTTCTCTTCCCACAGCTTGATGTTGCCATCGATGGAGCAGATGAGGTGGACTCTGACCTCAACCTTATCAAAGGTGGCGGGTGAGCCTTGCTGTCCATCTGTCCGTCTGTCCCAGTGCTGGTGGTGGGGGCTCTGAGCATCCCTGTGTGGCTGTGGGTGTCTCTGGGGTGGGCTGGAGAGGATCCTGTGCAGGGCTGTGTGTGCACCCACAAGGGGAGATGGCTCCTGGCCAAGGCTGCCAGGGACAAGGGGCACAAAGTGAGGGGTGAGGATAAGAAGGATAAGGTGTGGGGCAATGCCAGCACCAAAACCAGCAAGAAATGATGGAGGGGACTGGACTTCAAGGCCATTAGGCACAGTGGGGCTCAGTCTGATGTTTTCTGGTTTTGTTTTTATTTTTTCCCCCTTGCAGTGGCTGCTTGACACAGGAGAAGATAGTTGCAGGATTTGCAAAGTGCTTCATTGTTATTGCTGATTACAGGTGAAGATATTACTGTTCATTATACCTTTCTCCTCCATGGGAGGTTTGAGATGGTGCTGTGTTAGGCCATTATTGTCATTCCAATGGTTACAGGAGAGCAGGAATGGGTGGAAATGAGCCTGGCTCCCAGTACTCCAGCAATTCAATTTATCTTTTTTGCTTAATTTTTAACTCAGCAGGCCTGCTTGGGAGTCAGCAGAGCTTGTGGGGAAGTGGCAGTTCTGCTCTTTGAGCTCAGTGATTGTCAGCATGGGATAAATTTTCCAGCCATGGGCTGTGGAAAAAACAGCTCTTGTTCTGCTTGTCCAAAACATGTCAAAACAGGGCTTGTGACTGGATAGAGCATCATGTATGGCTCTTGCTGCAATGGGCACACAGGGACTGACCCTGTGTCCTCCTGAGCCTTGTGCCTGAGGGGTTTGCAAAGGGCCTGGGGTGACGTCACTGGTGTCAGCAGTGTAATGTCCAACACTAATTCCACCTCAAACTGTGCCCTCAGGAAAAAATCTGACAACCTTGGGGAGCAGTGGAAGAAGGGGGTTCCCATCGAGGTCATCCCCATGGCTTATGTCCCTGTCACCAGAGCCCTGACCAAAAAATTCGGCGGTGTCGTGGAGCTGCGGATGGCTGTTAACAAAGCAGTGAGTGTCCCTGGCAGCCCTGCTTCCCCTGAGGAACCGTCTGAGCGTGGGCAAAGGCAGCTCCAGAGGTCTGGCCCTTCATCTAGTGAAATCTGGGCTTTCACTCCCACGAGTGGCATCTTGTGTAACTCCTCCTTACTACAGTTATTCAGTTGGGTATTTAGGGGTTCAGGCTGCTCATTGAAAGCCTCTCTGGCCATGACCCCTAAAGAAACATCCCGGAGCAGGGAGCAGAGGGATTGCCAGCCTGAGTCTGACCTGCTGCTCTTGGGGCTGTTGGGGGGCTGCAGGGCAGTCTGTGCTGCCAAACAGGGCCTGAGGTAGGGGTGATGGTTTCACTGGCAGGTTTATTGTGGGGACTGCCCCAATTTACTTGAATGATGACTCTAAAACACTGCAGCAGGGACAGCTGGTCCCAGTGAGGGCTGTGACAATCCCTGGCTGGGATCAGGAGACATGGGGCTCATGTCATGACAACTGGGTTTGCTTCCAGGGCCCTGTGGTGACAGACAATGGGAACTTCATCCTGGACTGGAAGTTCGACAAGGTTCATGAGTGGCGTGAAGTGAACAGCGCTATAAAAATGATACCAGGTGATGTCTGTGATTTTTTAAAAACCACAAAAGCTGGCTAAGGCTTGGTGTGTGAGAAGTAACCTGGACTGTGGCAGCTCTCCCCTGGATATGAGGAAATGTGTGTGTGTGTATTTGCTGCCCTCCTGCAGGTCCCTACATCTGTTTCTACTCAAGAGATAAGTCAGCTCAACTGGTACAACTGTGCCCATGTGGCTTTTTCATATGGTGGTGAAAACCTGGAGTGATCCTGGTTGATGTTGACGCTGCTTCCCATTAGACACAACAGTCCTGTCCTCTTCCTTACTCTCCTTGTGCTCATTTAGAGAGTGACTTTTAGTGGAAACACTGGTGGAGGGAGGGTTTGCACTGTGCTGTGGTATTTTCCAGAAGCTGCTTACAGCCCTGCCATTCCATTCCCATTGGGAGGCCCTCCATGTTCGCCTTGCTGTGAGGATAAAGTGTACCCAAGCTCTTGCTGGGCTCGAGTAGGTAGCAGTGCTGAGTGCTCTGTTTACAAACAAAGCAGCCTCTCTGCAAGGACTCTGTTGAATGAGTCAGGACTCCTGCCTTGCATGAGACCTGCTGCCCAGGCCAGAGCTGCCTCTGGACCATCCAGGTCTGGCCAGGGGCACTGGCACTCTCTGAACTTCAGGGAAGCAGCATCTGGATGTCTCTCTGGTTGTCTTGGCAAAGCCTGCCCCTGGAGTCCATAACACAGCTGCCTTCACTGACTGCTCATGTGTTGCCAGAACATGCAGGAACAGGTTGGGATCTTGTTGCACAAACCCCAACGTCCCCACAAAGCAGCCATATGTTGTCCTGGCTCCACTACTGAAACACCAGACCAGGCAGAGGCTGTTTGGTGTAGACTGGGTGAAGAGTCACCAGTAACTTCTAGCTGTTTCTGGTCAGTGGTTTTGCTTCCCTCCGTAGTTCTTATCACAGAATCACAGAATTGCTGGGGTTGCAAGGGATCTCTGGTGACCACTGCTGGTCTGGGCTGCCCCTGGTGCAGTGCTCCATATCCTAATCCACTTGCTGCCCTTGGCTGTACAAATGTCTCTATTATTAGAGCTGCTTCTGTGCAAGAGGCAGACAGTGCCTGGTTACTCTGCACAGCAGGAACTTCTTCCCTGCATTGTTTTTGGTTGAGAAAGGAATGGTAAATGATGGGACCTGTTCCGTCCTGTGGGTGTGGTCCCAGTGCCATTTGCTGCTCAGAAATGGACCTGCTAAGGGAAGAAGAGCTTCTTCCCCACCCAGAAGTGGATGAGCCTAAATGTGAGGCTGTTAAAGCCTAAATGCAATGCCAGTAGAAAGGTTTTGGCCACCTTGTGCTTGTGGTAGCCCTTGTCCTCCATTTCTATCCCCCTTCCTGGCCTCTGGCTGTGTCTCAGTGATCACTGTGAAGTTAGGAGCACCCCATAATTGAATGCAACCAAAAGTACATTTGCAAGTGGGCTACAAATTGCAGAGGCAGTACCAGAGCTGCTGAATCTTAACATTTGAACAAGTCTTATCCAGATGATCTCTTACAGGATAGTCTTTTAGATGAGTTTAAAGGCAAAGGAAGTAGTCCCTAATCCTGTGGGTGTCTGTAGCTTCCTCCTGCTCCCATGGGCCATCAGATGGCAGAAAATGCTTTTCTCATGATTGTGTTGGTGCAACAGTGGTGGCTTGGGCAGCATGAACCTCGGGGGAGCTTTGGGAATTGTTTCTCAGTCTCTGGAGAGTTTTTGCTGGGAGTGGCTGCATGGCAAAGACTTCCCAGAAGCTCCCAGTGTGGCTGATACAGGTTGGACACTTCTCCAAACCTCTGATGGAGGCACTGGTGGTTTTTAACGAGCAAAACCACGGGCAGAGCAGAGGACACGAGCGCAGGGGTGGCTCTGGCAGTAACCGGTGACCTCTCATTCCGCAGGCGTGGTGGAGACGGGGCTGTTCGTCGACATGGCTGAGGTGGTGTATTTTGGGATGGAGGACGGCTCCGTCAGCGTGCGGGAGAAGCAGCCCTGCTGACAGGGCCCTGCCACGGGGACTCAGCTGTTGTGATGGTGCCAACCTGACGTTTTGCCTTAAGGAGCAGCGGCTGTCGCAGGAGACCCGCGGGAAAGCCCCATCCGAATCCGCTGACGTGATACTGAATGTCTTTTTTAAAAAAAAAAACAAAACAAAAACAAACAAACAAAAAATAGATTCTATTTCTATATATATATTTTTACTTTACAGGAATGTTGTCTTTTTTTAATGAGTCGTTTCAATGAATTGCTTTAACGTTTTTATTTTGTTTTCTAAGAAATACTTACCAAAAACAGTACTCCCTGGTTTTGTGTTTGGAAGGTTTTTTTTCTTTTTCTTGAAGAGAACTTGAACCCTTCTGGTTGCTCGTAGTGCTTAACGATGGAGGTCAGAAATACAATCCTAATGCATCTTCCTAACTGTCCTGGCTGGGAGGGTGATGTATGTAACAGGAGCACATCCAGTTGGGACCTGCTGATGCCTTATTTGGAACCTTTTTGGTTCAGTATTTTATGCCTTTTATTTTTCTATACCACTGTTTTTTAATAGTTCAGGATGTCTGGTTGTCCTCTGTGCACATGACAATTCTCTGAGCCTAGGGTGGTCTCTGCATCCCCCTCTCTGGGACACTAATAAGGGCCTTTTCTGGGCTTCTGTATGGAGGAGACATTAATCCTTTGAGCCAAACTCTGCTCTCAGTTAATTCAGTACCTCTGATTAAAGTCTATCCTGTAGCTGGAGATGTTTGGGACTTTGTCCTTGTAGACCAAGAGCAGAACTGGGTGCTTGATGAAGTTTACAGGAGTATATTTTAGCAGCTTAGGGCAGTATGGAATAGTGTTCAGGGGCAAATGATCTGATTTGGAGTGAAGGTTAATTATCGCCCCTCACAGCTGGTTGATTTGTGGAAGGATAGAGCAGAACGCAGAGGAAAACAGAGTCTTCCTGCCTAAATTTTTCATGTGTAGCAGGAGAGAGACACTTGTTTAACATCTCATTTTTGGTGTATAGGTGCTTTGCATGGTTCTGATGTCGAAATGCAAGCCCTCTCCTTGTGTTTTAGACACTGAAATAAAGAGCTGTTATACCAGACTTGGTGGTAATTTTGTTCTCAAAGTAACTTATTTTCTGGATAATGGGGCAGATCATGGTCAGAACAACTTCTGCTAATTTCCCTCTTGCAAAAATCCCTCACCCAGGCCAAATCCACCCTTCTGCATTTGATTTCTTTTTGCTTAAGGTAAATGTGCTATTTAAAATTAACCAGATTGTCTGGTCAACACTTATCTGCAGTGCTTTCCTCAACAGACACTGTCTTCAATTTGCACGTCTAAAACCTGTGCATCTAAGTCCAGCTCTTGTACTGAGCAAACCGCCAGCAGCTTGCTGGAAACACTGGGATTTCTTTTCCCGCAAGCCTGGTGTTGCAGAAGCCATTTGCAAAGCCCTAGCCCTGACCAGGGGCTGTTTTCAGATGCCCTTGGGCTCCTAATGTAATCCTGGATAAACAGAGAGCAATCGAGCACAGCTTTGTGCCCAAGTGCCTTCTCACTCAGCGTGCTGCTGGAAATGAGATTAGCGGGAGCGAGTGCTTCTGTTGACTCTCCTCTGTCTGAAATCAAACAGCTCCTTCTCAAAAAGCCAATAAACCCATTACTGCACCATTACTTTCTGGCCCTGGACCAGCTGTGATCTCATTCAGCTTTGTGTTTAGCAGGGGCTCCTTAGGTCTAAGCCTGAAGATGGGCAGGTCTGATTCTGGAGCTGCTCTGGGTACTTGGGGTGCAGGTTGATCTCATGGGGGCTTTTGCAGCAGATTCCCCTGCTGGGGTGGGACTTTGAGTGGGTCTTGGGCACAGTGTGCACTGTACCACACAGCTGGAATTAAAATGTCTGTGTGGAATTAAAATCCCTGAAATGTTGGAGAAAATGTGGTGTCTGAACCCTTGTGCAAGCTCCCCCAGCTCACATTTGCTGAGTCAGTAGATGGGGTTTGACTTAAGGGGCTCCTAGGAATGGTCATGTCCTTTCCCTTGGAGGCTGCCAGGCTCCCTCATCTGTCATGACCACCCTCATCTTCATCTGCCAGCACGTTCAGGTGTGGTGCAGGGAGTCCATCCCCTCCTGGGGTGGCTTTGTGCCCTGGCCCTGCCCGGCCACCAGCACTGCCCGCTTACACTGATGCTCAGCTGCCTTGTCACGAGCTTGTTTGAAGAAAGTGAAGTGTACAGGCAGCAGGGGTATTTCTAATCCCTGGTCCTTGCTTTTCTAGGCTATCACCATTATTACATGTGTTTTTGGAGAGGTAACAGTTTCTAGATGATCATGCCATGGTAGATCTCCAGCTGAGGGCAGGCATTGCAGCTCCCTGTCACTTCCTGGGGTAGAAGCAGCTCCCAAGAGCTCCTGGGCTCGTTTGTTGAACTTGATTTTACCACCTACAAAGAGCCTTTGGAAGCCTTTAGAGAGGGGGCTGCCAGTTCTATTCCATGCTTCTCCCTTCCACCTTGGGAAGAAAAGCAGGGATATGTTTTTAGAAATGGCATTGGGAAAAAAATGCTATCAAAAGCAGGTGGAAGGAGGTGTCCTTTTACACCCAAGGCAGGCTGGTTGTGGCTATTTAGGGTGCATTCCTGCAGTGGGTTCTGTTACCTGCTGTGGTCCAGCCCCACCACGTTGCCTTTCAGGTTGTGCAGAGTGGGTAATGCACAGAGATTTACCATTAGCACTGAATTATGGATTAACTTGGCCCTGGAGGAAACAAACCTTTCAAGAAAGAGCAACAGCAGCACTAAAATTAATGAGCAACAGAGGTAATGAAACACTGGTCCCACTCAGAGAAAAAAAAAAAGCAATATAAATATAGTAAGAGAGTGCATCAGATTCAATTTAATTAACCTGTGGTTAATAGGTTAAATAATTAAGATGAATTAATTAAACTAACTAGAAAGAAATTGTGTTTTGTTAAACCAACTCACCTTGTTCCATGTTATATAGAAAATATTACTATCTGTCAAGTTATTATAGTCAGTGTAGGATGGGATTTATGATCTGACATAATTACTGATCTGAGAAATGTGACATAAAAAGAGGTGAAAATAATTAAGCAGGCAGCATAGAAAATGTGTGCTCTGGGTATTAAACCAAACTATTACAGCTGAAGTGATGAGGAAAAAATCAGCATACCATAACCAGTGATAAAAGTTAGCTGTGAGGAATATGAGTAAGCTGTAATATGTATTAATATCTTTTAAACATAAAGCCAGATTCATTTTTTATCTATGTGGATTTAACAAAAAATTGTGTAATGACACTGTCTTTGGTCCAGCTGCACCAGGAATGGAGGAAAAGGAAAGATGTCCTAATTTTCAAAGTGATTTTTCAAATTTATCCAGCCTTTTGAATCCTCAAAAAATGTCTTTGCAGTTTTGTTTCACTCAGTACATCAGCAGAAAGGTGATGCATTTCAGACTGAAGATGAACTTAAAGACCTAAAACTGCCAGGTTTTTGTACTGAGAACTTGTGAAGTTTATTCATTTCCCCTTCCAGTAACTTTAACAGGAGTTTTATCAGCCCTGTAACTCCATAATTCTGGTAGCTGAGACCAGGGTTTTTTTTTTTTTTCAGAGCATGAGACTTTTCAGTTTGTATTTTTACACCTACCAACACAAACACCTCTTACACTTCCTTAATGACACTTCTAGTCTTGTGAAAATCATGTCAGATCATTGAGAGTAAATGTAGTGAGCAAAACAGTAAAGGAGCAGTGGCTTGGTTTGACTACAGGAAATTACATAAACTATTTTTTTAGTGAAAAGAGGAGACTTTGTACGAGAATGTGTGAGTGAAAGATAAAACCATCAATCATGCTGGAAAGCAAAATGCTTCTGCTGATTTATGTTGTTTCTGGAAGTCAGTAACAGAAAGATGAAATTCAGCAGAAGAACAAAAGTGGCTATTAAGCCAAATACCTCAGATCTGTAAACCTCCCAGGATTCAATATCCAAGTTCACTTGGGGATGTTGAATTAGAAATATTCTTTATCACACTAAATTCAAAGTTCATCTCATGCCATATTGTTAAAAATACATGCACGTGAATTTGATCATGCAAAAAAAGCCCCAAAGAAGCTGAAGTACTGCTAACTGGAATGGTCTTTTTTATTGTGCACCGAACTCTAAATTCCCTCGTGGTGGTCTTTCAGTGCAGGATTAATTAAAGAAAATACTACATCAAGTATCCTTTCTACTTATAAATGTCTCACAGGTTTGTGTAATCTCTTACTGAAGCTATTGCTAGAATGCCTTATAGATCAAAACCTCTAATTAAACATTAATTCCCTTAAAACATTTTCAAAGCCTTAATTTCAGTAACTTGCAAGTTATTTGCCTGCCACAGCACGCTGTCTTCTTGTAATCAGTATTTAATAACCTGTACAGTTTAATCCCAATGTAATGTATTTGGCAATGGCAAATGAAATTGAAAAACCCTGCTGTAAATCTAGATGGTACACTGGGATGCTTTTATTACTATCTTAGTTTATTGCTGGGAAGGAAAAGACAGTCCTGCCTTCCTGTAACCCTTAAAAGAGTATTAGAAGAGGAGATTATCATTCTTTCCTTTACTTTTATACATAACTTAGTGAGAGCTGGACCACATCAGTGAAGAGTCAAATCCGTAAGTACAGCTCATAAGTAATGTGCCAAAATCTTGTCTAATGGAAGAGCAAGCAGATAGTCACAGTTTCTGTTTACTGAGATGGCTTTCAGGGTCTGATCTGCTGTATATGAGCACCTGGGGAAAACTCAGCCTCTTTGCCACAGACCACCACTGTTTTGACAGAGTATTTGCAGGTTTCTCTGCAGGTCAGCTGTGAGCTGTGGTTTATCATTTATGAAATGTTTCTTTCATCCTTATTTGAGAGCTGAAGCAGCACCTGCTGACCCTGGCTGGGGCTTTGGGGCTGTGCTGAGTGTTTTTGCTCAGGCTCTATGTTTTTCCTGTGGATTTGCTGCCGTGACTAGCCCTGGCTATCAACCGCCTTTTCCAGCCTCCTTTCAGAGGCTGCCCAGCAGCCCAAGGCCATTATTGCTCCTTCATCTGATCTGTGGAAGCTGCTCAAGGAGTTGCTTTGCTGTAACTCACATCTCTGATGCCCACAAATACCCAATGAGCTTAATTCCCAGTACCTGGGATGCTCTGCCTCGCCAACACCATTGCCTCAGCACCAGCGAGTGATAAAAAGAGCTTTTTGTCACTTTCAAAGCAAGTCAGCAAGAAACTTTTAGCAGATTGAACACCCTCAGCAGTAGAATCATTAGAAAAATCTTTTCTGCTCACTGGGTTGTACAGCTGGAGGTAACAGCAAGGTTTTGCCACATGTGTCACTCACAATCACATCAAAACTACTCAGAGGTTCAGTATTTTTTTAATCCATCCTGCCTGGGCAATTTCTTGCCTTTTCTGCTTTTCAACTAAATCAGTTTTGGGTCCTGTATAAAAGATAAAAATGTAGGATATTTTTTTCCTGAAAATCAGATGGACATGTTTTTAAGCTCCCAGGCAGGCAGCCGCAGTTCCATGTTCCCTCTTCACAGCTGAGGCTGGCCTGTGTCGAGTTGAGAGGAGGAAAACCCATCTGGTTACATAGCTGGGGTTTTTTCCCCTGGAGTAAATCTAATACCTGAGCCTTAAAAATCATGGATGTTCTAGAGACAGTGAACAGAAAGTAAAGTTGGTAACCTCTCCCATGTGCCAGGTCAGCAGGGAATATTTAATCCAGGCTCCTTTTCTTTATCTGAAAGTGACATTTCTTCACTTCAAATGCTCAGAATTCTGGACACCAGTCAGAGGACATTGTTCATTGGCATCGTGGGATCCAGCCAGGACATGGCACATAGGAGTTATTCTTTAAGGACCCTCGGGACACCCATGACCCAACCTCCCTTATCCTTGTGGGACAATTCCACTGGCCAGATGTTGGGAACACCCCACAGCTGGAAAAGACAGGTCCAGGAGGTTCCCAAGACACCTGGCTGACAACTTCTTGGCAGAGGGCCTCGGGGAGCTGATGTGGACAGGTGCTCTCTGTGTTCTGCTGCTTGTTCCCAGAGAGGCTCTTGTAGGTAAGGTGGTGCTTGGTGGCTGTCTTGACCACAAGGGCATGAAACCATTGATTTTCAAATCTCTGGTGCTGCTGGCACCCATCTGGCTCCCGAGGTGGACCACTGAGCACTGCTGGAAAATCAGCATCTTTTATTGGCGTGTCCTCCCGCAGGAAAGCTGTTGGTTGCTTTGAGTCTCTGCGCAGTAACGAGGGACAATGACGATTCTCCAGAGCTCTTTGCAAGTATAAAAATATATATTGACAACAACTGAGCTGACCTGAATTAGAGTCTGGCAGCGGGTGCTAATCGTCCAGCTGCACCTCCATGCAGGAGCACCAGAGCAGGGTGCACAGAGCCCGCCTGGGGCTGGAGGGCTGCCTGTGGGCACCCTGCGAATCGCCGAGGGTCTGGGCTGCCAGCTGGGCCTGTGAGGAGCAGGGAGAGCAGCAGGGGCTGTCCCGGGCAGGGCTCTGTGCCCCTGCTGCTGGCACCTGCTCATCCGAGGCAGAAGGACTTGCTGCCTTTGCCTCCTCCTGGAGAGGGTCCTGAAGGAGCTCTGGGTACTGGGGGTTGACCCAGATAGTTCGGATGGTGATGCGCCCCCAGTTTTCATGCAACGATGCTTTGTCGCTGTTGTTTTCCCCTTGGGACAGCTTCAGGAGTCTGTTGATTTCACCTTGGGAAAGCTCTTGTTCCATGTAGTTTTGCCCTTGGCACAGGTGGTGGGGACTGCAGACTTTCCTCTTTTCCTCCTCCTTGGCCTGGGCCCCCTCCCTGGACTCTGGTGCTGCCAGCACTGACTGCTGAGGGTCTGGGCTGTCCCCTGGGGGGGTTAAGGGGCCTGGGGGAGAGCAGGGGCTCTGCAGGGGTGGGATGTGGCTCTCTGCCCCTGCTGAGGGCACCTGCTTGCCAGATGCTGCTGCCTTTGCCTCTTGTGCCTCAGGAGGAGCATCTGGGCAGGGCTTCTCGTTCTGTGACAGCCTGTGATCCCCCTGCAGCTGCTTGAGGTCCATCTGTGGGACAGAGGAGGCATGGGGTGGAGGGGGCTGTCT